>NC_090769.1:27862264-28179764 GCF_036898095.1 Palaemon carinicauda
AATAGTCTGACCTATTCTTCACATATCCCCTCTGTCCTCATACACCTGACAACACTGAGATTACCAAACAATTCTTCTTCTCTTAAGAGGTTAACTACTGCACTGCAATTGCTCAGTGGCTACTTTCCTCTTGGTAAGGGTAGAATAGACTCTTTAGCTATGGTAAGCAGCTCTTCTAGGAGAAGGACACTCCAAAATCAAACCATTGTTCTCTAGTCTCGGGTAATTCCATAGCCTCTGTACCATAGTCTTCCTTTGTCTTGGAGTAGAGTTCTCTTGCTTGAGGGTACACTCGGACACACTATTCTATCTTATATTTCTCTACCTCTTTTTAAATTTTTTTTATAGTTTATATAGGAAATATTTATTTTAATGTTGTTACTCTTCTTATAATATTTTATCTTTCCATGTTTCCTTTCTTCACTAGGCTATTTTCCTGGTTGGAGCCCCTGGGCTTATAGCATCCTGCTTTTCCAACTAGGGTTGTAGCTTAGCAAGTAATAATAATATTAAAACAAGGAGCAGGCATTGTGTCCTTAACTATAACAATAGAGATTATTATAATAAATTCAACATGTTACGCCAACCACAACAGCCTATAAAACTATAATAAATCATATCCATTAACTTGGCTAATAGGCTTTCACTAAAGATTGTGGTTCGAGTCCCGCGCTAACTCGTTAGTTCCTTTGGTCGCTGCAACCTCACCATCTTTGTGAGCTAAGGATGGGGAGTTGGGGGTACCCTATTAGTCTATCTGCTGAGTCATCAGCAGCCATTGCTAGATCTTCCTTGGTCCTAGCTTGGGTGGAGAGGGGCCTTGGGCACTGCAACCTCACCATCTTTGTGAGGTAAGGATGGGGAGTTGGGGGTAACCTATTAGTCCATCTGCTGAGTCATCAGCAGCCATTGCCAGGCCCTCCTTGGTCCTAGCTTGGGTGGAGAGGGGCCTTGGGCACTGCAACGTCACCATCTTGGTGAGCTAAGGATAGGGAGTTTGGGGGAGCCTATATGTCTATCTGCTGAGTCATCAGCAGCCATTGCCTGACCCTCATTGGTCCTAGCTTGGGTGAAGAGGGGCCTTGGGCACTGCAACCTCACCATCCTTGTGAGCTAAGGATAGGGAGTTTGGGGGAGCCTATATGTCTATCTGCTGAGTCATCAGCAGCCATTGCCTGACCCTCATTGGTCCTAGCTTGGGTGAAGAGGGGCCTTGGGCACTGCAACCTCACCATCCTTGTGAGCTAAGGATAGGGAGTTTGGGGGAGCCTATATGTCTATCTGCTGAGTCATCAGCAGCCATTGCCTGACCCTCATTGGTCCTAGCTTGGGTGAAGAGGGGCCTTGGGCACTGCAACCTCACCATCCTTGTGAGCTAAGGATAGGGAGTTTGGGGGAGCCTATATGTCTATCTGCTGAGTCATCAGCAGCCATTGCCTGACCCTCATTGGTCCTAGCTTGGGTGAAGAGGGGCCTTGGGCACTGCAACCTCACCATCCTTGTGAGCTAAGGATAGGGAGTTTGGGGGAGCCTATATGTCTATCTGCTGAGTCATCAGCAGCCATTGCCTGACCCTCATTGGTCCTAGCTTGGGTGAAGAGGGGCCTTGGGCACTGCAACCTCACCATCCTTGTGAGCTAAGGATAGGGAGTTTGGGGGAGCCTATATGTCTATCTGCTGAGTCATCAGCAGCCATTGCCAGGCCCTCCTTGGTCCTAGCTTGGGTGGAGAGTGGCCTTGGGCACTGCAACCTCACCATCTTTGTGAGGTAAGGATGGGGAGTTGGGGGTAACCTATTAGTCCATCTGCTGAGTCATCAGCAGCCATTGCCAGGCCCTCCTTGGTCCTAGCTTGGGTGGAGAGGGGCCTTGGGCACTGCAACGTCACCATCCTTGTGAGCTAAGGATAGGGAGTTTGGGGGAGCCTATATGTCTATCTGCTGAGTCATCAGCAGCCATTGCCTGACCCTCATTGGTCCTAGCTTGGGTGAAGAGGGGCCTTGGGCACTGCAACCTCACCATCTTGGTGAGCTAAGGATGTGGTGCAGGGTTTGGAGAGCCTATAGGTCTCTCTGCTGAGTCATCAACAGCCATTGCCAGGCCCTCCTTGGTCCTAGCTTGGGTGGAGAGGAGCCTCGGGCGCTGATCATAAATAATATGGTTAGTCTCTAGGGCATTGTCCTGCTTGATATGGCAATGTCACTGTCCCTTGCCTCTGCTATTCATGAGCGGCCTTTAAACCTTTAAAGTACAATAAAAACGGTGTGAAAGTAAATTAACTAAGTTTGTAACGAAGTTTTGAATTAGTTTGTAACCAATAAATACAAATTATAAATGCAACAGATGTAATTCATCACCTTTGGTTCTCACCTGTGGTCATATTACATAACATTCGCAGCTTAATTTGTATTGATGAAAAACTTCTATTTTGAATTCAATATCCTTATTCATCAGACGATTCCATTAAGCCGAGTATGTGATTCCTATGTTTTGTGATTTTCGTATATTACAGACAAATCTATATAAATTGATTAAGTAAATATGATTAGAAAATGGATTTCACCTTTCTTAATGTCTAAAGAATGGATGCAACCTTTCTTAATGTCTAGAGAATGGATGCAAGCTTCCTTAATGTCTAGAGAATGGATGCAACCTTACTTAATGTCTAGAGAATAGATGCAACCTTTCTTAATGTCTAGAGAATGAGTGCAACCTTACTTAATGTCTAGAGAATGGGTGCAACCTTTCTTAATGTCTAGAGAATGGATGCAACCTTTCTTAATGTCTAGAGAATGGATGCAACCTTACTTAATGTCTAGAGAATGGGTGCAACCTTACTTAATGTCTAGAGAATGGGTGCAACCTTTCTTAATGTCTAGAGAATGGGTGCAACCTTACTTAATGTCTAGAGAATGGGTGCAACCTTCCTTAATGTCTAGAGAATGGATGCAACCTTTCTTAATGTCTAGAGAATGGGTGCAACCTTCCTTAATGTCTAGAGAATGGGTGCAACCTTACTTAATGTCTAGAGAATGGGTGCAACCTTCCTTAATGTCTAGAGAATGGGTGCAACCTTTCTTAATGTCTAGAGAATGGGTGCAACCTTCCTTAATGTCTAGAGAATGGGTGCAACCTTTCTTAATGTCTAGAGAATGGGTGCAACCTTCCTTAATGTCTAGAGAATGGGTGCAACCTTTCTTAATGTCTAGAGAATGGGTGCAACCTTCCTTAATGTCTAGAGAATGGGTGCAACCTTTCTTAATGTCTAGAGAATGGGTGCAACCTTCCTTAATGTCTAGAGAATGGGTGCAACCTTCCTTAATGTCTAGAGAATGGGTGCAACCTTCCTTAATGTCTAGAGAATGGGTGCAACCTTCCTTAATGTCTAGAGAATGGGTGCAACCTTCCTTAATGTCTAGAGAATGGGTGCAACCTTCCTTAATGTCTAGAGAATGGGTGCAACCTTCCTTAATGTCTAGAGAATGGGTGCAACCTTCCTTAATGTCTAGAGAATGGGTGCAACCTTCCTTAATGTCTAGAGAATGGGTGCAACCTTCCTTAATGTCTAGAGAATGGGTGCAACCTTCCTTAATGTCTAGAGAATGGGTGCAACCTTCCTTAATGTCTAGAGAATGGGTGCAACCTTCCTTAATGTCTAGAGAATGGGTGCAACCTTCCTTAATGTCTAGAGAATGGGTGCAACCTTCCTTAATGTCTAGAGAATGGGTGCAACCTTCCTTAATGTCTAGAGAATGGGTGCAACCTTCCTTAATGTCTAGAGAATGGGTGCAACCTTCCTTAATGTCTAGAGAATGGATGCAACCTTCCTTAATGTCTAGAGAATGGATGCAACCTTTCTTAATGTCTAGAGAATGGGTGCAACCTTTCTTTAATGTCCAAAGAATGGATGCAACCTTTCTTAATGTCTAAAGATTCGATACAACCTTCCTTAATGTCTAGAGAATGGATGCAACTTTTCTTAATGTATAAAGATTCGATACAACCTTTCTTAATGTCTAGAGAATGGATTTCACTTTTCTTAAGGTCTAAAGAATGAATGCAACCTTCCTTAATGTCTAGAGAATGGATGCAACCTTTCTTAACGTCTAAAGAATGGATGCAACCTTTCTTAATGTCTAGAGAATGGGTGCAACCTTTCTTAATGTCTAGAGAATGGATGCAACCTTTCTTAATGTCTAGAGAATGGATGCAACCTTCCTTAATGTCTAGAGAATGGATGCAACCTTTCTTAATGTCTAAAGAATAGGTGCAACCTTTCTTAATGTCTAAAGAATGGATGCAAACTTTCTTAAAGTCTAAAGAATGGATGCAACCTTTCTTAATGTCTAAAGAATGGATGCAAACTTTCTTAAAGTCTAAAGAATGGATGCAACCTTTCTTAATGTCTAGAGAAGGGATGCAACCTTTCTTAATGTCTAAAGAATGGATGCAACCTTCCTTAATGTCTAAAGAATGGATGCAAACTTTCTTAAAGTCTAAAGAATGGATGCAACCTTTCTTAATGTCTAGAGAAGGGATGCAACCTTTCTTAATGTCTAAAGAATGGATGCAACCTTCCTTAATGTCTAAAGAATGGATGCAACCCTTCTTAATGTCTAAAGAACGAATGCAACCTTTCTTAACGTCTAAAAATGGATGTCACCTTTCTTAATGTTCAATTCGTTAACAGAAAGATGTTTTCTGTGAAAGCAAATTCTATAGAAAAAAATGAAGATAAGCAAAACTATTAATAATAATAGTCTTAATGATTATAAACGAGGAAAATCCACCCCCCCCCCCAAGAAAAAAAGTACTTACAATTATTACAGTTATTACAATGCTAACCACTTTATGTTATATTGTCCACAGTTTAGTGATATAAGAATAAAAGCAATTGAGCTCCAACAACCATACGAAGAAGATAGTGCACAAACAGTTGGAAAATTCCTTTTTTGTGAAGAAAATATTGAAAATAAGAAAAGTGTACTACAACAAATGTGGATGAAAAGAGAAAAACTAGTAAAAATAAGGAACACACCAAACTAAAAGACACAGAGGCGCCGTTGCAAAGGCAAAGTCTCAACCTGAACCTGAACCTGAACCTGAACAACTAAAATCCTGAATAAATCTACGGTTAACCAATGCCGAAGTTCACTTCTAAACTTTGAAAGAAAAGTTACAAACATTGCGATAAGTGAATTGAGTCTTATGGCACCACAGACTTTCTCAGGCTTTAGATTAGATTTAAAAGCCCAGAAAGCGAAAGCCTAATAGTACAGGGAGTTACAGATTTATGTATGTAAGTACGGAATGTTAATATGAATCATATAATAGCCAGGCCTTCTCCAGCATGAGGCTCAATACTACACAGTATTCTAGAAGTTTTGTTCCAGCTGTTACCAAGTTGTGGAATGATCTTCCTAATCGGGTAGTTGAATTGGCAGAACTTCAAAAGTTCAAAGTTGGAGCAAATGTTTTCATGTTGACCAGGCTGACATGAGTCTTTTTATAGTTTATATATGACATATCTGTTTTTGACGTTGTTAATAGTTTATATAGGTCATATCTGTTTTGACGTTGTTACTGTTTTTAGAATGATTTATCGTTAATTTATTCTCATCATTTATTTATTTCCTTATTTCCTTTCCTCACTGGCTATTTTTCCCTGTTGGAGCCCTTGGGCTTATAGCATCTTGCTTTACCAACTAGGGTTGTAGCTTGGCTAGTAATAATAATAATAATAATAATAATAATAATAATAATAATAATAATAATAATAATAATGGAAATTTCAATAGAAAAATATCATCAATCATTCTAACTAGCCCTATATTCAAGGTGAATTCTTTCCATTTTAATTTCCAACTTACCCCGATTTAAGTAACAAAGTCGGGAATATAATTTTACTGATGAATATAAGTGCATTTTAAAAAGAGAGAAAGTGTCAGAACTATGGAAGTTTAGTTTGGTTTTGGTGCCTCATGAAATAATCACCAAACCATAAACATAATATTCTTTCTAGTTTCTGCTCATCACTATTTAGCTATCCCACACCAAGCGTTTATAATCTCACGGTTGTATCTTCATTTTTGTCAATGAATAAACTTCCAAAATCATATATTCAACATTTGTGCTACTTGCATACAGATGTAGGACTGTCTTGGGTTAGAGTTCTCTTGCTTGGGGGTACACTCGGGCACGCTGTTCTGTCTTATTTCTCTTCCTCTTGGTTTTGTTTAAGTTTTTATAGTTTATATAGGAGATATTTATTTTGATGTTATTCGCCTTAAAATTTTTATTTTTCCTTTTTCGTTTCCTTACTGGGCTATTTTCCCTGTTGGGGCCCCTGGGCTTATAGCATCCTGCTTTTCCAACTAGGGTTGTAGCTTAGCATTTAATGATAATAATAATAATAATAATAATAATAATAATAATAATAATAACTGCAATTCTATGCCTTAAACTTTCTTTTGAAAATCAATGCTGTTGTCTGTTCGTGTATGTCTGTTTGTGCGTGAAAGATAAACATACATATATAATTGACACTTAACAGGTATGACTTATTTTGTGTGGATGTTGAATGTGAACTTTTTCTGCTTCGGTGAATTTTACGCTAAATTTTGAAGCTATGATTATTGGTTTACCTTTATTTGTTTAGGACAACCATTTTCGAGCAATAAGTTTTGATTTATTTATTTGTTTGTTTATTTATTTATCTATTTATTTATTTATTTATTAATTAATTTATTTATTTATTCATTTATTTGTTTATTTATTCATTTATTTATTTATTCATTTATTTATTTCTTTGCTGCAGTGAATGCAAGGATCCGTAAATGACGCGAACATTTCGCGCTTCATAATGCAGAAGAATTCACACCACAGGGAGTTAACTCATCTCTTATGTAACTTCTTTCTCTGGATAAGGTAAGGGTACTAGGCTTAATTTAAGTATATTGGGTGGTTTACTGAAGTGTTTCGAAGTGATATGATATCATAAGTCAAGTTAGAGAACCGAGGTTGGTTTTTGGGGGTAGCCCCCGTCTCCCTAGGTTAGGTTAGTTAGGCGTGGTAAGTTATTATTATTATTATTATTATTATTATTATTGAATGTTAAGCTACAACCCTAGTTGGAAAAGCAGGATGCTGTAAGCCCAGGGGCCCCAACAGGGAAAATAGCCCAGTGAGGAAAAGAAATAAGGAAAAATAAAATATTTTAAGAATAATAACCACATTAAAATAAATAATTATTAAATGCTAAGCTACAACCCTGTTGGAAAAGCAGGAGGCTATAAGTCCAGGGACCCCAACAAGGAAAATAGCCCAGTGAGGGAAGGAAACAAGGAAAAATAAAATATTTTAAGAACAGTAACAACATTAAAATTAATATTTCCTATATAAACTTATAAAAACTTTTAACAAAACAAGAGGAAGAGAAATTAGATAAACACGAGATCTCTATAATAATAATAATAATAATAATAATAATAATAATAATAATAATAATAATGATAATAATAATATCCCTGTATTTTACTCGATCTGTATCCTTCACCGCAAAATAAAAACATTTTTCACTGTTTTCACTTTTTACAATGTGTCAAATCATTACAATATTTCGATCAAGCATATTTTGCAGCTTTAGATTATATTATAAAAAAAAATTATTATGTTTTTTTTCAAATATTTAAAATACTGGACAAAAGACGTTCAGGAGAACGGGACAAATATCATGAATATGGTACAGTTGGCTTCATTAATTCTGGTACACTGCATAGGAAGCTAAGGAGACGTCAGTGTACCGTAATTAATGAAGCCAACTGTACAATCCCGTCTGCTCACTCTAGCTCTGAACGGCCTCAAAGACCCCAACGCTAGACTATAGATTTCAAATTCATCAATTTGTGAAAATCAAACTTTTTGAGATTGTTAGGTGACTGAGCCTATATCATACAGTAAGGTCTGATTAAGAAAAAATTGACACTGATCATCAAGTAGGCCTACAGTAGGCCTAAACCTGTAACTTTCTCTGGATATCAGAAATGAATTTACAATCAATTTGTCAATCAATGTAGGCCTACGTGGCTAAGGACTATAAAGCGCGAAGTAAGAGATGATGAATGGAGAAGTATTGAATTAAAAGCTCAAGACAGAGACGACTGGCGAAATCTAACCGAGGCCCTTTGCGTCAACAGGCGTAGGAGGAGAGAGATGATGATGGTGTCAATCAATAGTTTGTTAAGGATACGTGCATCTTATTAGGTTAGGTTAAGAAATTGGGTATTATAGACTGAACATTTTACAAGTAGGCCTATTCAACATATAGACTGAACATTTTACAAGTAGGCCTATTCAACATACAGACTGAACATTTTACAAGTAGGCCTATTCAACACACAGACTGAACATTTTACAAGTAGGCCTATTCAACACACAGACTGAACATTTTACAAGTAGGCCTATTCAACATATAGACTGAACATTTTACAAGTAGGCCTATTCAACATACAGACTGAACATTTTACAAGTAGGCCTATTCAACACACAGACTGAACATTTTACAAGTAGGCCTATTCAACATATAGACTGAACATTTTACAAGTAGGCCTATTCAATAATCAGCTTCGCTGAAGTGGTTTTGATTTCTTAACATTTCAATGATTCCAATATATAAAAACCAGAAGTCTATTCCAAATTGCTTTCAGCCTTGGCATAATGAAATTCTAAATGTGATTTTTCCCGCTGATAAGACCACTTTTTCTGTATTTTGTATTTAAACAATTGTTTTAATAAGCCTTGTAATAAAATAAACATATAAAAAGGAAATTCGGGTTTATACAAAACCTCTACATTGTTATTCACTAGGTATTGTTTTTTTTTTACTTATGAATTGAGGTCGCTTTTTTTTATAAAATCAATAAATATGAACTCAAAATTCTCAAGCTTATTTCGGAAAATTTTCAAAATGATAATGATAGTGACTATGATAGAGGTAATTATGATAATAAAACTTACATTAGAATCAAATTATACCTGCAGTATATGCGTTTTTCACTCTAAAAAGAAAAGAAAAGTGTGATTATTGAAAGTCTGTAATTTATATACATTTGATTGTTATCTATAAGATATAAGGAATAAGATACTACTCTTCTCAGGCAACTTAAATGTAATCAGTATATGCATAAAACTGAGTAAAGGATGAAAAAAAAGCCTTTGTTGGCTAGAGCGTTTGAACAAAATGACTCGCGTAAATTTAACTCGTTCGCCAACAGCAGCCCATAAACCAGAGGAACCCTCTTACCTTATGCAATTTAAGCGGGAAATATCTGGCGTATCATTGGCTGATTCTTTCTCAGCTCTGATTGGTGGTTGTATGTGACGTCATGCAATCGTATTTTTATGAATGAATTTAACCGGTGAAAAACCTATACTTATTGCAGATGAATTATGGCCGAAAATCACCATTTCCATGGAAATAAACTTAAAATGGTTATTGATTGTGTAATGGATAGATAATAAGTATTGTTGAACAGTTTAACTTAAATAAATACGTCATATTCGAAAGAATACTTGTCTGTGTTCTGGATACAGTGATAAATGTGCGTGTGTACGTCTGTTAAGGTGTAAGTGAGCGAAAGCAACTACCAATCATAGTTGAGGAAGTTATAGCCAATCAGAGAACTGTAAAATCCCGCCAAGAGAGCACCATGGTCTTATGAGTTGCTGTTTAAGAAACCTGTCAAAATTTTCATACTATATTTGTTAAACGCTCTAGTTTATGGGGTGGGGAACGGAGCTGAAGAATTTTTGTTTTGTTTTTAAGAGAATTATAGATAGATATATTTCTTTAAAATATATAGAGACAGTCTCTAATAAGATATTTCAATAGAGATACAGATTCTGATTACTAAATAATTATTTTTTATTCTGAAAATACGTCTTAGTGACGTCATTAAGAGTAGGATGAATTTCACTTGTCTTCGCTTCTGTTTGCTGGTTTGAGTGATCTATTATTTATTATATAGAGCTTAAAATGGTGAAGTAACTACGTAACTTTAATGAATATTTTGTTACATTAGTCTTATGTCTATTAGGAAATATGTCGTCATAAATGGATAGGGGTAAAATACCAGCAGTATACATATTTCAGATAAGTGATAACTTAAACACAGCAAATTTTATGGAAAGATACTCAAAACAATCATTTGGTAGGTAAATAAAACAATGTGGATCTTAAATGTAATTTTAAGTAAGTGAACTGAAATATCTCGTGTGAATTTGACTCGTTTGTCAACAGCAGCCCCTAAGTCAGAGGAACTCTCTCACCTTATGCGTTTCCTTAGAGGGAAATATCTGACGTCTCATCGGCTAATTCGTCCTTTACTGTGATTGGTAGTTGTATGTGACGTCATACAACCTCGTATTTTATGAATGAATTCAACTGGGTTGAGGTAAAATAGCTATACTTATTGTAGATAAATTAAGACTTAGAAATTACATCGTTTATAAGTATAAACACAAACTATTATTAATTTAGAAATAAAATAGAAAATGGATCTTGTTCAAATGTGTGAGCTAAATAAAGACGTCATTTTCAAAGGAATAATTAACTTTGTTTTGGTTACGATGTTAGATGTGTAGGTGTGACTTTGTAAACAAAGACAACAACCAATCACAGTTGAGGTAGTTATAGCCAATCAGAGGACCGGAATCCACAGCCGAGAGTTAGTTCCTAGCTCTTATGCGTTGCTTTTCAAGAAACTAGTCCGAATTTTGATGAAATTATTTCCTATCGCTCTAGCTACTGGGGACGGAGATGAAGATTTTTCACTATTAGTGGAATTAAAGTTATATGTTTTTCCAAGTATACAGAGACAGTCTTTTATAAGATGTTTTATAACATATCCTATCAGTGAAATGAATTCTGTTTACCAAATTATTTTTGTTAAGAATAATAACACTCCTGTATGACGAACTTTACATGTTTAAATTACTGATTATTTCTGTTTGAATGAGGTATTGACTAACACGATATTGATATTCGATATTCAAATAGATACTATTATTATATCGAGCTTTGACAGTAAAGAAATTGCATAACTGTATTTAGTATGTTGTTGCATTTTAACTAAGATGTATTTTTTTCGAAGGAATAATAGAATGTTTTGGGCCGTGGCTCACATGACTGGCAATAGGTCATCCAAAATAAGATGATTTATGAGGTAGTGTGCGTGTGTGTGTGTGTGAACAAGACACAGGGGATTGAACTAATGGCCGTTCACATACTAACCATGGAAGATCGCAAAAGGGGTCTCCACACAGTCTCAAAAGTTTAGCCTTCAGATTTTGTCTTACTTGTTTACTTGTTTTGGGTTTAAATCCAACCACCTTCCACTGAAGTCGAGTGAACTACTTCTCGGGCGGGTCCATATCAATCATCTAACGAAACATTTTCATTATAACTTATACAATTCTTTGATTGTAGCATCTTCCAAATCATATGATCTTGTGAAAAGTAATGTCTTTAGTTTCTTCTTAAATTCAATTGCTCCCTTTAGGTCCTTCATTTCAGTTGGTAGTTTATTATAATGTCTAGGCGCACAGTAGCTGAAAGCCCTTTCACCAAATTTACTATTTGTTCTTGGTTTAGATAGTCTATGTTTGTCACTCATGTGTCTTATGGTAATATTTAAAAGTAATGTCTTTGGTTTCTTCTTAAATTCAATTGCTCCCTTTAGGTCCTTCATTTCAGTTGGCAGTTTATTATAATGTCTAGGCGCACAGTAGCTAAAAGCCCTTTCACCAAATTTACTATTTGTTCTTGGTTCAGATAGTCTATGTTTGTCACTCATGTGTCTTATGGTAACATTTGTTTCTAATTCTAGTTTGTTCAGGCATTCTTTTAGATATTTTGGTTCAGTATCTTAAACGTTAGTAAGAGTAGCTTGTATTCGATTCTCGCCTTTACCGGCAGCCAATGTAATTTAATTAGTGCAGGGTTAATTCTATCCCTATTGTGTAGTCCTTTTAATTCTGAAATTGGTTAGATCAACAGTTAAAACTGTATTAGAATATCTGCTCCCTGGAATAATTTCACTGTGACGAAATCTGAACAGCTGTAGGAAAAAATAGTTTCTAAATAGAAAGATGATTCACATTAAATACTTGGTGTTTAGCTCGTGTTCTTTTTTTTAAAGATAAAAGTGAGATCACATTGCTCAGCAAACTGTTGATCAACAAACATTTATAGATACATTTTCAAAAGTCGAAATAGAGCTACTAATTTATATAGTAGGCCTATCCTTAGCCATATACTGTTTTTGAGAACGTCATAATCATTATGAGTATGAAGTCTTACATTTCCAAAGAGACTGATCTCGACTTAATCTCGACAAACTAGAAAGAGAATACGTGGACAATGGCTCATGATGTTCCAGGTTTGTAAGTACAGGCAGTGTGCATTTCTCAGTTTTTATTCAGCAATAAATCAGTTCCTTACGGAGTTATTTGGATTAGGTCATTATATAAAATACTTTTGCGTTGAGCTTATTTACTTCCATAGATGCTATTTTCTTTTAAGCTATACATTTTTTTTGTCTATTGGAAACGTCCCTGTCTAGCAATCCTCTGGTCTAGGGTTTGAGCCTCGCTCAAACTCGATAGTTCCTTGTAGTGTCTGCAACGTCACTATCCTTGTGACCTAAGGATGTTGGGTGTTTGGGAGGGCCTATAGGTCGACCTGCTTGGTCCTATATGTAATAAAATTCAACAACTGGTCCATTTGCCCCACTACTCTCTAGTGGAAAGAAGCCACTCAACATTTAACAATAATTAATATAATGGAGAACTTTTTGGTTATCTTAGTGTTGACAGGTGTATGAGGAAATGAGACTGTGTAAAAAATATGCCAGACTATTCGGTGTATGTGTAGACACAGGAAAAATTACGTGTAACAAGAGAAGGGTCTAATGTAGTACTATCTGGTTCATGAAAGGACTCAATAACTCTACTACTCGCGATCTATATATATATATATATATATATATATATATATATATATATATATATATATATATATATATATATATATATATATATATATATATATATATATATTTATGTATGTATGTATAAAAATGCGTTATTATACCTGAAAATGATGATTTTTTGCATGATTTGTTTGGTTGTGTAAGTATATTATGTTTTGTGTGCGCATTGTGATTTTCATGTGTTTTACTCTATCACTATAATTTCCAGAAAAACTAAATAAACGCTTAATGATTTTCGGGTGATTCTAATATATTTATCTGCATAATTATATACTTTAATATATTTTTTCTTTCGAAATTTATAAGAAAATAAAGAAGGAATAACTGGAAAACCATTAATGAAACCGATAATTATATTTTTCATTTGGACTCGAATGACTGCAGCAATAACACAGGGTTGCCATGCGTACGATAATTATCGTACGTGTACGATTATTTTAGGTCCAGGATGGTGTACGATACATACCTTAGGTATATACATATGTGTGGTGTGTGTGTTTAATTAAACAATTATACTAAAATATTTTGAAATACGTCAATCATGTAACACCCTAATAATTATATTGAAACTGTGTACGATAATTTTGGTTGTAAAACGACAATTTTAAGGCTCATGTACGATAATTCAGTCGAAATAATCTGGCAACTCTGAATAACAACACCAAAACAGAAACGATGATAGTCGAGCGGTGTTGACTAACTTCGTAATACTTGTGTTTTTCTTGAATATTCGAGATAGTATATTTAATTTATCTGTCATGCTACCTACAAGTGGTTACTTCCGTGGCATCGACTGTCCTAGTCACGAAAGGGGACATTGTAAACGGCCGTACTGTCATTTCAACCACCACCCCAAAAAAGGTCAGAAATTTGATGGACATTTTTGCCGAATTTTATAAATTTGACGGATTAAAATGACACTTTCTTCTCCTAATGTACTGGTAAATGATTTAGCTTGAATTTTACAAATTCGGTAGTGATGTTATATGACCTTAAGCTTTCATATTGTTTTGTTTGGGTGATTTAATCTGAGAAAAAGGTCAGAAATTTGCTGGACATTTTTGCCGAATTTTATAAATTTGACGGATTAAAATGACACTTTTTTTTCTTCTCATAGACTGCTAAATGATTTAGCTTGAATTTTACAAATTCCATAGTGATGTTATATGACCTTAAGCTTTCATATTGTTTTGTTTGGGCGATTTAATTTGAGAAAAATGCTTTTATGATGCAATAAATTCCTGTGTGTTTAATGAATGTCTAATCATGTTTATTGGTGCATAAGATATGTTTTATGTCTTTACTCCTTCATAAAATACATTAGAAGGATCTCTGTGGGATACCTCGTTTATTTCGGTTGTGGGCACTCGAAAAACACCATGAGTAAAAATTGCATAAGTAACCCATAACCATTTTGGGTTAACAAGGTGTTTCAGTTTGTTTTATAAGTTTTGACTAAGTAACCAATAACCACTTTGGTTAAAATAGGCATTTCAGTTTATTTATAAGTGTTGACTGATTTTGATGATAGCAAATGTCTAAAACAAATATTTTACGTCAAGAAGTTGGAACTAATCTTGCCCTCGTATACATTACACCTTGTCCTAATGGCACCTATGCATAGATCACAGCAATATCAGTTGGAATAATACAAAGCTCATTTGTGTCATGGTATACCTGGTTTTAGTTTGGAACAGAACGAATAACGGATTGATTGATTGATTGAAAGTTTTCTGGCATCCTGACAACGAAGATGGATATTATCCTATCTAAATTACATCCACATAACCTAATTTAATCTAAAGTTGGTGTGCTTTTCTCCATGTGACCCCCATTCCCTAACGTGACTTACGCACATTTTATCACTTGGCAAAGCTTGAAGCTTACATAAAACAAATGGAGCTGCATGATAAACTAACTAGGCTACATCCTCTTAACCTAACCTAAACTAGTGTTAGCTGTGTTCCTTCTCATGACCTTCAACTATGTACCTCATACTTATCTCAAGTATCTTTCTAGATAGGCTATTAGATGAAATTTATCCTGGCCGAAGATATAATATCGGCTATTCCCTTAAAGGACTAGTTACGGTCATGGCAGCCATTGAGTGAATGAAGAGGAAATTATAATTGATAGATTATGTTCCCACAACCACTTCCTTCACGAAAATTAGCTGGCTGAGGGCAGGTATAGCACGCAGACTTGCTATCGGCTTAACTACCCCGATCCTGTCTAACCCAGAGCTATTTAATTGGCTCCTTGGATGATAAGATATGGGGCACCACCCCTCTTTTTGTTTCTTGACAAGGAGACCCAGCAAGTGATACTTATTTCGCGTGGGATTTCTGTTCTATTTTTTATAAGCATTGCATTACTAATTGACTGACTAACATGGTGAAATTATGAAAAGGTAATAAAAGCTAATTATAAAATGATTATTTAACATTTAATGACTAAATGACAAAGTCATTATGAGATTATGAATATTTGATACAAGCAAATTATGAAAATTTATTTATTTGGTAAAGAATAAAAAGAATAATATCCAACATATCAGTCCATCATCAACAAAAATGAATAAAAGTAGCAAAATTGAAATTATACATATGATTACATATCAACAGTTACCATGAATATTTTGAAAAATTGAAAAGGTACAGTATATTAATTCTCAGTGGCGTATACCACTACATTAGTTCTACAAATAGAAATGTCACCAGACACTACATTAGGGAGCAAACACCGAGGCACGTGTTATTACACTATGCAGAGCAGAATGTTGTACATTTTCTTGCCTCCAAACAAACACGCCAAAACTGTCAGCACTATTATTTCTCATAGTGGAATCTGTTTTGGTTAGAAATAAACTTTCATAAAGTGCCTTATAAAGCATATACATTGCATTATACCCCATGTTAATCTATTTGCAAAAGATCTTGTGTGCATTTCCACGATGATTATCTAAAACTGTCATCCTATCATTGTTTGGCTATCTTTTATAGAATTGCAAACTAGTATAATCCAATGAAATTTACTTATTAACCCTTTTACCCCCAGGCTATTTGGAACTTTCCAACTCTTAACCCCCAGGCTTTTTTTTTTTTTCAAGTACATTTTGCAATATATATTTTTTAAATTGCTCTAACAGCCTTAATTTTCGTCATAGAGAGGTTAGGTTGGTCTCATTCTTTTGGAAAATGTATGAAGTTTCTCATAAAGTTATCAAAAATATGCAAAAAAAAATGTAGATAGCAGTTTTTTGCAAGGACGTACCAGTACGACCATGGGGGTAAAGGGATGAGTTTTGTGAAACGTACCAGTACGTCCATTGGGGGTAAAAGGTTAACTGTTTTATAGATACATACATTCTATCTCAAGATAATATTTAACTATTTAATAGATACATACAGTCTATCTGTTGAGATAAAAAGAAATCAGGATTTGTGAGAAATACAATTATATAGGTGTATAAATATTTCAAATATGATACGTCATCTAAAAATACTTCTTAACTTAATTAAAGTTGATTGAAAAACACGTTTATTCAAGGCATTTTGAGTGTGGTTGTCTGGATCCGTGTCCCAATTGATGTGATGTCATGTCTCTGTCAATGGTACAGGGACTTTGACAAGCCTCCTCCACACACACTCTTACACCTGTTGCAGTGAACATAGACTTATTGCTGGAATAACAAAAGTTTACTGACAATACATGTAAAGTTGGTGCGGACTTGAAAATGAGGAAGATACTGATCTCAGAACAAAATAGTTAAACTTGGGTATGCAAGTAGGTACACGAAAATAATGACCATTTTGTATAATTATTTGCAAATTCCATGAAAATATGCTTATGATCGCATCTGAATTATAAATACCAAAAATAAAATTGCCCATTGAAAGCAGAAACTGAAAACATTGGAGAACAGAAAATTCCAGGAGACTGACAGTGGAATGAAGTACTGTACAGTAATAGCACATTTTAGGAGAGGAAACAAGCTTATTACAGTACAGTACTTAGGAAAATAAGGAATAAGTTATTTAGATACAGTCAGTCCTCCTTATTCACAGGGGTTAGGTGACAGACAGACGCGAAAAGCAAGAATCCACAAATACTTGCTGCCTAATATTGTTTTTACTTGGTTTCTATCACAGTATAAGTATTGTCTTAATGAATGAATACATTTCAGTAAGTGTACAGTACTGTATTTGTAAAAGTGTACTATGCGTTAAGTCTAAAGTACACATAACACAAGTCATTGCCACACTTATACCTACATATAATACATACTGTACCAATAAAACACTGTTGTTTCTAACAAAACTCACTGTTACTGTAGTGTAGAGTACTGTAATATATGTACAATACCATCACTACAGTACAGCTTATTTAGCTAAGGTACCACTCGTAAGTGTTCGCTACTTTTGGCAGGTCGACTCACGCCAACGAAACTCAATATACACCTAGCCTACATGTACATTACGACTGTACTGTAAAGTTCGGTATTTGTATTCAGCACCATATAGTACTTACTAAAACAATAACATTACAGTATTACACAATGAGTATACAAATACAATGAAATTAAAAGAAAAGGTATCAGTATGGCACCAGAGCCGACAACTGTCTGGCGCGTGAGGTAACATTTATCACATTTTATACTAAAATCACTATAAACACACTGGATATATACAGGTTTTTTTTTTACATTACTCTTTTACACCACAATGTGATTTTGCACAAAGAGGACAGAAGGGGGAGATCGACACGCGAGGAGAGACGATGCAAGACTGACTGAATGATCGAGAGATGGAATCTTCCCTGTCTTTCTCCTCAGTCTAAGCCCAACTGTGCAATTCCTAATGACAACACTGCTAAGAGCAATGCTCTAATGACGCAGTGGCATTCTTTATGCTTAGAGGGCATCCTGTCCACAGAGTAGCTACTGCAATCCTTAGACACATCTAGGACTACTAAGTTTTTTGCTGCTGTTCCTTCTTCCCCAGCCCTTGAGAGGTAGTGCCTGATGTGACCCCTCTTTCTAGGCCCAGACTCCTGAAAGTGCAGTCAATTAACTATTCTCATCTTCTGTAGCTCCATTACCACTAGCAAAGGCAACCTGAAATTACGACAAAGTAAAAAGGATAAAATGTACTTGGCCTCTATCTCCTATCAGCTCATTTCCTTGGACCTCTTGAAGGGCAAAGAGGAGAGTGTGCCTTTTGGGTATCCAGCCTAATTGTGCTCCCGCTGCATGTAAGCAAGACATAGGTGCCTCCAATTACCCCAGGGGATCAACTTCTCCAACTGCAAGAACAAGACTTCCCGTTGCAGAGGACGAGATAGATCTTTTAATCTCTGTGTGAGACATCACATGCGCTTGCTCACCTGTTAGCGTGCACTCACCTGTTTGTGCGCATTCTCCTGTTCACTAGTGGTCACCTGTTCTTGCTCTCGTTGGTTAGCATACGCTCACATGTCTATGAGCAATCTCCTGTTTGCGCGCACTCTTGTTATCACACGTTCACCTGTTAGCATGTGGTCCTCGGGGAATCTCTCCACGCACAAGACCTTTTTCATGAGTGCAGGTTTCAGTGAATACAGTGAACCCTCGTTTATCGCGGTAGATAGGTTCCAGACGCGGCCGCGATAGGTGAAAATCCGCGAAGTAGTGACGCCATATTTACCTATTTATTCAACATGTATATTCAGACTTTTAAAACCTTCCCTTGTACGTAGTACTGTTAACAAACTACCCTTTAATGTACAGAACACTTAATGCATGTACTACAGTACCCTAAACTAAAACAGGCACAAATGTTTTGTTTACATTTATCTCTGATCATAATGAAGAAACAAACTGGAGGTAGAGCTTTGCTTATTACCCAGACATATTTCCCATACTTTTCCCTTAGAACTACATCACATCTTCCTACTTTAGATATATATATATATATATATATATATATATATATATATATATATATGTATATATATATATATATATATATATATATATATATATATATGTATATATATATATATATATATATATATATATATATATATATATATATATATATGTGTGTGTGTGTATATATATATATATATATATATATATATATATATATATATATATATATATATATGTATACACATATACATACCTACATATACAGTATACATACATACATACATATATACATAAATACATGCATACATATATATATATATATATATATATATATATATATATATATATATATTACTGTATATATATGGGTTATGGAAAAAATCCGCGAAGTGGTGAATCCGCGATGGTCGAACCGCGAAGTAGCGAGGGTTCACTGTAGCCCTACGCTCGCTTATATATCCCACCATCATCATCAGTTACTTGTAAAGTCTCCTTTATGCAAACGATCTTGTAGCGGGTGCTCTCATTCACGCATACGCTCACCCCTATTCTTCCCTTTTTCTGAGAGCGGATGTTTACTTGAGGAAAGCCAGAGACTCAATTGTTATGTAGGGCTTCACATGAGTGATCGCCACGCGCAAGGTCTCCATATACAGACCTCTAACATGGAAGAGATCCACCTCAGGGTGAGACCCTAAGTGCTATTCTTCTCAAGGCACTCACCAGCAAATATTGCTGTACACCTGATTCTTCAGGCTCTTGGTCATACCAAACTAAGCTTGATAAGTTATGTGGCCATCCCTCAAGTGCTAGATCATTGCACAATAAATTGTCACAGAATAGATGTACACAAGGTCGTCTGGGTGGATCCAACATGATCACTCTACGTGTTGAATTTCTAAGAGTCCCAGGAGGATTAGGGAATCGACGCCTAGGTATTCCTTGTAGGGTTTCCGTTACCCTCATCCCAAAGTTTGTCACTAAAACTCAGAACCTGACTGTTGGTGACCCCAGGTTCGATACCTTCTCCATCTCCTCCAGCAAGATCTGAAACATAACTAGGCATTGAGGGAGCTGAAGACCTTAGAGCTGTGTTGGACCTCTCAAACTTTATTCCATGTCACATTGTTATTTTATAAAAGTAAAGGTGTCTGGTTTCAGTTCCAGTTTCATCAGAATAGATGCTCACCAGAACATGAGCTAGGCAAGCCCTTACTGTGGTGCCCAACCTCAGCAGTGGCCTCCCCAATAAACAGCTCTAACTCACTATCCTGAGCTGGGATCAATCTGCTGGCATGCAAATGCTAGGTGAACGTGTTACCACTCTACTAGCCAGGAGGTTGTATCTTCCTGTTTGGAAATATTTTGTTTTTACTCTGTGAATGTTATTGCTCAAAATCATGGCAACTCAACCTGGTTTTTGATCTTGGTATAATTTTGTATCTATTTCTTTAAATTGTTTGTGTGTTAGCGTATGAGACCTTTTATTCAAGCCTAGTGTTAGCTATTTCAGAAGTGAAAGGTTGTTTCCTCAAAATGCATATTGCTTGTGGAGACTAAATTAGTCTCTCTTTGTAATCATTACTAGTTAAGTTTCTTAACTACATTTGTAGATATATCTTCATTTTATTTTTCGAGTTCTGTACTACTGTATTTTAATAAACATTTATACTCTGTGAAGTAAGTAATACGAGGGCTGTTAGAAAAGTATCCAACATTTAGCCGGGAATGAAAACTGGCATACCTGGAGCGTTGGAAACCTAATCATCCTCAAAGTAGTCTCCTTGGAACTCCACACACTTCTCCCACCGGTGCCGCCGTTGTTGAAAGCATTCTGAGAAAGCCTCTATCGAAATAGACTTTAGTTTGGCTGTCGTAGCAGCCATAATGTCCTCTCTTGTCTGAAATCGCGTTCCTTTCAATGATCTCTTGAGTTTAGGGAAGAGCCAGAAGTCGCAAGGAGCCATATCAGGAGAGTAAGGAGCCTGCTGAATCACAGGGGTCTGATTTTTTGCCAGAAAAGTCTGAATGAAGTGCGACGAATGTGCTGGAGTGTTGTCGCTGCTCCAGTCGTTCCGTCATTTTCCTTGAAATGAAAAACCGACGAGATCACTACACACTACCTCACTCAAATGCTACTTGTCAACAACTGACGCTACCAACA
Organism: Palaemon carinicauda; assembly: GCF_036898095.1. Classification (NCBI taxonomy): domain Eukaryota; kingdom Metazoa; phylum Arthropoda; class Malacostraca; order Decapoda; family Palaemonidae; genus Palaemon; species Palaemon carinicauda. The sequence goes on from NC_090769.1 coordinate 27,883,388, forward strand.
AGCGGGAAAAAATTCACGCATGTGCACGAAGGTTCAAGGTTGATTCATGCAAGCACGCTTGATTCAAATCCATCACATGCTGGAAAAAAAAAAATAAGGTCGGATACTTTTCTAACCGCCCTCGTATATGTAATTTCACTTTTTGTAGTTTAAAGTAACAGAGCAATGCTACTGAACTTATAGGAAGTTCTAGCGCAGTTACTTAAGGTAGGCAAGTGGGAAAGTAAAGTACACTACTGTATTTGTGATTTTAGAACTACAAAGCCAAGTGATTTAAAAAATGTATCATTGATTTCAGAACCCAGTCTGGCTTTGCCCCAACAGGATGCTGCTGTTGTCACAGAAGCAAAGACTACCAGCACTGTCTCTGAAGTTCCTCCACAGCCACCTGAAGGTAAAGGATTTCCTTAGGTTTAGATGTACAGTAATGTCATTTATTCTTTTATCTTTTTTGTTAATTTAAGAATAATTTGAGTTCGTTCTAGAGCGTAAACCATTGCTTCTCAGATTTCATATTAGCCAGTCATGTGTATGCATTCTTACAGTACAGTAGTAAGGGAGACAGCTCTGATGGAAAGCATTCCATCTCACTCACTGCTTTCTGAATTTTCATTTCGTCTTTATCGCATTCATATTCCTTTCTTTCACTTATTCATACACAAACACAAATCATTAACGTTTAGAGCAGTGGTTCCCAACCTGGGGGAAATTTCCCCCTGGGGGGAAATTTGAAGCTTCCAAGGGGGGAAATGATTACACTACCTACTAACTAAAACAAGCGGAAAATGTCCTCATAGTACGTGTGGCAATTTTTTGTTAGCCATTCAATTGTGATATGATCATATCAGTTCTCAAAGACATGATATTCAAGGGGAGAATTGGAGTGTCATGCCCATTTCTGAGGCAGGCGAGTGGGCATGAGGGCTGGGCGGGGCATGAAGGGGGAAATCTGGATGGTTGAACTGGGTGCAGGGGGGAAATGACAGAAAAAAGGTTGGGAACCACTGGTTTAGAGTATGAAAACTTAAGGTATGGCAAAGAAACCCTGTCAATCGGAAAGACTATAACTTTTGACTTTGGCCGCATGCATTATTATTATTATTACTAGCTAAGCTACAACCCTAGTTGGATAAGCTGGATGCTCTAAGCCCAAGGGCTCTAATAGGGAAAATAGCCAAGTGAGGAAAGGAAATAAAGAAATGAATTTACAAGAGAAGTAATGAATAATTACGATAAAATGTTTTAGGGAAAGCAACATTAGATCTTTCGTATACAGTTTAAACTATAAAGAGAGACTTATGTCAGCCTGTTCAACATGAAAACATTTGATGTAGTTTGAACTTCTGAAGTTCCACCGATTCAACTACCTGATTAGGAAGATCATTCCACAATTTGGTCACAGCTGGAATAAAACTTCTCAAATACAGTTTAATATTGATCCTAGTGGTGAAAAAGGCGTGACTATTCAAAGTAACTGCATACTTAATATTATGAGCAGGATGGTACTGTGTGGGAAGACCTTGAATCTTGAAAAATCTTATGCAACATGCAAAATGTTGAACAGCGGTGTCAGAGATTAGGATTAATATCTAGATCAGGAATAAGAAATTTAATTGAACAACGGTGCCAGAGATTAAGATTAATATCTAGATCAGGAATAAGAAATTTAATTGAACAACGGTGCCAGAGATTAAGATTAATATCTAGATCAGGCATAAGAAATTTAATTGAACAACGGTGCCAGAGATTAAGATTAATATGTAGATCAGGAATAAGAAATTTAATTGAACAACGGTGCCAGAGATTAAGATTAATATGTAGATCAGGAATAAGAAATTTAATTGAACAACGGTGCCAGAGATTAAGATTAATATGTAGATCAGGAATAAGAAATTTAATTGAACAATGGTGCCAGAGATTAAGATTAATATCTAGATCAGGAATAAGAAATTTAATTGAACAACGGTGCCAGAGATTAAGATTAATATGTAGATCAGGAATAAGAAATTTAATTGAACAACGGTGCCAGAGATTAAGATTAATATGTAGATCAGGAATAAGAAATTTAATTGAACAACGGTGCCAGAGATTAAGATTAATATCTAGATCAGGCATAAGAAATTTAATTGAACAACGGTGCCAGAGATTAAGATTAATATCTAGATCAGGAATAAGAAATTTAATTGAACAATGGTGCCAGAGATTAAGATTAATATCTAGATCAGGAATAAGAAGTTTAATTGAACAACGGTGCCAGAGATTAAGATTAATATGTAGATCAGGAATAAGAAATTTAATTGAACAACGGTGCCAGAGATTAGGATTAATATCTAGATCAGGAATAAGAAATTTAAGATTGCGAGTTCTTATCTAACAAATTAAGATGAGATTTAGCAGCTGAAGACCAGACAGGAGAACGATACTGTACTTGAAATAAGGCAGCATGAATACTTCTTAAAAACAGATTGATCCCTGAAAATCTTAAAAGACTTTCTTGATAAGCCAATTTTTGTGCAATTGAAGAAGAAACAGATGGAATGTGTTTCTCAAAAGTAAATTTGTAATCAAGAATTACACCTTAAATTTTAACCCTTTTACCCCCAGGCTCTTTGGAAGTTTCCAACCCTTAACCCCCAGGGGGTTATTTTTTTCCCAGCACATTTTGCAGTATATTTTTTTTAAATTGCTCTAACAGCCTTAATTTTTGTCATAGAGAGGTCAGGTTGGTCTCAATCTCTTAGAAAATGCCTGAATTTTCTCAAAAAATTAACACAAATATGAAAAAAAAAATTTTATAGCATTTTTTTGCAAGGACGTACCGGTACGTCCATGGGGGTAAAGGGATGGGTTTTGTGAAACGTACCAGTACATCCTTTGGGGGTAAAAGGGTTAAAAGTGTCTTATAGAGTTAAAGAAACATTATCAATGTAGAGATCTTGATGTTAAGGGGCCACCTACTTACTATCATACTTTGAGTTTTTTAGGGTTCAGCCTTATGCCCCATAATTTGCACCATGCACTAGTTTTAGTGGGATCTCTATTAACCCTTTTACCCCCAATGGACGTACTGGTACGTTTCACAAAACACATCCCTTTACCCCCATGGACGTACTGGTACGTCCTTGCAAAAAACTGCCATGTACATTTTTTTTTTGCGTATTTTTTATAACTTTATGAGAAACTTCAGGCATTTTCCAAAAGATTGAGACCAACCTGACCTCTCTATGATAAAAATTAAGGCTGTTAGAGCAATTTAAAAAATATATATTGCAAAATGTGCTTGAAAAAAAAAATGCCTGTTGGTTAAGGGTTGGAAAGTTCCAAATAGCCTGAGGGTAAAAGGGTTAAGGGATTCAGCAACCCCAGATATACCAAGCTTGTTTTCTAGGCCAAACCATATATCACAATTACAGTATTTAGTATGAAAAGTAATGGACCAAGAACACTACACTGAGGAACACCAGATTTAACATTTCTATAGCACAGAGGAGGGAAAAACTAAATGCTAGTGTTGATATCAAGTTAGTAAAACTAATATGAAAATATCTAACTTTCTATGAAGTTTTAATTTTTTCATATACTTCAAACCCATTACATATACTGTAGAGTCAGCCTCCACTCTTTGCGAGGGTTAGGCAACAGAGACAAGTGCAATTTTGCAAATATTTTCTTGCCTGGGTGGGATAACTCCTAACCTAACCTAACAACTCACTGTCCATTGCCTACACTGGGATAATTAACACCCTAAGTACTGCTTGATATTGATTTTACTTGCTTTTTATCACAGTATAAGTAGTTTGTAATTAAATGAAGACATATTAGTACAGTGGTACCTCTACATACGAATTTAATTCGTTCCACAACCTACTTCGGATGTAGAAAATGTTCGGATGTAGAAACTAATTTTCCCATAAGAATACATGGTAATTCATTTAATTTGTTCCTCAGCCTAAAAACCCATAATAAATCCTTAATAAATGGCTACACATAATTACACATAACAATACTATAACTGCATAATATGAAAGAAGCATGTAAAAAAGATAACTACAAAGAAATAATGAATAAAAAATGTGTTTTATTGCCACTTTACCTTAGAGACAGGCCAGCGCAGGTGTAGGATTTGCTACGCCACGAGGAGACGGACGATCGGCCAGAAGGTAGACATGGTGTTAGCATGTTCTTTAAATAAATACTCTCTCTCTCTCTCTCTCTCTCTCTCTCTCTCTCTCTCTCTCTCTCTCTCTCTCTCTCTCTCTCTCTCTCTCTCTCTCTTGTTCTTCTTCACTGTTAGTGTTAGAGACATCTATTAATTTTTTTTCTGAGAGAGAGAGAGAGAGAGAGAGAGAGAGAGAGAGAGAGAGAGAGAGAGAGAGAGAGAGAGAGATTAAACAAAAATGAGAGATTAAACAAAAATGTGTTGTGTACATATGATTTTTAACAGCGTTAACGAGTTGAAAGACAGTTAAATGTAACTTAAAAAAACAATATCAGCAAATCTGAATTCCTTTATTAACTAAAACAAATTTTGATACAAACACACTCGTGTGCATATGCGCAAACACACACACACGCACGAGGAGGTAGAGATGGTGACTGCGATAACATACCGTAACTTACACTACGGAAATTTTAATCTAACTTAGCTTATTTATTTTTTTTGTAAATTTTTATATTTCATATTTTTTTTTTTTTCTTTTGATTTTTTATTTTCATCACTTTCAGTGACGAGTTACGGTATGTTATCGCAGTCACCATCTCTACCTCCTCCCCGACCGTCTCTCTTATTGCGTAGCAATTCTTGCACCTGTGTGTGTTTGTGCATACGCACACGAGTGTGTTTGTATCAATATTTGTTTTAGTTAATAAAGGAATTCAGATTAGCTATTATTACTTTCTTAGTTTCATTTAATTGTTTTTCAACTCGTTGACGCTGTTAAAAATCATATGTACTCTAAACACATTTTTGTTTAATCTCTCTCTCTCTCTCTCTCTCTCTCTCTCTCTCTCTCTCTCTCTCTCTCGGAAAAAAAATAACAGACGTAGACGTATCTAACACTATAACAGCGAAGAAGAACGAGAAAGAGAGAGAGAGAGAGAGAGAGAGAGAGAGAGAGAGAGAGAGAGAGAGAGAGAGAGAGAGAGAGAGCGAATTTATTGAAAGAACATGTTAATGCTTTGTTTAGAGAGAAACAGAAAAAGAGAGAAGTGTTATTTAAAAGAGCTTGTTAATGCTATCATGGTTTTCTTTGTTTCACTTTTTTCAATATTAAACTTACCCGATAATCATGTAGCTGTCAACTCCGTTGCCCGACAGAATTCTATGGAGGGATACGCCAGCTATCACAATACTAGAAGGGGGTGTACTTACCAGCGCCACCTGTGGCCAGGTACTCAATCATTTGTTGTTGACACCTCCTCAATTATTCCTCTGTCGTGCTTCCGGCTAGACGTTCTGGGATACGCTTATGGTCTTCGAGTTTATTCACGGATATTTGGTGAAGTATTCTCTCAGATTAACGGCTGTCGCTTTACTGGAATCCTTCTTATATTAGCTAGATAGCTTTTATATAATACTGATATAACGGTTAACGAATTTTGCTTGTTTTTGGATCCCCCTTTTGGCTAACTCTTTGGATTACAAGATGTCTGACATTTCGCAAGCCCCCTCCCATAGACGATGTAGGTCTTGCAATAGGCGTATTCCGAAGGCCTCGGTAGATCCTCACACCGCTTGTTCTGACTGTAGGGACAGGCCCTGTCTGTTAGAAAATCGATGTGAGGAATGCGCCGGACTTTCGGAATTGGAATTTGTCCGTCTTTTAAAATATTCATCTAAGTTAGAGAGAGGTAGAGTTAGGAGGAGTTCTTCTCACTCTTCTATGTTTTCCTCACCTCATGATCCCCTACCTTTTCCTACCCCTGTAGTGGCTACCCCCGAACCTACTGTGTGCCCTCCGCCTGATATGTCAGTTGTTTTGCGTGCTATTCAGGCTTTAGGCGATAAAGTAGAATCAGTGGTAAGTGACCATAAGTCTCTGATGGCCGAAGTTAAAGAACTGAAGGTCAAGAGTGCAGTGGGTGGAGTTAGTGCCAGTGCTGTGACGAGTGCTAGTGTCGGTGCAGTGCCAAGTGCTAGTGGTGCCAGTGTGGTGCGTGAGGATTTTTCTGTGCGAGCCAGTCGTCCTCCCAGTCCGGGACCTCTTGCAAGCTCCCATGCCCAGGGGAGAAGCAATGTCGAAGGGCTTAAGGGTTCGACAGGCCTTGTTAGGCGCACAGAACTATCCTCGGTGGTTGCGGGCGTGTCTTCCTTAGACCGTCACTCCCACCTGCAGACGATTGAGCCCGTCTTATTCTCGTCCGCTGATCAACTGGCAGGGAAGAAACGTTGGTCTCAGGTCTCGAGACCGCTTAAACGTAGAGTCCAGTCCGCGAGTGCTCAGCCAGGTTGCAGTCATTGGCTCAGCTCTGACTCGCCTCAGTCATCTGTCGACTGTACTCCGCCCAAGAGGAGTAAGGTTCTGCCAAAACAGAGCTCGACTGTTAAGACTTTACCTCAGTCTGTTATCGTTTCTGCCGATCCCAAGTGGACCCTGCTTCAGTCCATGCAAGCTCAGCTTTCGGACTTGATGCGTGAGTGTCGGGCTGAGAGTGTTGCACCTCCGCCTCCGCCTACACTCCCTCCGCCTGTTCTCGCTCCGCCTGTGCTCGCCCCGCCTGCGCTTGCTCCGCCTGGTCGCAGCACCATCTGCCAGGCGTACGATGTTGAGCCACTTTCGGAGTTCGCTGTTCCCAGTGGTGTTCAGCCTCAGCCTTCTTTAAGGCAACCCTTGCTTTGGGATCAGGAGAGTTATTCCACTCTTCCTCCGCCTCCCCTTGCTGCTCCACCAGTGGTGCAACTCTCGGTTGGGGTACAACAACCTCTCCCCTCCGTGAGTCAGTCTGCTCAGCCATCGCTGCAGCGAGCTCAACCCTCCTCAAGGCAAGCTCCTCTACACCCTGGACTTGCGCCTCAGGAGCCTCAGCTTGCGAGAACTTTACCTTGTTCTGCGCAGCCTCAACCTCATCATGCTCCGCTCATCTCACAGGAACAGGAACGGACTACTCCGCCTCCGTCCTCCGCTCAGCTAGTGCAATCCTTGGGTTCAACCTCTCTTGCTAGGAGTCAACCTCCTTCACCCATGCGCCTGCCTTCTGCTTCGTCTGTTGTTCAGCCTTTGCAGTCTGAGCCTCAGGTTTTCCCTCAACAGTTACTGGAAGAGGAAACCACTGTTATTGTTCCTACCCGTTCTGACTCTGCGGTTCAGCATTCTTGTCCGATCGCTTCGCTACACTCTGCTGATGAGGTGTCGGATGATGAGGAGGCACACCTTGATCCCTCATCAGACGTGGACGAATCTAAGCTTTCTCCACCGTCGATTGATTTTCGTAAGGTCTTGGCTCTACTCAGGGAGATTTACCCAGACCACTTTGTCTCTGCTATTCCCCGCTCTCCACCATCTGAGTTTTCGCTGGGCGTACAACAAGCTAAGTCCAACTATACTAAGCTTGTCCTAGCTAGATCCTCCAAGAGGGCTTTAAGGATCTTAGGGGAGTGGCTGCAGTCTAAACAACATCTTGGCAAGACTTCCTTCATGTTCCCTCCAACGAAGCTCGCTTCGAAAGCTAGCGTTTGGTATGCCACAGGGGAAGCACCAGGCTTAGGAGTACCTGCCTCTGCCCAGGCTGACTTCTCAAGTCTGGTGGACTCGCCTCGGAGAACTGCTATGAGACGCTCGAAGGTTTGTTGGACCTTCTCAGACCTGGATCATTTACTGAAAGGGTTGTTCAGAGCATTTGAAATGTTCAACTTTCTCGACTGGTGCCTGGGGGCCCTCAGCAAGAAAACCTCTCCTGCGGACAAAGATTCTGCCATGCTATTAATGTCCTGCATGGATAAGGCCATCAGAGATGGATCGGGCGAGCTAGCGTCGTTATTTGTATCAGGGGTGTTGAAGAAAAGGGAACAACTGTGTACCTTCCTTTCCGCCAGCATTACACCTTGCCAACGGTCACAACTCCTTTTTGCTCCACTCTCAAAGTTCCTCTTTCCCGAGGAGCTAGTTAAGGACTTGTCTGCTGCCCTGATACAAAAGGACACGCACGATCTTGTAGCCTCTTCGGCTCGTAAGTCTAAGGTTGCCACCTCAGTCCCCAAGACTTATCGCTCCCCAGTAGCTGATACCCCGGCTACTAGGTTCATACCGCCCTTTCGTGGTAGAGCCCCCAGCCGAGGAAGCTCCCGTCCAGACTCTCACAGGAGCAAGTCTAGGAAAGGATCCAGGCCATCTAAGGGAAAGAACTGACTCTCAGTTTCTCCAGACAACAGTAGGAGCCAGGCTCAAGATCTTCTGGCGAGCCTGGGAGAAGAGAGGTGCAGACGCACAGTCTGTCAGTTGGCTGAGGTACGGTTACAGGATTCCATTCTGCCTCAAACCACCTCTGACCACATCGCCCATCAACCTCTTTCCCAACTACAAAGAAGAGGACAAGAGGCTAGCATTGCAACAGGAGGTGTCGCTACTTGTGCAGAAGAAGGCAGTGGTTATAGTCCGGGACCATCAATCCCCGGGCTTCTACAACCGTCTCTTTCTTGTGGCCAAGAAGACAGGAGGTTGGAGACCGGTGCTGGACGTCAGCTCTCTCAACGAGTATGTCACCAAGCAGACGTTCACGATGGAGACGACCAAGTCGGTCTTAGCAGCGGTCAGACAGGAGGACTGGATGGTCTCGTTGGACTTGAAAGATGCATACTTTCACGTTCCCATTCATCCAGACTCCCAACCTTTCCTGAGATTCGTTTTCGGAAAGGTTGTCTATCAGTTCCAAGCCCTGTGTTTTGGCCTAAGCACAGCTCCTATGGTCTTTACTCATCTGATGAGGAATGTAGCGAAATTCCTACACTTATCGAACATCAGAGCCTCCCTCTACCTAGACGACTGGCTGTTGAGAGCCTCCACGAGTCGTCGTTGTCTGGAGAACCTCAATTGGACTTTAGACTTAATCAGAGACCTAGGTCTATTAGTCAATATAGAGAAATCTCAACTCATTCCCTCCCAATCCATTGTGTACCTGGGAATGGAGATTCAGAGTCAGGATTTTCGGGCTTTTCCATCGGCCCCCAGGATAAACCAAGCCCTAGAGTGCATCATGAGCATGCTGAAGAGGAGCAATTGCTCAGTGAGACAGTGGATGAGTCTCACAGGGACCCTCTCATCACTGGCCCTGTTTGTCGAGCTAGGAAGACTCCACCTCCGCCCTCTTCAATTCCATCTTGCTGCTCATTGGGACAAGGGCTCGACTCTAGAAGCAGTCTCTATCCCTATCAACCAAGAGATGAAGACCACTCTCCTGTGGTGGAAGCACAATCTCCTTCTCAAGGAGGGTCTATCATTGGCCATCCAGACCCCCAATCTTCATCTCTTCTCAGATGCATCGGACTCGGGCTGGGGTGCGACCTTGGACGGACGGGAATGCTCAGGAGTATGGAACAAGGAACAAGGATTACTCCACATCAACTGCAAGGAACTGTTAGCAGTTCATCTAGCCCTGCTGAACTTCGAGTCCCTCCTGCTAGGCAAAGTGGTGGAGGTGAATTCAGACAACACCACAGCCTTGGCTTACATCTCCAAGCAAGGAGGGACCCATTCGAGGAGCCTTTACGAGATCGCAAGGGACCTCCTCATTTGGTCAAGAGGTCTAAACCTCACTCTGGTCACGAGGTTCATCCAGGGCGATATGAATGTTTCAGCGGATCGCCTCAGCAGAAGGAATCAGGTCATTCCCACGGAATGGACCCTCCACAAGAGTGTGTGCAACAGACTTTGGACCTTGTGGGGTCAACCTACCATAGATCTGTTTGCCACCTCCATAACCAAGAGACTTCCGCTTTATTGTTCCCCTGTTCCAGACCCTGCAGCGGTTCATGTGGATGCTTTTCTTCTGAACTGGTCCCATCTCGACCTGTACGCATTCCCTCCGTTCAAGATAATAAACAAAGTTCTGCAGAAATTCGTCTCGCACGAAGGGACACGGCTGACGCTGGTTGCTCCCCTTTGGCCTGCAAGAGAATGGTACACAGAGGTACTTCAATGGCTAGTCGACTTCCCCAGGACTCTACCTCTAAGAGTGGACCTTCTACGTCAACCTCACGTAGACAGGTTGCACCCAAACCTCCACGCTCTTCGGCTGACTGCCTTCAGACTGTCGAAAGATTCGCTAGAGCTAGAGGCTTTTCGAAGGAGGCAGCCAGTACGATTGCCAGAGCTAGAAGAGTTTCCACTCGTAGAGTCTACCAGTCTAAGTGGGAGGTCTTCCGAAGCTGGTGTAGAACCAATTCAATATCCTCTACCAATACCTCTGTGATCCAAATAGCTGACTTCCTTCTACATCTTAGGAATGAGAGATCCCTTTCAACACCTACGATTAAAGGATATAGGAGCATGTTGGCCTCAGTTCTCCGCCACAGAGGTTTGGACCTGTCTTCCAACAAGGACCTTCAAGACATTCTCAAGTCTTTTGAGACGTCTAAAGAACGTCGTCTTTCCACTCCAGGCTGGAATCTAGACGTAGTCTTAAGGTTCCTTATGACATCTAGGTTCGAACCTCTCCAGTCAGCTTCCTTCAAGGATCTTACCCTCAAGACTGCTTTTCTCGTTTGCCTTGCAACAGCTAAGAGAGTCAGTGAGGTTCATGCCTTCAGCAAGAACATTGGTTTCACAACCGAATCTGCAACATGTTCTTTTCAGCTTGGATTCCTAGCAAAGAACGAGCTTCCTTCACGTCCTTGGCCTAGATCGTTCGAAATACCTAGCCTCTCCAACATGGTAGGTAACGAACTTGAGAGAGTTCTTTGCCCTGTCAGAGCTCTCAAATATTATCTGAAGAGGTCTAAACCTATTCGAGGACAGTCAGAAGCCTTATGGTGTGCCATCAAGAAACCCTCGAGACCCATGTCCAAGAATGGGCTTTCGTACTATATAAGGCTTCTGATCAGAGAAGCACATTCTCACTTAAAGGAGGAAGACCTTGCATTGCTGAAGGTAAGGACCCACGAAGTAAGAGCTGTAGCTACTTCGTTGGCCTTTAATAAAAACCGTTCTCTGCAGAGCATAATGGATGCAACCTATTGGAGGAGCAAGTCAGTGTTTGCATCATTTTATCTGAAAGATGTCCAGTCTCTTTACGAGAACTGCTACACCCTGGGACCATTCGTAGCAGCGAGTGCAGTAGTAGGTGAGGGCTCAGCCACTACATTCCCTTAATCCCATAACCTTTTTTAACCTTTCTCTTGAATACTTTTATTGTTGTTTTTTATGGTTGTTACGGTAGGCTAAGAAGCCTTCCGCATCCTTGGATTTGGCGGGTGGTCTATTCATTCTTGAGAAGCGCCTGGGTTAAAGGTTTGGTAGAGGTCCTTTAGTAGGGGTTGCAACCCCGTGTACTTTGGCACCTTTGGGTTGATTCAGCCTCCAAGAGGAACGCTGCGCTCAGTAAGGAAGACGAACTTTAAATAAAGAGGCAGAGTAACGGTTCTATTCGACTTCCTTACCAGGTACTTATCATTTCATTGTTATTTGAGATAACTGTTATATGAAATATGGGATACTTAGCTATCCTTTAATCTTGTACACTGGTTTTCACCCACCTCCCTGGGTGTGAATCAGCTACATGATTATCGGGTAAGTTTAATATTGAAAAATGTTATTTTTATTAATAAAATAAATTTTTGAATATACTTACCCGATAATCATGATTTAATCGACCCTCCCTTTCCTCCCCAGAGAGAACCAGTGGACCGAGGAATAATTGAGGAGGTGTCAACAACAAATGATTGAGTACCTGGCCACAGGTGGCGCTGGTAAGTACACCCCCTTCTAGTATTGTGATAGCTGGCGTATCCCTCCATAGAATTCTGTCGGGCAACGGAGTTGACAGCTACATGATTATCGGGTAAGTATATTCAAAAATTTATTTTATTAATAAAAATAAAATTTTTCTTTCTTTCTGTTCATCACGCTGGCCCTTCTCACAAATGATCGTTGCCAACAATCTCTTTGTCCTTTATCCCTATCAACAAAAGGCGTTCTATCTCTTCCAGGGTATTGCTACAATGTCTTGTAATAATGGTGATCCCCTTCGATGGTTATTTGCTTTAATGGCTGCCTTCAGCTTGACGATCCTCGAGATCATAGGCCTATTCCGGCCATATTGTTTAGCCATACAGTATCACTCACATGCACACTGCTCTCATGTTTTTCTATAATTTCTTGCTTCAATTCTAATGAAAGAATTGCCTTCTTCCTGTACTGAAACTTAGCTTCTTAGGCACCATGATTATAGGTAAAATCAAAAAGGAAGTGTGAGAAAAGGAAGAAAATAAGCACTGTTAATAACAGACCAAACAGAGGACAACCACACGATACACACAAGAACAGAGAACTGAGCACTTGACGCTCAATGGCGTAATGTTTACTTCGTGTGTCGAAATAAAATTCGGGTGTAGAGTAAAAAATTTGCCCGAATTTTACTTCGGATGTTGGAAAATTCGGATGTAGATACGTTCGGATGTAGAGGTTCCACTGTATGTGTACAGTAAATGTGTACACGTTTACCCTATATACTGGACGTTGTAAGACTACAGCACATTACGTAACACCACAGAACTAAAAATCTATAGCAAATACAGTAGTCATAGAAAATGAAAAGCTTACTCGGCTTTGTAGGACCTAGAACCGTTAATATACCTCATACAGTGCACGGTAGGCGATACTAAAGTGTATTTGCAGTGTACGTTGGATCCATACTTGAGCCAACCAATTTCTTAACCTTTTACTCTATCACTTTGCTTCCTTTCCATCATCTTGCGATCCAGCCTCTGCTACACCTCTCTTCACTGTCTTGATATGGTACTGAATAACTTATTGGTTGTTAGGTGAATCTTCTTTAAATCAAATCAAATCAGTTTACTTGGGACTTTAATAAGGATCCCTAAGACTAATCATCACTTTACCAAAGGCTGATATGTATGGAATTTCATGGTGACATGAAATTGACTATACTCTTAAGTAATTGGTTTGTGTTGAAATAAATCTGTCAAAAATTGATATTTATAGTAAAATTGAATATAGATGTAAGCTAACAGAATGCATATAATTTGGGAAGGTTGTAACTATTATAGCCATGTAATTACTACTGCGTATGTGTCTTTGGTTTTATGATTTCTGCTTCCCATCACCTTTGACTGACATCATGCTAACACGTGTGGGATGTGTAAACTACTATGTTCTTTTATTTTGTCATCTATTTAAAGACACTGGATAACATAAGCAGTGTGTTTTTATGTCACAATATGTTATGTTCTGTAATTTGGTTATGAATTACATCATTCATGTCTTAACCCTTTTACCCCCAGGCTATTTGGAAATTTCCAACCCTTAACCCCCAGGGGGTTATTTTTTTCCCAGCACATTTTGCAGTATTTTTTTTTAAATTGCTCTAACAGCCTTAATTTTTGTCATTGAGAGGTCAGGTTGGTCTCATTCTCTTGGAAAATGCCTGAATTTTCTCAAAATATATCAAAAATATGAAAAAAAATTTTTATAGCATTTTTTTGCAAGGACGTACCGGTACGTCCATGGGGGTAAAGGGATGGCTTTTGTGAAACGTACCAGTACGTCCTTTGGGGGTAAAAGGGTTAGTATAAGTATGAAATTATTCTTTACTTTTCCATGTATTCTAAATCATTGTATTATTTTCCAGGTTCACCTTCTTGCAGTAATGTTGCTGTATCAGATATTCTAACAAAAAACATGAATAGCCAGTCAGATCTACTGCAACAGCTTGTGAGCGAAGCAGTGAAGAAAGTGCTTATTGAAAACCCCCATTTAGCCTCGGCTGGAATTGATGCTAACACGCTAGTGGCACATACAGGTGCCGAAGTCAGTCCACTAAATAATAGTTCGAAGAGAAAGTACTACCCTAGACCTCCAGATACTCCGAGTTACAACCCAACACCAATCAAGGAGCTAAACAAACGTAAACGTTCAAGTGAAGGTCAAGATGATATGCCCTCAAATTCTAAGGCAGCTAGATATGTTCCATCTTCAGTGGGCCAAAAGAATCTTATATCTGATGTCAATGAGAATAAAGACTCTGGTGATAGTGAGGCTACAGATTTTTCTTCACCAGAGGAAGAAGACATAGACCAACGGAACTGTGACTTCGATATACTAGAGGAGGTTTTGGCGGAACATTCACAGAATAATAAGATAAAGGTTAAGAAAAAGAAGGTGAAGGCATTGGGAAAATTGCAATATAATTTGAGTAATCATGACAATAAAGTAGAAGAGTCAGAAATGATAGCAGATGCGCAAACCATGTCTGATCAAGATAGCAATACATGTGATGGTCCTAAAGAGAAAGCGAAATTGCTGGTAGAGGCATCTTCTATGCCAGAATCTTATTTTCTTCCTCCTTCTCCAATATTTACTTCATCCAGTGATGGTTTTGGTGCATATAATACTATTGTCTATTCGCAATCTGAAAGGACGGATGATGATGACACCAGTAAGGCTAAAAAGGAAGAATCTATTCTTGTTGAGCCTCTACTTTCGTCCTCTAAGATTTTGAACAAAGATAAAACTGTTCCTGAATCAGTGGAAAAGGAGCTGAAGAAGGACGACAGAAATTGTGCTAGTAAGTCTGTCGCTAGTAAGTCTGTCGCCAAAGGACATGCATTACTTCCCAAGTTCGTTCATGCTCTTGGAGCTCCCAAATTGTCGAGGCCTAACATCAAAAGTTGGAATCCACAGAGTAAGGGCACAGCTGCTGCAAGTCTCGATGTAAATAAAGATAGCGTAAATGATCCGTTGGAAGCATTATTGCAAGAAATGGATGGAGAACAGGTTGTAACCAAGCCGCCTCTTGGTGGTGGAACATCAAGTTCTACTTCCGATGGAAACCAGAAGACACCGTGTAATCTTAAGAATACTAAAAAGTACAAAGTAGATTTAGATAAAGAGATAAAAAGTTTAACCAGTTCGGTGGTAAAAGATAATGATGGTAAAGAAAAAGAGACGGTTGAGGACCCAGAGGTTAATAAATCCGTGAGCAAGGCAACCGTAAGTGAAAAGCACGACAGTGCCCTTCCGTGTGATTCTGCTAAAAAGAGTAAAATTTCTACATTAAATGAAGAAAAAAGATCTCCTTCATCTGAAGAGGAGCTGGAAAAACCTAAAAAGAACACTCATTCTAAGTCAAAGAATGATGATAAGGACTCTAATTATAATTCGAAGTCTGATGATGTAAGTAGTGATGATACTGTTAAAGAGAAAAAATCTGACGAGGATACTGAGGTTGATGAACAGTCACGGAGAAAGAAAAGAAAGCGAGACCATTCCTCTGGCTCAGAATCTCATGAATCTTATCATCGAAAGAAGAAGAAGAAGAAAAGCCGCAAGCGACACAAGAAATATAAGAAACGAAGACGTCGGAGAGACAGCCGATCAGATTCGCACGAAAGCGACGATGCTTCGGAAAAGGAGAATAATGATGATGATGATGATGAGGAGGATGATGATGACGATGATGATGATGATGCTGATGATGCTGAGCAAAAAGAGAAGGAAGGTGATGCCCCCAGTGAAAATAAGACTAAAGAAGAAAAGAAAGCTAAAAAACACAAAAAGCACAGGAAGAAAAGTAAACATAGAAAAAAAGCAAAACGAAAAAGAAAAAGCAAGAATAAATTGAGGAAAAGAGACAGAAGTGAAAGTGGTAGTGCGAGTTCAAGTGCAGCTAGCAGTCGCAGTACAAGCAGACACAAAAGTTCTATTAGAAACAAAAGTACAAGTAGGCACAGAAGCACTAGTAGCCACAGAAGCTCTAGTAGACACAGAAGCTCTAGTAGACACAGAAGTTCTAGTAGTCACAGAAGCTCTAGTAGACACAGAAGTTCCAGTAGGCACAGAAGTACTAGTAGGCACAGAAGTACTAGTAGACACAGAAGTACTAGTAGACGTAGAAGTACTAGTAGACGTAGAAGTACTAGTAGACGCAAAAGTTCTAGTAGTCACAGAAGTGATAGTAGGCACAGGAGTTCTAGTAGGCGTAGAGGTTCTAGTAAGAACAGAAGTTCTAGTAAGCAAAGAAGTACTAGCAAAGAACAACACAAAAGCGAAAGCAATAATGAACACAACAGAAGAAGCTTTAGCAGAAGTAGTAGTAGAAGCAGAAGCACTCCCAAACATAAAAGTAGTAGTGCTAGGGAAAGAAGTGAGAGCAGCAGTCGGCGGGGTAGTAAAAGCAAATCGAGACAAAGAAGCAGGAGTAAGAGTAGAAAGAGAAGCAGAAGCCGAAGTAGAGGAAGGAGCCGTAACAAAAAGAAAAGGCAGCTTTCAAGTAATAGTGAAAGTGAAAGCAATGAGAGTGAGAAACGGGAAGAAAAGCGTGGAAAGGAGGCTAACTCAGGGTCTCCTGCAAAGAATGGTGTCGACAAAAATAATGTCATTTCAACTCCAATGCCGATAGACCCCTCTAAAATTAAGCTCGAAAAGAATGTAGATGGTGGAAATGATTCCACTATTCCAGTGGATTTATCAATCGTCAAAAAGGAAAAAATAGATATGCCATCGTTACCATGCACTGCTACTATCAAGGTGGAAAAAACTGATAGTAATAGTGAAAAACAACAGTCGAAAAGGCCAGAGAACAGTGAACAAGGAAAATCTGATCTTGATAAGGATTCTAGCATTGCAGTAGGGTCAAGAAATTCACATAGCAATAAAATATCAAATGATGCTAATAAAAAAGATCATTCTCATACTGATAAATCCAAAGAAACTAGTTCACGCAGTTCTCATTCGAAGGAAAAAGAGGCTATTAAAAGTAAAGAGATTAATGAAAGGAGGAAGAGCAGTTGTGACAGAAGGAGTAGTTCGGAAGGTGTTTCAAATAACAAGTCTACTAGACGTTCAAGCGCTGACTCTAGGAAAACAGAAAAAGAGTGTTCTTCTTCCAAGACAGTTGGTAATGAGAGGAGAGTTAGTACAGAAAAGAACAAAGATAATGTAACTAGTACTCAGAAGGATCCCAAGCCCAAAGTTATGTCCATGTTTGACCTGGTTGCAGAAAGTATTAAGCCGTCTAAACCGAAAGCTCTAAAGGAGATTTCAATTTTTGACAATGTTTCTGCTGTAGGTTATGAATCGGAAAGTAGTTCCTCGGGGATATCCGATCAAGATACTCAAGAAGTATTTAATGATGACAAAGATGCATCTCACGAATCAACTTTTGATCCAGGTAAAGTTAATTCGTTACCCAAAGAGAAGTCCTCTGAAACTAGTATTGATAGATCAAAGAGTCAGTCAAAGTCGGAAAAAGGTAGTCACTCGCATCGATCGTCGTCGTCGAGCCAATCAAAGTCCAAATCTCGCCGGGACAGCGAAAGCTCAGTGAAACGGCAGCATTCGTCACAGTCATCTCACGGTGCATCAAAGCATTCACATTCATCGTCCAAACACAAGAGCAGCAGTCGTCCTCATTCAAATACTCATAGTTTGAAAAGCAGTAGTAGTTTGACTGGCGATGGTGTCGCTAGTAAAGAACTGGACAGGTCTCAGTCTAATAAGTCAAGTCACAGCAGCAGCAGTGGTAAAAGCAAGGACTCTAAATCAAGCAGTCATTACAGCAAAGATAGTCATAGTAGAAAACATAGTAGCAGTAAAGACAAAATAAAAGAGCATGTTACTACAGCTCATAAGAGCAAACACTCTAAAAGAAAGGAAAGTGAAACAAAAGATGATAAAAAGGGAAAAACAAGTGTTAAAGAAAGAGAGGGCCACAAAGAAGATGGAAATAATAAAAAGGACCACAGAAGCAAGCATAAAGAAGATACCAGAAGTAGACATGAAAAAGAGAAATCCAGGAGAGGGAAGCCTGTAAATAAAGACAGCTCAGACGATGATGAGGAGACGTCAAGTAACTCCGATAGGGAGCTGTGTAGTACAAATGGTAAGAAACATAATTTTGTTCTTGTTTTATATGGTAATATTTGGAGTTTTGTTTATGTTCCTATCTTATTATAAGCCCTCTCCTTATTGTATAATTCTAGTCTGCTGATTAGTAACAAAATATCAGGATTTTAAATATTAAACTTAGCCGGTGAATATATAATAGCTGACGTCTCCGACGGCTCGACAGATTCCAGAAACTCGCGAGCGATCGCCGTGAAGGTTGCGGGTGTGACCACCAGCGCCGACTATCGGCCAGATACCGCATATACTTGTCAACATCTCCAGTTCTTCTCTGTCGGTCTTGTCGACAAGTTGGTTCCGCTCGCTTTATGACCTCGAGTTTTCTACCGAATTGGTGAAGTACTTGGTTTTGGTTTTATTGCTTTCGCCGTGTTGGATTATTCAATACTATCTTCAAAAGAAATGCTTTTGAAAGGAGAGGAAAAGTGTTTTGCCCTTGCTTTTTTTTTTAATCTCTGGTTTTTCAATAGAGAAAAGATGGCCGACCCTTCCCTCAGTGTACGGAAGTGTGTTTAAGGCTTGTAGTAATTATTTTATCACTTTATAAATTATTGTTGATATTTATAGATTTACCTCTATATATTTTATATCTTATATCTCACCTGCCTTTATTAGGCCTCTTCGATTAGCTTTCCATTTATACTAAACATCAAGATAAATTTTATGTTTTGTTTATATGCGGCCTTTACCTATTCCTTGTAGGCGGTCCTAACTTGGAAAACGAAGTTAAACAACGTTGAGCCCATTCAACTTTTATTTTTGTTAAGTTTAAATCAGTTGCTCTGTAAGAGTGATGAGATGAATATTTTTTAGAAAATATTTTAAGAAATATATTCTTTGAATAGTCTTCGTGCTATTTTTTCAAAGATGAACTAACGTTTGGTTTATTTATGCTACGCAGTTTGCGCTCTTATCGTTACGATAGAGAAAGAGAGAATCACGGTTTCACTTTGCAGAAAGAGTAAATCGATTTTGACGTTTTGTTCATTCTTCTTTCAAACTGAAGTGTTTTAGATACTAATTTAAAGGAACATGTTAATTTTCAATTTCTTAGTCCTTTCAGTTTTTTCCTTTGGTCAAATAACCTGTTATTGACGAAGGGTGAGTGGGCCATTCTCTTGTGTGTGACAAGAGAGAGAGACGGAGAGAGAGAGAGAAAGAGAGAACGATCCAATCTTTATTCTCGTCCCAAGTCTCTGTACAAGGAGTTTGGGAGCGAGTAACGTTGTTCTCGATTCAGTTTTTTACTCTCGTCCCAAGTCTCTGTACGGGGAGAGAGGATAAAACGTTTTAGTTTTTATTCTCGTCCCAAGGCACTGTACGGTGAGAGATTGAAAACGTAGTCCTTAGTGAACTAGTGTTTAGTCTCCTCCCCAGTCACTGATCTTTTTAACTTTATATATTTCCGTTTTATTCGATATATATGTATATGTTTATTGATTTTTGCATGTGTGTTTCATTTTGTACTAATTTGCTTACATTATACGACTCATTTCGCAATTCTAACCTTTTGATGTAAGGGAGAATTGCATGCTTCAGGTAGAAATCAGTTTTATTCATGTCTAATGTGAAATTATTGAAAAATACGATATCAGTGAAGTAAGTGCAAAAAACATGTTCTGTGTTGCGGAGGGTTCGTTTGTTCGTGCTTGTCACTTGCCTAGTCCGAGACCTCTTTCAGGCTCCCCTGCACCAGGGAGAAGGAATGTCGTAGGACCTAAGGGAGTGAGGAGTGTAAACCAACGAACAGACGTTCCCTCAAAGGTATCAGACGTTGCTCGGCAAGCACGTCCTTGCCATAAGACAGGAGAGACGAAGTTTCTCCTCGTCTTCCGATGATTCGTCTCTTTATAAACCTGGGCGTATAGTTTCGAGACGGTTGAAACGTTTATTAGTTCCTTCAGAACAAGTTCAACGTCCTAGCTGTAGTCATAATAAGAGTCCCGTTCATAGCGATGACGTTCATGTACAGACGTTTCTGCCACAGACTCGACGTGACGTTGAGCGGTGGACGCCGTGGACTCAACGTGACGTCGAGTGTCAGTCACCGTAGTCTCGATATAGCATCGATCAGCAGTCACTGCTGTTTACTACGTGACGTTTGAACGTCAGCCACTGCAGTCACAGGTTGATCCGAAGTTAGATATGCTGTTAAAGCTTTCTTCTTCAATAGAAGCTTTCGATCCTGTTCCTGTGCGAAAGGATCCTTTGCTTTTTGTACGTCACGGTTCTGGGATACGTGATTCGGGTCTTCAACCTTCTAGACGAGCTTTGTTACGCCACGCTGACGTTATCTCTAGTGACAGCTTTGCTGTTAAGCGAGATGCGGAGCATAAATCTCGATGTAACTTTGATCGCTTTGAACGTCAGCCACCGCAGTCACAGCGTGACGTTGAGATGCAGAACGTGACGTTGAGCGGTGGACACCGTAGACATGACGTGACGTCGTAGTCACGATATAGCATCGAACAGCAGTCACCGCTGTTACTACGGGACGTTTGAACGTCAGTTACTTCTGTCACGACGTGTAGTAGAATAACATTCTCTGCAGTCACAACGTGACATCGACCCTCCAACTTTAACTTCTGTTCATATACAAGTGGATGTAGCCTGTCAGGCTTTTCCTTCACGTCATTCTGAATATAAATCTCCTTCTCGCAAGACTTTAGATTTATCAGATGATGTGCCTTCTGAAGAAGTTGATGACCCCCTTTCAACTAATGTACCTTTGGGGAGTCATTCAGAAGAGGAGTAACCTAGGGTGGTCCAACAATCCCTTGTATTTTAATTATGAATTTCTTTAGTGAAATTTTGTCCTAGACTTTCTTCGACGCCTACTTTTACGAAGTCAGTTCTCTCTTGTTCTTCCAAGAGGGCCATGCTCTTACTGGGAGACTGGTTGGAATCCAGGAGAAGTTTAGGAAAGTCTGCTTTTGCTTTTCCTCCTTCTTAATTAGCTTCTCGCTCGGGCATCTGGTGTGACACAGGAGAAGCTCGAGGAGAAGTTCTCGGCTTGGGAGTACCTGCCTCTGCCCAGGGAGACTTCTTAAGCCTTGTGGACTCTCCTCGTCGTCTAGCCATGAGACGCTCCAAGATTTTATGGTCGGCTACAGAGCTAGACCATCTCCTGTTAGGAGTTTTTTCGAGCGTTTGAAGTTTTTATTTGTTGGATTGGTCCCTGGGAGCCTTAAGTAAGAAGGTCTCTCCAGCTGTCAATGTATTGCTGTACAATTATGTCATGCATGAACAAGGCTATCAGGGATGGCTCCAATGATCTGGCAGCCACGTTCACTGCAGGAACAAGGCTATCAGGGATGGCTCCAATGATCTGGCAGCCACATTCACTGCAGGAGTACTTAAGATGTAAGTGCGCTCAATGTGTTCATTGTCAAGACAAACTTCACGATGAAGACTACCAAATCTGTCTTGGCAGCAGTAAGGGAAGGCGACTGGATGGTCTCTCTCGACCTTCAGGATGCATACTTCCACATCCCGATTCATCCAAACTTTCAACAACATCCGAGGTTTGTGGACGGGAAAGTAATGTACCAATTTCGAGCACTGTACTTCGGCCTCATTCCTGCTCCTCTTGTTTTTACAAGGCCCTTGCAAAATGTAGCAAGCTTTCTACATTTTTTGAGGATTCAGAGCCTCCCTTTATTTTGACGACTGGCTAATCAGGGCGTCGTCATTATATCGCTGTCTGGAGAGCCTCTAATGGACATTAGACCTAACCAAGGAGCTAGGTCTCATAGTGAACGTAGAGAAGTCGTAACTTACAGTACCCCATCCCAGACTATTCTTTATTTGGGAATGGAGATGCAGTGTCTGATTTTTCGGGCCTTTTCGTCTCCCACAAGAATGGAACAAGCTCTGTTAAAAGTCCTTCACTTGCAAGAGGAAAACAGTTACTCTGTAAGAGTTTGAACTAGCCTCGTGGGAACTTTCATCGCTGGAGTAGTTTATCTCTCTGGGGAGACTCAACCTATGCCCTCTCCAATTTCACCTAAACCATTGGAACAAGGAGAAGGGCTTAGAGAGTATCTCTTTCCCAATCTCCAACTCAGTCTAGACATGTCTGACTTGGTGGGACAGCAACATCAGACTTCGAGAAGGTCTTTCTCTTGCGATCAAGAACCCAAACCATGTGTTGTATTCAGATGCATCGGATTTGGGTTAGGGAGCTCCACTGGACAGTCTGGAATGCTCGGGTCTTTGATCCACGGATCAGAAGGAACTCCATTTAAGGCAAGTAACATCTCTCCTTTGGCGAGATTTGTGCAAGGAAAAATGAATGTCTTGGCGGACTGCCTCAGCAGAAGAGGACAAGTCATCTCCATGGAGTGGACGTTGCATAAGACTGTGTGCGAGAAGCTATGGATGACATGGGGTCAACCCACCATAGATCTTTTTGCGACTTCACTGACAGAGGCTCTCGACTTACTGCTTTCCAGTTCCAGATCCAGAGGCAGCCCACATAGACGCTTTCCTGCTGGACTGGTCTCACCTGGACGTTTATGCCTTTCCACCTTTCAAGATCCTAAACAAGGTGCTGCAGAAGTTCACCTCTCACGAAGGGACCAGGTTGACATTGGTTGCTCCACTCTGGCCCGCGAGAGAGTGGTTCACAGAGGTACTTCAATGGCTGGTAGACGTTCCAAGAAGTCTGCCTTTAAGGATGGATCTCTTACGGCAGCCTCACGTAAAGAGATTTCATCAAAGCCTCCCCACGCTTCGTCTAACTGCCTTCAGACTATCAAAAGACTCTCTTGAGCTCGAGGGTTTTCGAAGGAGGCAGCTAGAGCGATCGCGAGGGCTAGAAGATCCTCTACCATCAGGATCTATCAGTCGAAATGGGAGGTATTTAGAGACTGGTGCAAGTCCTCCTCTATTTCCTCTTCCAAGTGCCTCTGTAGCGCAGATTGCGGATTTTCTGCCTTATCTGAGAAACGGTCGCTCCCTCTCTGCATCCACCATTAAAGGCTACAGAAGCATGTTAGCTTCTGTTTTCAAGCATAAGGGTTTGGATCTTTCTAATAACAAAGATCTCCAAGACCTGCTTAAGTCTTTCGAGACTTCCAAGGAGCGTCATATTTCGACTCCTGCTTGGAACTTGGACGTGGTCCTACAGTTCCTTATGTCAGACAGGTTTGAACCATTAAATTCAGCCTCCCTGAAGGATCTTACCCTCAAGACACTTTTTTTTGGTGAGCTTGGCTTCGGCTAAAAGGGTTTGTGAGATACATGCTTTTAGCAAGAACATCGGCTTCTCCGCTAATAAAGCAGTATGCGCTCTTCAACTTGGTTTTTTTTGGCCAAGAATGAACTTTCGTCTCGTCCTTGGCCTAAAATCATTTGAAATCCCCAGTCTTTCTGAGATTGTGGGGAATGAAGTTGAAAGAGTGCTGTGCCCCGTTAGAGCTCTTAAATTTTGTTTATCCAGAACTAAACCGCGACGAGGTTGTTCAGAGGCTTTATGGTGCTCCGTTAAAAAGCCCTCTTTGCCCATGTCTAAGAATGCGTGGTCTTATTTTATTAGACTTTTGATTCGGGAGGCACACTCTCAATTAAGTGAGAAGGATCATAATTTACTTAAAGTCAAGGCTCATGAAGTTAGAGCGATAGCAACTTCTGTAGCGTTTAAGCAAAATAGACCCATTAAAAGTATTATGGACGCGACCTTTTGGAGAGGCAAGTCGGTTTTCGCTTCATATTACTTGAAAGATGTCCAGACTCTTTATGAGGACTGCTACACACTGGGACCATTCGTAGCAGCGAGTGCAGTAGTGGGTGAAGGCTCTACCACTACATTCCCTTAATCCCAATATCCTTTTAATCTACTCTTGAAATTTTTAATCTTATTTTGGGTTGTACGGGAGACTAAGAAGTCTTTCGCAATCTTTTTGATTTGGCGGGTGGTCAAAATATTGTTTCTTGAGAGCGCCCAGATTAAGGGTATTGATGAGGTCCTGTTATAGGGGTGTTCACCCTGGATATAGCAGCTCCTGGGAGTCTTTCAGCATCCTAAGAGGATCGCTGGGCTTCGTGAGGATAGCGGACTAATGAGGCAGAGTAATAATCAGAGTCTGCTTCCTTACCAGGTACCTATACTTAAGTCTGTTTTTTGAATAGTTGTCAAAAACTTTTGAGCATATACGCCTTTATTGTATTAATACTGGTCTCTACCCACCACCATGGGTGTGAATCAGCTATTATATATTCACCGGCTAAGTTTAATATTTAAAAATGATATTTTGATTATAAAATAAATTTTTGAATATACTTACCCGGTGAATATATAAATTAAAGGCCCTCCCTTCCTCCCCGATAGAGACCTAGGGGACTGAGAAGAACTGGAGATGTTGACAAGTATATGCGGTATCTGGCCGATAGTCGGCGCTGGTGGTCACACCCGCAACCTTCACGGCGATCGCTCGCGAGTTTTTGGAATCTGTTGAGCCGTCGGAGACGTCAGCTATTATATATTCACCGGGTAAGTATATTAAAAAATTTATTTTATAATCAAAATATCATACTTTTAAAAATTAAGCTATTTTAGTTTTGGTGCTTTGAGAGAGGTTACTGTACCTGTATATGGTTTCATTACCCATTCTTCATTTATTTTATCCTAATACTGTCAAAAAGTATTTTTATATTATGTTTATATTTTACATATGTGAATGCTACCGCCATCAATCATTATTTTAATGATACCCAAAATTCATTGCTATTTTTTTCAATGAAGTTCAAATCATTTGACCTTGATAAAAGAAAAATTTTCCTTGTATTGGCAAGACAGCTGCCATATAAAGAAGTGGATGGGTCATTAGCACAAGGCCAGATCCAATTCAGCCTTCTCACAGGTAAAAGAAAACCGTCTTTCAAAGTTGAAAATGTTCGGCTAGACATAAAGTACTTGTTTGGTGTCACTTTTTTCCCAATTTATAATTGAAATATTGGTTTGTATTTACTGCCTTTTATTTTGAATTGTTTAGGAATATTTCCTAAATTTGTTTGACTAAATTTTTGGCATTTAATGTGGTGTGTAGTCTCATGACTTTCCCTGTAAAAGTGTAGAGCAGGGAATTCAATACGACATAAAGTACCAAATAAATGTTGTCTCCTCTGCTCAAGGCCTGTGTTTCAACATTCAGACTCTATTAAACCCACCACAGAACATCCAATCTAACAACTGATGACACGTCATCACTGAGAACCAATACTATACTGTACTGGAGACAGTGCTACTTGCCCTCTAATTTGTGCCAAATTGAAATGTTTGTTTTGGTCACCGTGCAGTTAACACTTTATTTGCTCATCTGCATTAAGTGACGAGTCTTCGTTTACTGTCAAGTTAAGTAACAGATATCAAGTTATGATTAGTAATCCACTATTCTTAGTAATAGCGGAACCCTTTCAAGTCACGACTCCAGTTTTGAGCCCTTCTTCGTTCTCTTTACGTGAAGCGTTGGGTGCCACGGATAGGAGATGCATTTGTGTACTGCAAGGGCTCTGTGGTGTTATCTAAAGAAGACCCAATGCCTCGGACTTGAGTGCCAGCCACTCATCCTTAGCACTGGTAGAACCAAGAGAGAGGTGTCTAGAACACAATCTCTTTCTGACTTTGTGAGTTAATCCATAAGCCATATGCCTTGACTGCTTGAAAGGGTCGAGGTACCAGCTACGACCAAAATTCCCCAAGTCAGGCCCTATACTTACCTTCAAGAGAAATCTGTCTGTCGGCCAGGTGTTGAAGGTGCTGTGTGTATGCACCATACTACCTTCACAGCCTTTATTCTACAGGAGTATCCACAAGGTATGTGATGCCCTTGTGCTTGGTCTTATGGTGGCTGCTCAAGAAGTTGTGCAGCAAGTCCATCTCCCATGCGGGACGGTAATCCTCTTGTCTAAGCAAACGAATAGCTGTAAGGTTGGAATGAAAGAAGAATGACTGGATCTTCTCCTCCATTCTGTCTGCCCCTCTCTTAGGGATGAACCATTACTCGCTGGATCTGACTTGATGCTGGTTAACTACACTTCTGAGCTCCGTTCTTTAGAAACTAGTAAAGTTTACCTCTCGTCCTCCGTATACAAGGGGAAGGATGATGAAATATATACTAACCCGTTGATCATTATACGCCAGGTGTTATTATGGACTGCTATCCCCTTTGGGGAAGGAATCCATCCTTCGACAATGTACAGTACCATGATTCTTTGATAGGCTTGGCCCTATCAGCCTATTCATTCCAATGATAGACAGACAGGAGGTGGCTGGAGTCATCTCCTTCCCTCCCTTATGGGTCCAGGGAGATTGATATATCCAAGGAAGATATAATTTATTTATATATTTATATATATATATATATATATATATATATATATATATATATATATATATATATATATATATATATTATAATTTTGTAGAGAAAATTTACATTACTAAAGGAAAATTTTAAGTTGAACGTTTGGATTATACCATACATAAGTCGCTGTTTTAATGTGTATTTTGCTAACGAAATTTTTGCATTTTAGATTTTGGTATAGATGATGATGATGATGAAGGTAATTGCGATGAGGGTGGCGACGAAGGCAATAATTCTCCGTTCCCCGATCTCTCGGCCCTAGATGAAATACCTCAGGATGACTGGGAACAAATGATAAACAGCTCTGGAGATGACATGAAGCATCTAGAAGTGAGTATGGATATAAATGTGTTATTCATTTGTTATATTTTAAAGATCTTTAGGATTGCAATACTAGTGCAGTGAATGCTTAACTTCTCTACTTTTTTAATATGAATAAGGTTTACTCTAAAATTCTTTGAAACAAGACACAGCGCTCTCTCTCTCTCTCTCTCTCTCTCTCTCTCTCTCTCTCTCTCTCTCTCTCTCTCTCTCTCTTTTTTGCAGAGCCCAAGGGCTCCAACAAGGAAAAATAGCCCAGTGAGGAAAGGAAAAAAAGGAAATAAATAAACTACAAGAGAAGTAAAATATGGGTACTTAGATTAGGTTTATAGAAATTCATAGCTTTTGAACCTTGTCGAGCTTAAACACCTTTTTATTTTTTTCAGAATTTAAGATCAGAAGAAGACTTTGATTTAGAAGACTTTGATAAAGAAGATCCGGCTATCATGGAGGAGTGCTTGCAAATGTATAATCAATATAAACCGGACCCAATAGAAACTGAAAGTCAGATTTCTTCTAAGAAAAAGGTATGTAGCATTATGCGTTGAATTATGTCATATTCTCTATAACATCATACATATACCAAGGCACTTCCCAAAATTTTGGGGGGTAGCCGACATCAGCAAAGAAACAAAAACAAAAAGGGGACCTCTACTCTCTACGTTCCTCCCAGCCTAACAAGGGACTCAACCGAGTTTAGCTGGTACTGCAATTGTTTCATTGCAACCCCGCCAGTCATATTGTGCCGTATTTTTGGGTCTCGTGTCCCCATGCACACAATTTCTTTAGCCTTCCAAACCCGAGAGTGATGTAGGTGCCATGTGGATCCATCTGTAGGTCCAAGCTTCTCATAGCTAGTGTGTCTGTTGCACTGTTAACAACTACTATAGTCTATTTCTTTTAGCGATGCAGATTTGCACCGACTCGCAGCGGTGCCCTTTTAGCTCGGAAAAGTTTCCTGATCGCTGATTGGTTGGACGAGATAATTCTAACCAATCCGCAATCAGGACACTTTTCCGAGCTAAAAGGGCACCGCTGCGAGTCGGTGCAAATCTGCCTCGCTAAAAGAAATGGACTGTAGAATCTAACTAGTTGGCATATGGTTTTTTGAAGTCATAAGGTTTTCAGTGGAAATTCCATTGACAGTGTTGCCAACTTCTTTGACTATGAATATAAACTGCATAATATACTGTAATTACCTATAATATGCCAATTATTTAACCAAGAATTCAATTTCAAGTAGCAGTTATGTTTTAATTCAATTTTATATAACACTAATAATTTGAAGTTCTATAAACTTCCTAACTTGAAATACAAATTATGGAGTATCAAGTCGATTGCGTTAATTTTATTTGTTTATATATATATATATAAATATATATATATATATATATATATATATATATATATATATATATATATATATATATATATATATATATATATATATATATATGTAAATAAGAACATTGAAGATTCAATCACAACTGAGATTGCTGAATGAGAAACTTTACTTCATATGATTTATCTAGACGATTAAGCGTTAATGGTTAATTAAGGTTTAACATCACGTAAATATCAATTTAACACAAGGAAATAATCAGTAGTTTCAGCAGAATGTTCAAGATTACTCAAAGGCAAATAACATTTATATAAATACTTGTAAATTTTAGATAAATCACTCTAAATGGATGGCGAATTCTTTTCATTTTCTTCTCTAGCTTTATTGCATGAAAGCTTTATTTCCCTTTAAAAAACGGTTACTTAGACATTAGGACATCACGGACCAGAATCTCAACTCAGATGGAAAATCTTAACTCTGTTGCAGATTGGGGTATCAAGTCAATTGCGTTAATTTTATTTGTTTACTGAGGCTGGTATTTGTCTTTCTGAAAACCTTGTGAATTATGATTACTGTATAAGATAATTTTTCCATTCTAGATGAAGTTTGAATCAAATGATGAGCCAGACCCATTTCCTGGAAAGCAGAGAGTTGCAAGATCAACTTCTGTTGGTAACATGATCCCCCCAAAACCAGGTGCGGACCTGAAAGCCCGGAAGAAAACTCCAGCGCAGGTGAGAATCTTATGAGTGTTCGTACTGTTTTCTTAAAGTACGTATAAGAGTAGACAAATTCGAGTTCATGAATCGGTAGAACTTCAAAATTTCAAACTTGCAGAAAATGTTTTTATGTTAAACAGGCTGATATATGTCTTTTTATAGTTTATAATATATATATGAAATGTCTTTTTTGATGTTACTGTTTTTAAAATATTTTATTAATTATTAATTATTTATCATATCGTTTATTTATTTCCCTATTTTCTTTCCTCACTGGGTTATTTTTCCCAGTTGGAGCCCTTGGGCTTATAGCATCTTGCTTTTCCAACTAGAGTTGTAGCTTAACTAGTAATAATAATAATAATAATAATGATAATAGAAACTACATGTTACTTTCATGTCATATTCCCTATGCCACTTCTTCATGCCTCCAACCTTCCTTATTTGCCATATTTTTACTTTCACTCACCTCCCACTATACTGTCCCATTGTCGATGCAAGTTTGAAATTTTCAGTATCTGTAGTTTGGTCTGTAATAGAGTAGAGGAAATTGTTCTCATTTTCCTTCCTTCTCCCTTTCATCGCCTGTGAATAGTTCCATTTTTTATTACCGTTATTTTCAAGCTTCTACAACTGTTTGACCCCTATCTCTTACATTTGTGGTATCATCTCTTCTTGCCTCAGATTCAAGGGCACTGATAATTGAGGTTTCAGAAAGTCTCTGGTCAATTTGATTTCTCATCTTTCCACTCCTCCTCCAAAGTAACTTGGATGTCTCAAGTATTACGTTCTTTCTTGCCCGATTTCTTCATCCAATAAGTAATCACATATAACTTCTATGTGTTAATCACTTTCACCTAAATAGTAATTCAAGTAACATGAAAAGGGACAGGTTTTTACTTTTTATGACAAAATTATTTTTTAGAATTATTATTTTCTGGCAATTATCATCAATTTGATTACATTCCTTCGCCCTCCAGTTTGTTAAGGGTTAGGATTGAGTTCATACATAAATAGGGATAAAAAAAATCAATATTAGAAAGTGGTATTCATCCAACCCACCAGACATGAATATTGCTCAAATTTTCACCATAATGTCTGTTGTGTGATCATATTTTACATAAAGAAATGTGTGATACATCAAAAGAAAAAATTTATCACAGAAAAGTGGTTTGCTTGTAGAGTATTTCTTTGGCATGGATGATACAATAGCTGAGTGGCTAATAGGACTCAGGATCGATGGTTCTAATCTCCTACATTGTAATACATTCGTAAAGCCATCTTATTACTGTTTTATATCACTGTATACAGTTCATAAAGAGTTTCCCATACTATACGTATCTTTACCACAAGGTGATGATGGAGAGATACCAGAAATTAAAGGAGCAGCAGGCTGAACTACTTAAACAATTGGAAAAACAAAAGCAGCAATTGGAGGAACAAGGTAAGAATGTCGTCGCTGGGACATCTGCATCGCCCGCAGTCTCCTCCTCAACACCGCCCAGACCGAAATGCTCTGTTGTCTCTTCATCCAGCGTTTCTTCTACAACTTCTGCCCGACATAAAATTGCTCCTGCTTCATCTACCTCAGGGAAATCTCCACATTCCACTGCAGGTAATTAGCAGAGGTCTAAATATATCACGTTTCTCGTCTATTTTGGTGCATTTTAACCCTTTTACCCCCAAAGGACGTAGTGGTACGTTTCACAAAACACATCCCTTTACCCCCATGGACGTACCGATACGTCCTTGCAAAAGACTGCTATTTACAGTTTTTTTTTTTTTTGATAATTTTTTGAGAAATTTCAGGCATTTTCCAAGAGAATGAGACCAACCTGACCTCTCTATGATGAAAATTAAGGATGTTAGAGCAATTTGAAAAATATACACTGCAAAATGTGCTTGAATAAAAAATAACCAGTGGGGGTTAAGGGATGGAAAGTTCCAAATAGCCTGGGGGTAAAAGGGTTAAGAATTGTTAAACTTTACCCTTATTTGTTTACTTGCATATACTGTATTTAGTTTATTATTTTGAAGATTTACCTTATATGCAAAGCTTGATAAGTTGCATAGGTCATGCTTTGTGTGTCATTT
This sequence comes from Palaemon carinicauda, assembly GCF_036898095.1. Classification (NCBI taxonomy): domain Eukaryota; kingdom Metazoa; phylum Arthropoda; class Malacostraca; order Decapoda; family Palaemonidae; genus Palaemon; species Palaemon carinicauda. Next base: position 27,914,304 of record NC_090769.1, read on the forward strand.
ATGAAACATAATTAAATATCTCATATAAGAGCTTTTGGAACTGTACATTAAGGATCATATTTTTTCTTCTTTTGAATGTAAAATTATATTTATTAGTAAAATGGAATAATAAACAAAAATGTAAAAAGTTCTGTATCGTAAAGTTTGTGTAGATAGAAGAATGAAAATCTGTTTTCAAGCTGGAAATTATTAAGTTATATATAACGATGCAGGCATATCCATGGTCACAAAATTAAAAAGGCAACAGATTGAAGTCAAAACTGACACAATTACATGTAGACCTTGACTTAGAACCTAGTAGAATATTAAGCCTTCACAAGATCAAGTGAATTTACTGGTTAGTATGTATTTCTAATACAGTTGAAAGTTTATAAAACTTCTCAAAAAGAAAAAAAAAAAGAGGGAAAAACCAATACTGTATATGACAGACTTGTTTGTTGAGGGTGATACCATATGTTACCTTAACAGGTGCGAAACCAATATCATATTTATTATTTTTATTATTATTACTAACCAAAATGTATTCCTAGTTAGAAAAGAAGAATGCTACAATCCCAACAGCCTCAAAAGGAAATTATTTCCACTTAGTCAAAAGGTCAACTGATTGAAATATTTGATTGGGAAGATCATTCCACAATTTGGTCAAAACTGGAATAAATCATCTAGAATATGGTGTAGTATTGTGCCTTATGAAAGAAAGGGCAAGACTTATCAGAATTAACTGCATACCTTTCACTACAAAATTGTTAAAAAAAAATTGTACAGAAGGTACAAAGAGCTAATTGAATAGTGGTGTCAGAGAGTAATATATAGATATGTGATATGGAATTTGAAAGGCCAAGTTTTTGTATTGCAAGTTGATATGAGAGTCCAATGCTGAAAATCAGACAGAAGAGAAATATTCAAAATATGACAATGAATGAATTGAAACATCTTTGAAATAGACAGCATTCCAAATTTCTTACAAGACATATACCTTTTATATTAACTGAAGAAACGAACATACTGGAAGTCTCGAGCTTTGATTTTTATTTGAGGTTCTTACAGTACGTCCATGGAGGTAAAGGGATGAGTTTTGTGAAACGTACCAGTACGTCCATTGGGGGTAAAAGGGTTAAGTGTTTAATTCCATCCGTATAATTTGTGCTTGAATTGATTTTAAAATCTATACTTAAAGATTTTGAATAAAGTTCTAATGTATTACTTATAATAAAGATCTGGCTTAAAATCCACCTAAAAAAGACTCCAATGGGTCACTTATCTATTCATAATTTAATTGCTAGACTATTTACCTCCGCCAACGAAGTTAGGATGATGTTATGTTTTCACCCCTGTTTGTTTGTTTGTGAACAACTTCCTTGGCCACAATTTTACCCATAGAGTAGTGAAACTTTCAGGGATTAATTCTTATGTTGAGATGTGGCAGTGGTTTAATTTTTAAAGTTCTAGGTCAAAGGTCAAGGTCAAGCAAAAAGTCAACCCTAACCCTATTCAATATTAACTTACGGATGAGCGACTTAAAGTCGGAACTTGACGTAAATTGAACCGACATGAAGGGTGTTACTGTACTATATTTTTTCAATATTAAACTTACCCGATGATCATATAGCTGTCAGCTCTGCTGCCCGACAGAAAAACCTACGGGCGGAATACGCCAGCGATCGCTATACAGGTGGGGGTGTACATCAACAGCGCCATCTGTCAAGTAGGTACTCAAGTACTCGATGTCAACAAAGAACCAATTTTCTCTCTGTCGTGCCACTGGCAAGACCTACTAAATACGCTGTTACTGACTGGATTTGTTTTCACAACTATTTGGTGAAGTACACTATTCCAGTTTTGAGCTTTCGCTATGCAGGGGTTTTATCTTCATTTCAAAACTTGAACTCGTTTTGGATAGATTTACTTATGGTGACAAAGAGAGTATGGACTCTCTTTCACTTTTAAATGGCCGACCCTTCCCTTAGACGGAAGTGTGTTTAGTTTTTAGTAATTTTGCTTAACACGTTATAGATCTATATATTTTATATCTCTCCGCCTTTATTAGGCCTCTTCGATTAACTTTCCTTTTATTATAAACATATAAAAATCAATTTTTATGTTTGGTTTATTTGCGACCTTTCCTTTTAGTAGGCGGTCCTAACTTGGAACCGAAGTTAATCAACGTTGAGCCCGTTATTTCGTATTTAACCTTTAAAGAATTTAAAACTTTTTAAATTTAATGTTTTATGAAAGAATTTCTTTGATAGTCTCGTACTGTTTTCAAAGATGAACTAACGTTTAGTTTTTTAGTCTACGCAGTTGTTGACGTTCAGGACGTTCAACTTGCGCTCTATCGTTACGATAGAGAGAGAGTGTATCACAGTTTCACTTTGCAGTAAGAGTAAACCTATTCTAGCGTTTCGTTCATTCTTTCTTAGCTTAAATGGTTTAAATTCTAAATTAAAGGAACTTTTTATTTGGAAAACCTTTCAGTTTTTTCCTTTAGCAAATCACATGTTTTGACGATATATAATTGGGCTCTTCTCTCAGGTGCGAAATCTAGAGAGAAAGAGAGAGATAGAGACGGAGGGAGAGAGAGGAGATAAAACGTTTCGTTCAAGCGGGTAACGTTGTTCTCGTTTTACTCTCCTCCCTAGTCGCTGTAGGGGAAGAAGGTAAAACGTTTCTAGGGTTTTATTCTTGTTCCCAGGCTATGTGCGGTGAGAGATTGTAAACGTAGTTTATTTGATCTAGTGTTTAGTCTCTTTCCCAGCCACTGAATTCTTTATCTTTATATATGTTTTCTGTTGCATTATACGACTGTTTTCGCAATTACTACCTTTTAATGAAGGGTAGGATTGCGTGTTTCAGGTAGAAATCAGTAAAAGTTTCGATTTCAGTGAAATAAGTGCAAAACAGAAAATCAAAGTGATAAAGTGATATGCGCAAAGTGTTACAGTGTTGCGTCCGAGGGTTCGTCTGTTCGTGCCTGTCGTTCACCTAGTCCGAGACCTCTTGCAAGCTCCCAAGCCCAGGGGAGAAGTAATGTTGAACGACTTATGGGTTCCTCAGGCCTTGATCAGCGAACAGACGTTTTTCCCTCCGTGGTTTCGGGCGTATCTACCCAAGATCGCCCCACCCACACAAAGACGAGAGAGCCCATTTACTTCTCGTCTGCGGAAGAGGTTTCTCGTAAGAAACCTTGGACCAAGGTCTCGCAGCTTATTAAGTGCAAGTCGGTCCCTTCCGCGCAAGTCCAACGGCCCAGGTGTAGCCACTGGGTCAGTTCGGACTCGCTGCAGTCATCCGACGACTGCACACCTCCCAAGAGAGGCAAGGTGGTACCGCAACAGGCAGTAACTCCGTCTGTTGCCGCACCCGCTGTTTTAGACCCTCAGTCACAACGGACAGTAGCTCCGTCTGTTGCCGCTTTTGTAGACCCTGAGTGGTCTTTACTGCAGTCTATGCAGACTCAGTTAGCTGCGGTTATGCAGGAGTTTTGTGCGGAGAAGGTTAACGCTGCACCCGTTAGCCTACAACCTGCCACGGTTGTGCGCCCAGCTCACGCTGAGGCTGCCTGCTCCCACACTCCGGCTGCGGAGAGGTTGGCGCTGCACCCGTTAGCCTACAACCTTCCACGGTTGTGCGCCCAGCTCACGCTGAGGCTGCCTGCTCCCACACTCCGGCTGCGGAGAGGTTGGCGCTGCACCCGTTAGCCTACAACCTGCCACGATTGTGCGCCCAGCAGACGCTGAGGCTTCCTGCTCCCACACTCCGGCTGTGAGAGCTCCTCCACCCATGCGCAGTCGACCCTGCCAGACGCATGCTGACTCCCACAGACGCACGGAGCACTCCGTTGCCGTGCGTGAGCTACCACAACAACAGGAGGGTGGAGTTAGGCTGCCGTGTTTTGACACGGTGCGTCAGCCTCCGCAACCCACTGTGGTTACCGCCACTCACCCGCAGCAGACTAGTCAGTCAGGAGTTGAGGCTTCCCCACACAGCTTTGGTTGTTGCCAGCTCACAGACTGTCAAGCAGTTACATGACGTTGCCTTCTGGTCTGCTACTAATGCACCAGTGCTGTATGTCCTCACGCACCTGTTGTGGTTGACAGTTCAGTTTTCTTTTGACAGTTCACAGACTGTCAAGCAGTTACATAACGTTGCCTTCTGGTCTGCTGCTAATGCACCAGTGCTGTATGTCCTCACGCACCTGTTGTGGTTGACAGTTCAGTTTTTGACAGTTCACAGACTGTCAAGCAGTTACATAACGTTGCCTTCTGGTCTGCTGCTTATGCACCAGTGAGACCCTCACTGAGATAACCTAGCTTTTCTCGGACAAGGTTCCTGTGGATGAGAAAGTACTGTTCTCCCTCCTACTGATATTCCTTTGAGGACTCTGTCATTTGGAGAGGAGCCTTAAGCTGCTTAGCCTCCTATGGACTTTAATTAAAGCATAACAAGGCTTCCAGGGATGGTAAATGGTTCCGCTTCAGTCGCTAACCCCGTCTGTTGCCACACCTGCTCCCGTAGACCCTAATGGGCTTTGCTGCAAGACATGCAGTCCAAGCTTGTGTCCTTGATAGAGGACTTTTTACGGAGAAGAACCTTCTGGCCAACAACCTTCCTACCGGTTGGTTGTGCGCCCTGTTGACACTGAGGTATCCTACTCGCGTCCGCCAGTTGAGGTGGTTCCTCCACCGATGCGACCCAGTGTGGGTTGCCAGTCGCACGTTGACGTTAAGCGACGCTCGGAGGTGGTTGTTGAAGTGTGTCACTAGGAAGACGTTCAACAACCAGCAGAGGTGACTTGTTGTGACGCAGTGCGTCAACCTCAGCAACCCGGTAGGGTGTTGACTGCACAACCCAGACAGTCTAGACAGTTTCGGGTTGACACTGTACTTCCTCGCGTCCCCATGGTTGACAGTTCACAGACTGTGCAGCAGTACCATGATATTGCGTCCGGCTCCGTCACGCTTCCACCAGTGCGACCGGATTCAGCGAGTCAGACGTTGCCCACTCCGTTGCCGTTTCCTCATCAGTTTCGGATAAGGAACCCTCTGATGAGGACGTCGCTGAACTAGACGATCAACCCCCAGCCCTGCTATCCATCCAGAAGATGCTGAAGAAGGAACGCTGCCCTGTCAGGCTGTGGATGAGTCTGGTAAGGACACTGTCATCCGTGGTTCTTTTGTGTCACTTGGAAGACTACACCTCCGTCCTCTTCTGTATCATCTAGCTTTTCACTGGAAAAAGGACAAGACGCTAGAAGCGGTCTCGATCCCGGTTTCCGGAAAGATAAAGTCTGGTCTGACTTGGTGAAAGGACTTTATCAACCTTAGAAAGGGTCTTCCCCTGACTGTTCAGACTCCCAACCACGTTCTCTTCTCGGACGCTTCGGACGTAGGCTGGGGTGAGACATTAGGCGGTAGGGAATGCTCGGGATTATGGAACTCGAGTCAAAGGACAATGCATTTCAACTGCAAGAAGCTACTGGCAGTACGTCTGACCTGGAAAAGCTTCAGGTCTCTCCTTCAAGGCAAAGTGGTGGAGGTGAACTCGGACAACACCCGGCTTTGACGTACATCTCCAAGCAAGGAGGGACCTACTCTCTGACATGGTACGAGATCGCAAGGGACCTCCTCACCTGGTCAACAGGTCTAGACTTTTCACTAGTAACGAGGTTCATCCAAGGCAACTTGAATGTCATAGCAGATTGTCTCAGTAGGAAGGGACAAATAATTCCAACAGATTGGACCCTCCACAAGGATGTATGCAAGAGACTTTGGGCCACCTGGGGCCAGCCAACCATAGATCTCTTCGCAACCTCGATGACCAAGAGGCTCCCAATAGTTTGCTCACCTATCCCGGACCCAGCAGTAGTTCATATAGATGCCTTTCTACTAGATTGGTCACATCTAGATCTATATGCAATCCCTCCGTTCAAGATTGTCAACAAGGTACTGCAGAAGTTCGCCTCTCACGAAGGGACAAGGTTGACGCTAGTTGCTTCCCTCTGGCCCGCGAGAGAATAACTCACCGTGGTACTTCGATGGCTAGTAGACGTTCCCAGAACACTTCCCCTAAGGGTGGACCTTCTACGTCAGCCACGCGTAAAGAAGGTACACCAAGGCCTCCACGCTCTTCGTCTGACTGCCTTCAGATTATCGAAAGACTCTCGAGAGCTAGAGGCTTTTCGAAGGAGGCAACCAGAGCGTTTGCTAGAGCAAGGAGAACATCCACCCTTAGAATCTACCAATCGAAGTGGGAAATCTTCCGAAACTGGTGCAAGTCAGTATCCGTATCCTCGACCAGTACCTCTGTAACTCAAATAGCTGACTTTCTCTTATATCTGAGGAAAGAACGATCTCTTTCAGCTCCCACTATCAAGGGTTACAGAAGCATGTTGGCATCAGTCTTCCGTCACAGAGGCTTAGATCTTTCCAACAATAAAGATCTACAAGACCTCCTTAAGTCTTTTGAGACCACGAAGGAGCGTCGTTTGGTTACACCTGGTTGGAATTTAGACGTGATACTAAGATTCCTTATGTCAGACAGGTTCGAACCGCTTCAATCAGCCTCCCTGAAAGATCTCACCTTTAAGACTCTTTTCCTGATATGCTTAACCACAGCTAAAAGAGTCAGTGAGATTCATGCCTTCAGCAAGAACATCGGATTCTCATCCGAAACGGCTACATGTTCTACAACTTGGTTTTCTAGCCAAACACGAGCTGCCTTCTCGGCCTTGACCAATATCGTTCGATATTCCAAACTTATCGCATGGTTTGAAATGAACTAGAAAGAGTATTATGTCCTGTAAGAGCTCTTAAGTTCTATTTTAAAAACCTTTACGAGGCCCGTCTGAAGCTTTATGGTGTTCAGTTAAGAATCCATCTTTGCCTTTGTCAGAGAATTCTTTATCCTATTTTATCAGACTGTTAATACGAGAAGCTCATTCCCATCTGAATGAAGAAGACCAAGCTTTGCTGAAGGTAAGGACACACGAAGTTAGAGCTGTCGCAACTTCCGTGGCCTTTAAACAAAATAGATCTCTGCAAAGTATATTCGACGCAACCTATTGGAAAAGCAAATCAGTGTTCGCGTCTTTTATCTTAAGAATGTCCAGTCTCTTTACGAGACCTGCTACACTCTGGGACCATTCGTAGCAACGAGTGCAGTAGTGGTGAGGGCTCCACCTCTACAATTCCCTAATTCCATAACCTTTTTAATCTTTCTCTTGAAATGTTTTATTATTGTTTTGGGTTGTCCGGAAGGCTAAGAAGCCTTTCGCATCCTACTTGATTTGGCGGGTGGTCAAAGTCATTTCTTGAGAAGCGCCTAGATTAGAGGTTTTGATGAGGACCTTTAGTATGGGTTGCAACCCTTCATACTTCAGCTCCTAGGAGTCGCTCAGCATCCTATGAGGATCGCGAGGCTCAGTAAGGAAGACGTACTTAAAAGGCAGAGTAATTGTTCAAGTCGACTTCCTTACCAGGTACTTATTTATTTTATGTTTGTTATTTTGAATAACTGCTAAAATAAAATACGGAATACTTAGCTCATAATAATGTCAACATGTTATGCTGGTCTCTACCCACCCCCCTGGGTGTGAATCAGCTATATGATCATCGGGTAAGTTTAATATTGAAAAATGTTATTTTCCTTAGTAAAATAAATTTTTGAATATACTTACCCGATGATCATAAATTAAAGGACCCACCCATCCTCCCCAATAGAGACCCAGTGGACAGAGGAGAAAATTGGTTCTTTGTTGACATCGAGTACTTGAGTACCTACTTGACAGATGGCGCTGTTGATGTACACCCCCACCTGTATAGCGATCGCTGGCGTATTCCGCCCGTAGGTTTTTCTGTCGGGCAGCAGAGCTGACAGCTATATGATCATCGGGTAAGTATATTCAAAAATTTATTTTACTAAGGAAAATAACATTTTATCAAGTATTTAATGAAAGTATACTGTGGTTTTACTCTTCTGTTTTAGGCATTCCAATTTTCATATTTTCCTTCTAATGCCTATTTATTGATCCATCTTTTCAAATGGTTGTACCAAAGTACCTACATCTGTCAATTTATTTCTTATCATCCAAGATTGATTATTTCCTTCTTTGTAATTTAGTGTATTGAATTAGAGTTTTTTTATTTAATTGTTTTTCACTTGTAGGAGCACCTAAGAGGAGAATGTCACACGTACCTAACGTAGCTTCGCTACTTCAAGCAAGGGAGAAAATCAAGAGTTTACCCCCGTCAAGCTCCAGGTCCCTTTTGTCTCCAAGTTTAGCGACGGCGTCAGGTCGTGTTCCCCCAACAATTGCTCATACTGTTGCAAAGGGTGGGAAACGTTTAGCACACACCCCAAAACTCGTAAGTATGAAGTTGTTTTAATTTTTTGTGCATCAAGCATTTAAAAGAAAGTTAATTACACATACTGGACTGATTCATTTGTGGTACAGGCAATGGTTTCTGAATTGAAGGTAGGCCACTGTTTTTTTGGGAGGATTCAGTCTCGAGTACAGATTGTCATTTTTTTTTTAAACAACCACAATGAATTTAAGGAAGAAGAATTTTTTCAAGTAAGTTTAATTTGTCAATTGTGAAGTGTATGCAGTCTGAGAAATCTAATGCTCCTTCTGACAGTGCTAGTGTTATACTAACCTGTCTAGGTTCTGATAATGCACAGTGCTAACGTCTCCTGGAGCAGATATCACCGAAATTAGATAAAGTTTTATTTTAATACGTACCTTATAAAATCGTTTATAGCGATGCAAGCCTCGACCTATTAATTTGGTCCAGATCCTTTTATTGCAAATTCGTGCTATTCTCCAATCCAATATAGTCTTTTAGACCATCAGATTCATAGTTGAAAGACTTTATTTGGTGTATAGACCCAAACAACCCTTCTGTTAAATTCATGTGCTGATAAGCAACATTACTGTACAATCTTTGATAATGTGACAGGATGTATCATGCCTCTAATGTCAGAAGCACAGATTTTATGAGTTTGTCCAAAACATCTATACTGGCTCAAATGGTTGCATTATGATACGGATGGCAGTGGCCATGTAACCCCTTATGTAGTTCGGCCACCAGCAGTTTTTGGCTGCTGAGGGGGAGATCAATGTTTGTGCTCATACCTCTAAATAGGTAGGTTTTGGAACAAGTTATCAACCTCTGAGTTTCTGTGAGATGTCCAGCAACCAAACAATCTAGTTATGGTTTATGCTCATGTGAAGTCAACTCTCGTTATCTGCTATTAATTGGTTTATGGAAAGGGCTGCGGATGGCAAAATCGTAGGTACGAAAGTAACGAAACTAATTATTCAAATTATTTTCAGTTCGCCTTAGATTTGATATTTTTACACGCGTCAAGGAGGATATAGTGACTAGCGTTTATTTATTTATCTGTATTTGTGTCTTTGAGCAGGATTGCGTCCAAACTTCCTGCCAGATTTTTACCTGATTTAAATAACATATGCTCCAGAAGCCCATTAAATTTTGGAGGTGATCCAGAACAAGATCACAATTCTGATGATTATTGTTACAGTAAATTCATTCATGGACAATACATGAAAAAGGGAAAGCAAGGTCCGTAGACTCGAGTAAAATATTGACAATCTTCATTGATAGGTCTGAAATCTCTGATTTCTCTTTTAGCGTCATATTCTGTTGAGTAAATGGTAAGGGACTCCTCACTTAACAATAGGGTTATGCTCTTACAACCTTGTCATTAAGCTCAAGTGTAGGATTTCCAAATCACAAAATATCAAGTCATAAAATATCATCTGTATCCTCATATTATTATATCGTAATTTATTCCAAATATCTCATATGACATATTGCATATGTTCATACAGTATAACATCAGTGACAAGAATAAAAAACTATGTAATATTTGTGTTGCTAAGTAACTCTGTTAGCTCATAATACTTTACTTTTACTTTACTTTGATGGCTGATTTTCCAGTTCCATACAGCAGGAGAACCCCACTCTCTACAGGACCTCCGCTGTCGTTTTACCTTTTTCGTTCAGAGTATTTATCGTTTCAGATCACGTATTGTTCATTTACTGCTAAATTGTCACTGTTGTAGGATTGTTTAAATAAGAAAGTCTTCACTTGGGGTCCCAGACTGCGGGGTTCTGGGTCTTGGCCACGAAGGACGGTACGAACTTAAAGGTAGCTTCACGCCAAACCTTCGAGTGCGACACCTCGTATGAGAGTCCATGTAGCTCCCCTACTCGTTTTGCCGATGCTAGTGCTAACAGAAAAACTGTCTTGAGGGTGAGCTCCTTGTCTAAGATGTCCTTCAGGGGCTCGAAGGGAGGTTCCGTCAACATCTTCAGAACCCTAGCTACGTCCCATTGGGGCACTCTAACCGCTTGAGGATGGCATGATTGCTCGAAGCTCTTGATGAGCATCGAGATGTGTCTGGAGGAACCTAGGTCGATGCCCTTCAGGAGGAAGACCTGTCCTAGGGCGGCTCGGACTCCTTTAATGGCGGGAATAGACATCTTTACCTCGTCCCTGAGATAGACTAAGAAGTCGGCTATCTCTGGGATGGAGGCTTTCAACGGCTTGATGTTCTTTGCGACGCACCACCTCGTGAAGGTCCCCTGACATCCTCGTTGCGGTCTTTGCCGAATACCCTTCCTTCCTCAGGAGACGCTCTATAACCTCCACGCGTGAAGGCAGAGGGACCGAGGATTTTCGTGGAACCTTTGAAAGTGTGGTTGCCGGAGAAGGTCCGCCATACCACGTAATTTAAGAGTTATTATTAATAACACAATATAAAAAGTTTAAGTAAAGAAAAGTGTGATAGAAAATCATGCAGTAACACAATACCTGGTAGCTCTAATTACCTCATAAAGATAATGTTAGTTAAACAAATGTCATTATCTAGATGTGTGAACTCTTGAATTGCTAATAGAAATGCTCAAAATGACAAGTACTGTATTATTGTCACCCAACAAGGAAATGTAAGATGGTGAAGCAATTTATGTATGAAGAAGTTTGATTATGGAGTGGTTTTCTCCCTAAGAAATTGCGTATCTCTGGAAAGAAGTTTCCTCTTCATTAAAGTAAACACCCATATCACCCCTGGGCTCACTTGCCAAGACCTGCATGGATAAGTATTATTATTATTATTTTTTAAATATTTAACTTAGCCGGTGAATATATAATAGCTGACGCCTCCGGCGGCTCGACAGAAAAACACAAAAACTCGCGAGCGATCGCTATGAAGGTTGCGGGTGTGCCCACCAGCGCCAACTATCGGCCAGATACCGCATATACATGTAAACAGCTCCAATTCTTCTCTGTCGGTCTGATCGACAAGACGTACCATTACTCGCTGTTAACCTGGAGTTTTTCAACAGTCTTGGTGAAGTACTTCCTTTTGGTTTGAGCTTTTGCAGTGCAGGTGTTTTATCTTCAACTTAACCTATTAAACTCTTTTTTGGATAGATTTAATTGTTGATTACTTTGGATTGTTTTTTGGACTTTCTTTGACTTTTCAAAATGGCCGACCCTTCACTTAATACGGAAGTGTGTTTTAGGCTTTTAGCAATTATCTTATCACGTTATAAATTGTTGTTGTTAATTATAGATTTTTCTCTATATATTTTATATCTCACCCGCCTTTATTAGGCCTCTTCGATTAGCTTTCCATTTATACTAAACATCAATATAAATTTTAATGTTTTGTTTATATGCGGCCTTACCTATTCCTCCCCTAGTCCGAGAGTAGGCGGTCCTAACTTGGAAACCGAAGTTAAACAACGTTGAGCCCATTCAACTTTTATTTTCGTTAAGTTTAAATCATTTGCTCTGTAAGAGTTATTAAATTAATATTTTTTATTAGATATTTTATGAAAGATTTTCTTTGAATATTCTTCGTGCTGTTTCAAAGATGAACTAACGTTTGGTTTATTTATGCTACGCAGTTTGCGCTCTATCATTACGATAGAGAAAGAGAGAATCACGGTTTCACTTTGCAGAAAGAGTAAATCGATTTTGACGTTTTGTTCATTCTTCTTTCAAACTGAAATGTTTTAAATACTAATTTAAAGGAACTTGTTAATTTTCAATTTCTTAGTCCTTTCAGTTTTTTCCTTTGGTCAAATAACCTGTTTATTGACGAAAGGTGAGTGGGCTTTTCTCTTCGGTGCGAAATCAAGAGAGAGAGAGAGAGAGAGATGGAGGGGGGGAGAGGAAGAGAGAACGTTCCGATCTTTATTCTCGTCCCAAGCGAGTAACGTTGTTCTCGAGTCAGTTTTTTACTCTCGTCCCAAGTCTCTGTACGGGGAGAAAGGATAAAACGTTTTTAGTTTTTATTCTCGTCCCAAGGCACTGTACGGTGAGAGATTGAAAACGTAGTTTTGAATGAACTAGTGTTTAGTCTCCTCCCCAGTCACTGATCCTTTTATCTTTATATATTTCCGTTTTATTCGATATATATGTTTACTGTTTTTTTGCTTGTATTAATGTGCTTACATTATACGACTTATTTCGCAATTATAACCTTTTGATGTAGGGTAGAATTGCGTGCTTCAGGTAGAAATCAGTTTTATTCATGCCTAATGTGAAATTATTGAAAAATTCGATTTCAGTGAAGTAAGTGCAAAACAGAAAATCGTAGTGATAAAGTGATAATTGCGCAAAGTGTTATCAGTGTTGCGACAGAGGGTTCGTCTATTCGTGCCTGTCGTTCGCCTAGTCTGAGACCTCTTGCAAGCTCCCATGCCCCAGGGAGAAGTAATGTCGTAGGACTTATGGGTTCGAGAGGCTTTAACCAACGAACAGACGTTCCCTCTATGGTTTCAGGCGTGTCTCGTCAAGACCGCCCCTACCATAAGACGAGCGAGACGGTTTTCTCCTCGTCATCCGAAGGCTTATCGCGTAAGAAACCGTGGAGCAAGGTTTCGAGACCCTTAAAGCGAAAGTCAGTCCCTTCAGGACAGGTCCAGCGTCCTGGTTGTAGCCATTGGGACAGCTCTGACCCTGTGCAGTCATCGGAAGACTGCTCGATGCCTAAACAGAAGCGTAACACAGGCTCCGAGAGTCTTAGTGTAGGCAAGGTTTTGCAGTCATAGACGTTACCCTCGTCTCTCACCGCACCCATTCCCGTTGATCCTAAATGGGTTGTACTGCAAGACATGCAGAATAAGCTTGCCTCTCTTATGGAGGACTATTCTGCTGAGCAGGTTCACGATGATCCTCGCCGCTTAGCTGATCGAGATCCTGGCCGTCAGCCGCCCAAACGAGCCTTTGCTCGTCCTGTTGACGTTGACGTTACAAAGTCACATCAATCACGTTTTGTAGAGTCTCACTCGATGCAGTCCCGTGTTGACTCTCAGCCGCTTGTGGACGTTCAGCCGCTGCCGCTTGCTCTTGTTGACGTTCAGGACATTCGCCAACCAGCGAAGTTGACTTGTTTTGACGTTGAGCGTCAAACACCGCAGTCAAGAGTTGTTTTGACTGCTCAGTCTAGGCAGTCAAGGCAGTCTCGAGTTGACGTCGAGCGTCCTCCCGCACCTGTTGTTGTTGCTGGTCAGTCCTTTAAGCAGTTACATGACGTATCGTCCATGACTGCTACTGATGCTCCTTTGCGTGTGGACTTTGCTTGTCAAGCATTGCCAACACAGCAGGTCTCTCCCTTGCTTGAGACTCATCAGTTGTCGGACGAGGTTCCTTCAGATGAGGAAGTTGCTGATCCCCCTCCTACTGATATTCCCTTGTGGACTCTGTCAGACGGAGAGGAGCCTAAAGCTGCTCAGCCCTCTATGGACTTTAAATAAATCATGCTGATTTTTAAGGATCTTTGTCCGGATTCTTTTGTAACTGCTGCTCCTCGTTCGCCTAAACGTCAGAGTTTACACTAGGCCTAGCTACTTCGAAGCCGTTGTTTTCTAAGCTAGTGCTCTCTCGCTCTTCTAAGAGAGCCTTACGTTTGCTAGGCGACTGGTTGATCACCAGGAGGAGTTTGGGGGAGACAGCCTTTGCTTTCCCTCCCTTTTAAACTGGCTTATAGAGCGAGCGTCTGGTATGACACGGGAGAAGTTCTCGGCTTGGGAGTTCCTGCCTCTGCCCAGATAGACTTCTCAAACCTCATAGACTCTCCCTGGCGCCTGGCCATGAGACGCTCCAAGATTTTATGGTCGGCTTCAGAGCTAGACCATCTCCTGTTAGGAGTTTTTTCGAGCTTTTGAAGTTTTGCTGTACAATTATGTCATGCATAAACAAGGCTATCAGGGATGGCTCCAATAATCTGACAGCCACGTTCTCTGCAGGAACAAAACTATCAGGGATGGCTCCAATGATCTGGCAGCCACGTTCACTGCAGGAGTACGTAAGAGGCAAGTGCGCTCAATGTGTTCATTGTCAAGACAAACTTCACGATGAAGTCTACCCAGCTGTCTTGACAGCATTAATGGAAGGCGACTGGATGGTCTCTCTCGTCCTTCAGGATGCATACTTCCACATTCCTATACACCCGGATTCCCAACCGTTTCTGAGGTTTGTTTACAGGAATGTGGTGTACCAGTTTCGAGCCCTGTACTTGGACGACTGGCTTCTCAGAGCATCGTCCAGTCATCGCTGTCTGCAGGATCTACATTGGACGTTGGGTCTGGCCAAGGAGTTGGGACTTTTGGTCAATAGAAAAGTCCCAACTGATCCCATCCCAGACTATTCTATATTTGGGGATGGAGATTCGCAGTCCAGTTTTTCGGGCTTTTCCGTCTGCCACCCGAATAGAACAAGCCCTGCTCAAAATCCAACTAATGCTGAAAAGAGAACGTTGTTCAGTCAGGAGTTGGATGAGTCTCGTAGGGACTCTCTCATCCCTGGAGCAGTTTGTCTCGCTAGGGAGACTACACCTTCGGCCTCTCCAGTTCCATCTAGCCTCTCACTGGAACAAGGACAAGACGTTAGAGACGGTATCAATCCCAGTCTCCGAACCAGTAAAGGCATGCCTGAAATGGTGGGACAGCAATATCAGTCTGAGAGAGGGACTATCCCTAGCAGTCAAGAACCCAAACCACGTGTTGTTCTCAGACGCGTCGGATTTGGGTTGGGGTGCGACCCTGGACGGTCGGGAATGCTCGGGTCTGTGGACCTCAAGTCAGAAGAGCATGCACATCAACGGCAAGGAGCTATTAGCAGTCCACTTGTCCTTGATGAAATTCGAAAGCTTTCTTCGAAACAAAGTGGTAGAGGTCAACTCAGACAACACCACAACTTTGGCGTACATCTCCAAGCAAGGAGGCACACACTCCCTCATGCTGTACGAGATCGCAAGGGACCTTCTTATATGGTCAAGAAATCGAGGCATCTCCCTGTTGACGAGATTCATCCAGGGGGACTTGAACGTCTTGGCAGACTGTCTCAGTCGGAGGGTCAGGTGATACCCACGGAATGGACCCTCCACAAGGACGTGTGCAAGAGTCTTTGGGCGACTTGGGGTCAACCCACCATAGACCTCTTTGCCACCTCGTTGACCTAAAGGTTACCAATCTATTGCTCACCAGTTCCAGATCCAGAAGCAATCCACATAGATGCGTTTCTACTGGATTGGTCTCATCTGGACTTATATGCATTCCCACCATTCAAGATAGTCAACAAGGTACTGCAGAAGTTCGCCTCTCACGAAGGGACAAGGTTGACGTTGGTTGCTCCCCTCTGGCCCGCGAGAGAGTGGTTCACCGAGGTACTTCAATGGCTGGTAGACATTCCAAGAAGTCTTCCTCTAAGGGTAGATCTCTTACGTCAGCCCCACGTAAAGAATGTTCATCAAAGCCTCCCCGCGCTTCGTCTGACTGCCTTCAGACTATCGAGAGACTCTCAAGAGCTCGAGGCTTTTCGAAGGAGGCAGCCAGTGCGATTGAGAGAGCTAGGAGAGCTTCTACCATCAGAGTATACCAGTCGAAGTGGGAAGTCTTTCGAGACTGGTGCAAGTCAGCATCTGTGTCCTCTTCCAGTACCTCTGTAGCCCAAATCGCAGATTTTCTTTTACATCTGAGAAATGTTCGCTCCCTCTCAGCTCCCACGATTAAGGGCTACAGGAGCATGTTGGCTTCGGTCTTTCGTCATAGAGGCTTAGATCTTTCCAACAATAAAGATCTCCAAGATCTCCTTAAGTCTTTCGAGACCTCTAAGGAACGTCGTTTGGCAACTCATGGATGGAACTTAGACGTGGTCCTAAGGTTCCTCATGTCAGACAGGTTTGAGCCATTACATTCAGCCTCCCTGAAGGATCTCACCCTCAAGACGCTTTTCCGAGTGTGCTTGGCTTCGGCTAAAAGGGTCAGTGAAATTCATGCCTTCAGTAAGAACATCGGCTTTTCTACAGAAAAAGCCACATGTTCACTTCAACTTGGTTTCCTGGCCAAAAATGAACTGCCTTCTCGTCCTTGGCCTAAGTCCTTTGATATACCTTGCCTGTCAGAGATCGTAGGCAACGAACTTGAAAGAGTGCTGTGTCCAGTTAGAGCTCTTAAGTTCTACTTAGCTCGTACTAAGTCCTTACGAGGTGGATCTGAGGCATTATGGTGCTCAGTTAAGAAACCATCATTGCCTATGTCAAAGAATGCTTTGTCATATTTTATCAGATTTTTAATACGAGAGGCTCATTCTCACTTGAATGAAAAAGACCGATGCTTGCTTAAGGTTAAGACGCACGAAGTAAGAGCTATAGCAACTTCCGTGGCCTTTAAGCAAAATAGATCTCTGCAAAGTATTATGGACGCGACCGTTTGGAGAAGCAAGTCGGTATTCGCGTCATTTTACTTGAAAGATGTCCAGACTCTTTACGAGGACTGCTACACACTGGGTCCATTCGTTACAGCGAGTGCAGTAGTGGGTAAGGGTTCTACCACTACATTCCCTTAATTCCAATATCCTTTTAATCTGCTCTTGAAATGTTTTTTAATTGGGTTGTGCGGAAGGCTAAGAAGCCTTTCGCATCCTTTTTGATTTGGCGGGTGGTCAAATGTCATTTCTTGAGAGCGCCCAGATTATGGGTTTGATGAGGTCCTGTTGTATGGGTTGCAGCCCTTGATACTTCAGCTCCTGGGAGTCTTTCAGCATCCTAAGAGGATCGCTGGGCTTCGTGAGGAAGACAGACAAACAAGGCAGAGTAATCGTCTAAGTCAACTTCCTTACCAGGTACCTATATATATTTGGGTTTTGTTATGATATAACTGTCAAAAACTCTAAGCATATACGCTGTAAACTTAATTAACTCTGGTCTCTACCCACCACCATGGGTGTGAATCAGCTATTATATATTCACCGGCTAAGTTAAATATTTGAAAATGATATTTTAATTATAAAATAAATTTTTGAATATACTTACCCGGTGAATATATAAATTAAAGGCCCCCCCTTCCTCCCCGATAGAGACCCAGCGGGATGAGAAGAATTGGAGCTGTTTACATGTATATGCGGTATCTGGCCGATAGTTGGCGCTGGTGGGCACACCCGCAACCTTCATAGCGATCGCTCGCGAGTTTTTGTGTTTTTCTGTCGAGCCGCCGGAGGCGTCAGCTATTATATATTCACCGGGTAAGTATATTCAAAAATTTATTTTATAATTAAAATATCATATTACTATCCAAGCTACAACCCTAGTTGGAAAAGCAAGATGCTATAAGCCCAAGGGCTCCAACAGGGAAAAATAGCCCAGTGAGGAAAGGAAATAAGGAAATAAATAAATGAAGAGAACAAATTAACAATAAATCATTCTAAAAAAAGTAACAACGTCAAAACAGACATGTCATATATAAACTATTAACAACATCAAAAACAAATGTCATAAATAAACTATAAAAAGACTCATGTCCGCCTGGTCAACAAAAAAGCATTAGCTCCAACTTTGAACTTTTGAAGTTCTACTGATTCAACTACCCGATTAGGAAGATCTTTCCACAACTTGGTAACAGCTGGAATAAAACTTCTAGAGTACTGCGTAGTATTGAGTACTGTGAAGAGAAAGAGTTGGGAATGGTTGGAGTGGCGTTTTTGAGAGGGTAAGAGATGGAGATGGTTGGAGGAATATGATGGACTCCATGCTCTTAGTGGCCTTCCTGATCTCGGATCTTTGCCATATGGGCTTAAATAGCATATTCCATTCCCTTTGCGTCACTTAATGTTGGAGGTGTTAATTATTTGGTCCTTATAGAGAATTCTTTGTGAAAGGGCATATACTGCACAATGTTGCATAACCAGCCAGTAGATGATCATCATTTTATTATTATTATTATTATTATTATTACCGGGTATTATTATTGTTATTATTATTATTACTATTATTATTTTTATTATTATTATTATTATTATTATTATTTACTATTACAGTATTTATTATTTATTATTAGTTAAGCTACAACCCTCGTTAGAAAAGAAGGATGCTATAAGCCCAAGGGCTCCAACAGGGAAAAATAGCCCAATGAGGAAAGGAAACAAGGAAATAAGTAAACTACACAAGAAATAATGAGCAATTGAAATAGAACTTTTATATATAAACTATAAAAACTTCAAAAAAAACAAGAGGAAGAGAAATAAGATAAGATAGTGTGCTCGAGTGTACCCTCAAGCAAGAGAACTCTAAACCATGACAGTGGAAGACCATGATACAGAGACTATGGCATTACCCAAGACTAGAGAACAATGGTTTGATTTTGGAGCGTTTAGTTCAAAGTCATGGGCCTAAGCCATGTTCTTGGGTCAGGATATTTTATTTCACAAAAGCCAAAACCAAACTTGGCCATCATGAGGAATACCTATGCTAGTTTGAAGTTTTATGAAGTGAATGCTGGTGAATTTACAAATATTCAGATAATTATAATTGCATTGTCTATAAATTCAATTTTTAAGTTATAGAAATTATATCCACATGCACAATTCGTTGATTAGGGTATTACTTTCAGATAAAGTCCTTATTTTTTATTGCATATGATATTATTTTTTCTAATACAGTGATACCTCTGGATACGAAAGTTTCTGCTTACGAAAAATTCAGGATACGAAAAGCGATACAAAGATTTTTATGCCCCAGTATACGGAAAAATTTTCAGGATACGAAAAGCTTATGAGATCCCAACTCGTCGCCGAGAGTACAGTACCTTTTTTTTCAGGGTATCAACCCTTAATTTAGGTGTACAGGTAACAATACACCTTCACTGATCCAAATGCTTTACATACAGTACCGTAACTTTTATACAGTAGTAAAGAAAACGGACCGTTTTCTTAGGGCTTGAAGGGGATAACTAGGCTATAACTACATTATTGAATAATCTCATGGTGGTTTCTGGAATGGATTAGGCTATTTTTAACGGTTGGGTTAATTATTGAATGATAGAAATGGCTGCATTGCATGTTTATTACTACAGTTTAGCGTGTTTATGAAAGAAAAGGTGTCTTTTCGTAAGACTTGGAACGGATTAGGCTATTTACATGTAAAACGCGACTCAGGATACGAAAAAATCAGCATATGAAACCGTATCCTGAACGGATTACTTTCGTATGCTGAGGCATCACTGTACATTATATTCTTGTTTCATAGATAGTGCTCTATATTTTATAGTTTCATTGCTTACAGGAAACTCTACAAAGACCAGTAATTGCCCCAGAGTTTGGTAGTAAAGTACCACCAAACATCCGTCAACGTTATTTGAATTCTTTAATTGATGAGAGCCTGAAGTTCCTTAGTGAAAGGGAAGCATATAACTTGGTAAGACATTGTTTTTTTCCTTATGTTTTTCTAGCTTTGTTGACAATTACTCATTGCTATATTATACTTAATGCACAATTATAAATTTTATTAAGTTGCTATTTGTTCCTATGCGTATACAAACCTCTAGTTCTTTTGAATATAGAATGTCTTTAGTGGACCTGGAATTTCCATTGAAAATTGTTAATGAGGTAGTTAACAGCAGGTCCTGAGGATGGGGGAGTAACCCTATCTACTCTCCTGGCAAAGACCCTTCCCTTTTGTCTTTGGTTGCAACAACTACCAACACACTGTTGTATTCTATCCAAGGCTGTTTAATCTTTTTCTCAAACTTTTCAGTTTGAATGGCTAATTTTCTCTTTGTGTTAGTGATAAAATGAAGCAGGATTTTGCATGCGATTGAAGGATGGATATTGCTTCAGTTGATGGCTGACCAGCAGCTCATATACACTCCCTCAGCACCTTGGGGGCATGATTGTTAACAGTTATCCCCATATGTTAAGTATATATCATGGTACCTGTCAAAGTGGGCCTATTATTTTAGGAGTAGGTAGGCTAAGTCTTTGCTAGTGTCATTCTTTGCAATGCCCATGATCTCTTTTTCTCTGGTATATTCAGCAATAATTATGCCCAAGAAATGGTGCTAGAGGAGCATTTCACTGGGCGACACAGGTTCCTCGCCCAGAAATAGATTTTTCCTTCGTCAAAATCCCTTTTTTGGTATTTGTCCCTGGCTTGTTCCCATGGAGTGTGCTTCAGTGGTGATCCCTTCAGTGTGCCCTTAGCTGAAAAAGTAGCTAAGAATGCTTGTGCCTAGGTAAGTGAAAGTTCTGAGGCTGGGTAGGTATAAGAATGCTCTGGAACCAGTTAAATATGTGTGCCATCCCGGAACCCATTCATCACTGCTCCTGTGCCTTTGACTCCAGAACCTGTGGCTCCCATACTCCCTGTACCTGTGATCCCAGGCCCTTTTGTCTGTTTTACGAGTGCCAGTGAGAGTGCCTACTACTTCCCTGGGACAGTGACTCCTAGTATTTTGGTTCATGTCAAAGGTCTGTTGTTCTCACTTTGTGGGAGCTTCATCATGGTCATTCACAAGATTTTTCGTCTTGCAGAATTTGAGAGAGTAGGTAAAATGTAGAAGAAAATTTGCTCCTCCAACTGTTCCATCACCACCACCTCTTTCTTCCAGTTCTTCCAACTCTTCTTCCCCTTCTAATTCTAATTGTGACCCTTCCAAAAAGTCCTCGAAGGCCAGGCATAGTTGTAAAAATAGGGATCTCCAAGACATCACTTCTCTTCTCTCTTTCGAAGGAGGTGGACGGCTCCCGGTCAGGGATCACTGTACCATGGCCCCGGTTACCTAGTCACCGGCCTTGCTACCCTGGTTGCCATCCTGGTTCCCTGCCCCACCATGCATGGTCCCAAGGTATGGGTGGCTGGCTTCACTACCCCATTAGGCAGGCTGGTCAGAGATGCATTCATTGCAATTTTTTTTGTAGGCCAGGTGTTGGGGGAGTTTGGGCACCTTCTCTCATCTTTTCCACCTGGATGGGGAGTGCTACTTTATTCTCTTTTTTTTTTTTGTGGATACTTTGGTATCCAGAATTAAGAAAATGGTACCTTTCAAGGACATTGCTGCAGCTGACGGCCCTAAGTTGGTGGCTAAGGTGACACGGCCCCACCATGCTCAACAGAGGGATGGGTATTTGGTATCTCTTCAATCCAATTTTATGGGTGCCTGAGCTCATTCTCGCCCTGAAGATAACTAACTTTCTGGTAGGTTGTTGAAATCACCTTCCCCACTCCTGCACTGAACAAGGAAGAGGACATGTCCAGAAAAGAACTTTACAATTTGGTTCTGGAGGACTTCCGCTTACCAATAAATGAATAGCCCTATTTTAAAGGAAAAAATTGTTTATGTACGCTTAGGGACATCAAAATATTTTTAAGAGTAGAAATTTGAGTCCTTAAGATTAAATTTTCCATCTCAACCAACCCCGTGAGTCCTAGGCCCAAGAACAAAAATGGCTATTCTATGACACGAAGGTGGGTGGGGCATCCTTTTCACCTATCATTACCAACCACCTAGTTAACAATTCAATGGCTGTTTCGGTGCCACAGAAGACCTATCCTTATTTTAAAGGACTTGCATTTCCGTAGCTAGATAAAAAAACAAATTGCCTATAACATTTTTTTTTT
Organism: Palaemon carinicauda; assembly: GCF_036898095.1. NCBI lineage: Eukaryota > Metazoa > Arthropoda > Malacostraca > Decapoda > Palaemonidae > Palaemon > Palaemon carinicauda. The sequence continues at coordinate 27,936,232 of NC_090769.1, forward strand.
TTTATACTATCTAAAAATTTACCTCCTATCATGAAGGTTAGATATACAAGGAGTGAAACTATTAACTCCTGGGTAGAAGTTTTTTTCTGTATGTGCATTTACTAACCATTTGGTCTGTTATTTGTGGAATAATTATTCTGGGATTTCATTTGACATAAAATGGATTACAGTATGTCAAGAGACATAGGTTTTTATAAAATTTTTGAAATTCATATCTTTAGGATAAGAAAGGGTTTTGAATTTTAGCATAGCAAATGCGTTTGAATTCAATGAAAATTTGCACATTGCTTTACTCATACGCTAAATTCAGTAACTTTCCTAGTAACTTGGTAGCAGTGCTGAGTTGTAGTCCCTGGTTAGGCTGAAGGAACGTAGAGAGTAGAGGTCCCCTTTTTTGTTTTGTTTCATTTGTTGATGTCGGCTACCCCCCAAAATTGGGGGAGGTGCCTTTGGTATATGTATGTATGTATTTAAAAACTGTATTATAATTTTTTCCTTTTGTATATGAATCTTTCAACCAGGGGTTGGCTGAAGAACGCGTATGCTTTCAGCGGGCATCATCCCGTATGGTGTATTTGAACCTTGCTGTAAATGCAGTAAAACGACTACGTACTCAGCAAGAAGCGGGAGAGGCTGCCCAAGAGCTTTTAGATACTGATCCATCATGTAAGTTGATTGACAAGTTTAAACTTTCAAGTTCAAGAATCAATGGCTCTTGGGTATAATGTTCAGTTACTTAGGTGTAAATGGTTAGATATAAAATTTGAGTTAGACGACTAATAATCTTATACTTGATATATGGTTAACCCTTTTACCCCCTGGCTATTTGGAACTTTTCAACACTTTACCCCCAGGGTTTATTTTTTTTTTTTCAAGCACATTTTGCAATATAATTTATTTAAATTGCTCTAACAGCCTTAATTTTCGTCAAAGAGAGGTCAGGTTGGTCTCATTCTCTTGGAAAATGCCTGAAGTTTCTGAAAAAAATTATCAAAAATATGCAAAAAAAAATATAAATAGCAGTTTTTTGCAAGGACGTACCGGTACGTCCATGGGGGTAAAGGGATGGGTTTTGTGAAGCGTACCAGTACGTCCTTTGGGGGTAAAAGGGTTAATAAAGTACTAGATGAAATTATTATTCCAGAAACCTGACCTGATTTGAAATTTCACTTCACAGGTACCTAAGAGTGTGACTAATCAGATGAGTTAATAATACTCGATTTTACATGGCCATCATTCCTGTCATTTTAGAGGAGGATGAGAGAAAATCCAAGGATGAATTAAAATGCCAGAATAGAAATAGTGGTTTCTACCGGTACTTACCCAATATTCATTGAATTCCCATCCCTCTTTCCCCCATCCAATATTATTATTATTATTATTATTATTATTATTTTTTCAATATTAAACTTACCCGATAATCATGTAGCTGTCAACTCCGTTGCCCGACAGAATTCTATGGAGGGATACGCCAGCTATCACAATACTAGAAGGGGGTGTACTTACCAGCGCCACCTGTGGCCAGGTACTATAGTACTTCTTGTTGACACCTCCTCAATTTTTCCTCTGTCGTGCTTCCGGCAAGACGTTCTGGGATACGCTTATGTTCTTGGAGTATTTTCACGACTTTGGTGAAGTATTTCTCTTTGATTTCGGCTGTCGCTTTACTGGAAACTTCTATATTAGCTTAGTTAGCTTTTGGAATTAATTTAATTATGGTGACGAAGAGAGTATGAACTCTCTTTCACCTTTAAATGGCCGACCCTTCCCTTAGACGGAAGTGTTGGTGTCTAAGAGAGTATAGACTCTCTTTCTTAATTTTGCTTAACAAAAGTTATAGATTTATTTTATATCTCTCCGCCTCTTATAGGCCTCTTCGATTAACTTCCTTTTATTATAAACTTATTAAAATTAATTTTTATATTTGTTTATATTCGACCTTCCTAATAGTAGGCGGTCTTTTCTTGGTACCGAAGTTAATTAACATTGAGCCCGTCATTTCGGTTTTACCTGTTAACATATTATGCTATTTTAATGTCTTTGAAAGAATTTCTTTGATAGTCTAGTACTGTTTTCAAAGTTGAACTAACGTTTTGTTTTGTCTCTGCAGTTGTTGACGTTCAGAACGTTCAACTTGCGCTCTATCGTTACGATAGAGAAAGAATTTTCACGGTTTCACGTTGCAGTAAGAGTAACCGTGTCTAGCGTTTTGTTCATTCTTTCTTAACTTAATGGTTTTAATCCTAATAAAGGAACTTTTCATTTTGGGAAATATTTCAGTTTTTTCCTTTAACAATAATATGTTTTAACGATATATATGATTGGGCTCTTCTCTCAGGTTCTAAGTCAAGAGAGAGAGAGAGAGAGAGAGATAGAGACGGAGGGAGAAAGAGGAGGATAAACGTTTCATTCAAGCGAGTAACGTTGTTATCGTTTTTGCTCTTCTCCCTAGTCTCTTTAGGGGAAGAAGGTAAACGTTTCTAGAGTGATCTAGTGTTTAGTCTCTTTCCAGCCACTGAATTATTTATCTTTCATTAGATTTTTCTGTTACATTGTAATTCTGTTTTCGCAATTACTAACTTTTGAGAAAGGATAGAATTGCGTGTTTCAGGTACAAACCACTTAAAGTTTCGAGTTCAGTGAAATAAGTGCAAACAGAAAATCAAAGTGATAAGTGATTAGCGCAAAGTGTGTCAGTGTTGTGCGTGAGGGTACTTCTGTGCGCGCCAGTCGTCCTCCCAGTCCGGGACCTCTTGCAAGCTCCCAAGCCCAGGGGAGAAGCAATGTCGAAGGACAAAAGGGTTCAGCAGGCCTTGATCGGCGCACAGAAGTATCCTCGGTGGTTGTGGGCGTGTCTTACCGAGACCGTCACTCCCACCCGCAGACGATTGAGCCCTTATTTTGCTCGTCTGCAGAAGAAATTTAGGGGAGAAAACGCTGGTCTCAGGTCTCAAGACCTCTTAAACGTAAAGTCCAGACCTATGCCAGACGTACGAAGTTAGAGTTCAACAACCCGGATGCAGTCATTGGGTTAGCTCTGACTCTCCTCAGTCATCAGTTGAATGCACTCCGCCTAAGAGGAGTAAGGTTCTGCCGCAACAGATCTCTGCTGTTAAGGCTTTACCTCAGCAGACCTTAGTGTCTGCCGACCCCAAGTTGACTCTACTGCAGTCCATGCAGTCACAACTTTCGGTCTTGATGCGTGAGTGTCGGGCTGAGAAGGTTGCGCCTCCGCCTGCGCTCGCTCCGCCTGCGCTCGCTCCGCCTGCGCTCGCTCCGCCTGACCGCAGTACCACCTGCCAGGCGTACGATGTTGAGCCACGTTATGAGTTTACTGATCCCAGTGGTGTGCAGCTCCCTCCGCCTTCCTTAAGGCAACCTCAGCAATGGGAACAGGAGGCTTATACCTCTCTTCCTCCGCTTCCACTTGCTGTTCCACCAGTGAGGCAACACTCGCTTGAGGTACAACCTCTCCCATCCATGAGTCAGTCTCCTCAGCTCTCGCTGCAGCGAGCTCAACCCTCCTCAAGGCAAGCACCTTAACACCTTAGCCTTGCGCCTCAGGAGCCTCAACTTGCGAGATTTTTACTGCGTTCTGCGCAGCCACTACCTTTTCGCTCTCAGCTCACACCGCAGGAACCTCAACTCGTTCCTCAGGAACTTGCTACTGCGCATCCGCCAACCACTCAGCAAGCGCAACCCTTGAGTTCAGCCACTCATGCCAGGAGTCAGCCTCCTCCACCCATGCGCCTACCTTCTGCTACTTCCTTTGATCAGCCTTTGCAGACTGAGCCTCAGGTGTTCCCTCAACAGAGTCTTGAAGAGGAAACCACAACTATTGTTGTTCCAGCTCGTTCTGACTCTGCTGTTCAGCATACCTTACCTCCATTTTCAAACCTTATGATAATGGAGGTTATTTGTATTACTTATAAAAATATATTTGTATTCCTTGCAATATATTTTTAACAATATCGCAAAATATGGCAAAAATATGAATCATGAGTAATGAATGTAAGGTAAATATTATGTTGATATTAAAACCCCATGCAAGCATGCATAAAGCACTCTAGCACTGGTCATGGAATTTCTGAGAAATGTTAAACGCCATGCACACGCTCTGCTTACCTTACAGCATGCTCTACATACAGCATGCTCTGCTTACAGCATGCTCTGCATACTACATGCTCTGCATACAGCATGCTCTGCATTCAGCATGCTCTGCATACAACATGCTCTACATACAGCATGCTCTGCATACAGCATGCTCTGCATACAACATGCTCTGCATACAGCATGCTCTGCATTCAGCATGCTCTGCATACAACATGCTCTGCATACAGCATGCTCTGCATTCAGCATGCTCTGCATACAACATGCTCTACATACAGCATGCTCTGCATACAGCATACTCTGCATACAACATGCTCTGCATACCTTACCGCATGCTTCTCAGTCACACATCTTTGGTTGTTGCCAACTCACTAGACTGTCAAGCAGTTTCATAACGTTGCCTTCTAGTCTGCTGCTTTTGCACCAGTGAACCCTCACTGAGAGAACTTAGCTTTTCTAGGATATGGTCCCTGTAGATGAGAAAGTTCTTTTCTCCCTCCTTCTGATATTCCCTTGAGGACTCTGTCATTTGGAGGGAGCCTTTAGCTGCATAGCCTCCTATGGACTTTTATTTAAGCATAACATGCTTCCAGGGAAGGTAATGGTTCCACTTCAGTCGCTAATCCCGTCTGTTACCACACCTGCTCCCATAGACCTTGAGCTGTGTTGCAAGACATGCAGTCCAAGCTTAGTCCTTGTTAGAGGATTTTTTGTTTACGGAGTCAATGTGTCACGGGGAAGACGTTCAACAACCAACAGAAGTGACTTGTTGTGACGCAGTGCGGCAACCTCAGCAACCCGATAAGGAGTTGTCTGTACGACCCAGACAGTCTAGACAGATTCGGGTTGTCACTGTACTTCCTCGCTTGCCCATGATTGACAGTTCACAGACTGTGCAGCAGTACCATGATCTTGTGTCCGGCTCCGTCAGACGACTGGCTTTTAAGAGCTCCCACAAGTCGTCGCTGTCTGGAGATTTTCAAATGGACTATGGATCTGACCAAGGAACTGGGCCTCCTGGTCAATTTTGAGGAGTCTCAGCTCGTTCCATCCCAGACCATTGTCTCCTTGGGTATGGATCTTCAGAGTCGAGCTTTTCGGACTTTTCCGTCGGCCCCAAGGATCTTCCAAGCCCTAGAATGCATCCAGAGCATGCTGAGAAGGAACCGATGCTCAGTCAGGTTGTGGATGAGTCTAACAGGGACACTTTCATCGCTGGCCCTGTTCATCGTGTTAGGGAGACTCCACCTCCCCCCCCCCCCCCCCCCCTTCAGTATCATCTAGCTGCTCACTGGATAAAGGACATGACGCTAGAGACGGTCTCAGTTCCTGTTTCCGAAGAGAGGAGGTCTTCTCTCGCGTGGTGTAAGAACAGCTTTCTTCTCAAGGAAGTCTACCTTTGGCTGTTCAGAAACACGACCGCCGTCTCCTCTCGGACGCATCAGACACGGGCTGGGGTGCGACTTTGGACGGACAAGAATGCTCGGGAACATGGAATCAGGAGCAAAGGACACTTCACATCAATTGCAAGGAGTTGTTGGCGGTTATTCTGGCCTTGATAAACTTCAAGTCCCTCCAGCTTAACAAAGTGGTGGAGGTGGACTCTGACAACACCACAGCCCTGGCTTACATCTTCAAGCAGGGAGGGACTCTTTCGTGGAAGTTGTTCTAGATCGCAAGGGACCTACTCATCTGGTCTAAAGATCGAAAGCTAACTGGTAACGAGGTTCATTCAGGGCGGTATGAATGTCATGGCAGATCACCTCAGACGGAAGGGTCAGGTCATCCCCACAGAGTGGACCCTTCTCAAGAATGTTTGCAGCAGACTTTGGGCCCTGTGGGGTCAGCCAACCATAGATCTGTTCACTACCTCGATAACCTAGAGACTCCTGTTGTATTGTTCTCCGATTCCAGACCCAGCAGCAGTTCACGTGGATGCTTTTCTGCTGGATTGGTTCCATCTCGACCTGTATGCATTCCCGCCGTTCAAGATTGTCAACAGGGTACTTCAGAAGTTCTCCTCTCACAAAGGGACACGGCTGACGTTGGTTGGCTCCGCTCTGGCCCGCCAGAGAATGGTTCTTAGAGGTACTGCAATGGCTGGTCGACATTCCCAGGACTCTTCCTCTAGGAGTGAACCTTCTAAGTCTACCTCACGTAAAGAAGGTACACCCAATCCTCCACGCTCTGTGTCTGACTGCCTTCAGACTTTCGAAAGACTCTCAAGAGCTAGGGGCTTTTCGAAGGAGGCAGCCAGAGCGATTGCCAAAGCAAGGAGAACATCCACTCTCAGAATCTATCAGTCTCAAGGGGAAGTCTTCCGTAGCTGGTACAAGACCAATGCAGTTTCCTCAACCAGTACCACTGTAACCCAGATTGCTGACTTCCTGTTATATCTAAGGAAAGTAAGATCCCTTTCAGCTCCTACGATCAAGGGTTACAGAAGTATGTTGGCAGCGGTTTTCCGCCACAGAGGCTTGGATCTTTCCACCAACAAAGATCTACAGGACCTCCCTAGGTCTTTTGAGACCTCAAAGGAACGTCGGTTGTCCACTCCAGGCTGGAATCTAGACGTGGTCCTAAGGTTCCTTATGTCATCAAGATTTGAACCTCTCCAATCAGCCTCTTTTTAGGACCTCACATTAAAAACTCTTTTCCTCGTGTGCTTGACAACAGCTAAAAGAGTAAGTGAGATCCACGCCTTCAACAGGATCATTGTTTTCACATCTGAAACGGCTACATGTTCCTTGCAGCTCGGTTTTTGCTAAACGAGCTTCCTTCACGTCCTTGGCCTAAGTCGTTCGAGATCCCAAGCCTGTCCAACTTGGTGGGGAATGATCTGAAGAGAGTACTTTGCCCAGTTAGAGCTCTTAGGTACTATCTAAAAAGGTCTTAACCTTTACAAGGACAATCAGAAGCCTTATAGTGTGCTATCAAGAAACCTTCTTTTCCAAGTTCTAAGAACTCAGTTTCTTACTATTCAGGCTTCTGATTAGAGAAACACATTCTCATCTGAAGGAAGAAGACCTTGCTTTGCTGAAGGTAAGGACACATGAAGTGGGAGCTGTGGCTACTTCAGTGGCCTTCAAACAGAGCCATTCTCTGCAGAGTGTTATGGATGCAACCTATTGGAGAAGCAAGTCAGTGTTCGCATCATTCTATCTCAAAGATGTCCAGTCTCTTTACGAGTACTGCTACACCCTGGGACCATTCGTAGCAACGAATGCAGTAGTAGGCGAGGGCTCAGCCACTACATTCCCATAATCCCATAACCTTTTAACCTTTCTCTTGAATACTTTTTATGGGTTGTACGGTCGGCTAAGAAGCCTTCCACATCCTTGTTGATTTGGCGGGTGGTCAATTCTTTCTTGAGAAGCGCCGAGGTTAAAGGTTGTGATGAGGTCCTTTAGTATGGGTTGCAGCCCTGTATACTTTAGCACCTTTGAGTTGATTCAGCCTCCCAAGAGGAACGCTGCGCTCAGTAAGGAAGACGATCTTATTAAAGGCAGAGTAACGGTTCAAGTCGACTTCCTTACCAGGTACTTATTATTTCATTGTTATTGTGGATAACTGATTATATGAAATACGGGATACTTAGCTATCCTTTAGTCTTGTACACTGGTTTTTCACCCACCCCCCTGGGTGTGAATCAGCTACATGATTATCGGGTAAGTTTAATATTGAAAAATGTTATTTTTATTAGTAAAATAAATTTTTGAATATACTTACCCGATAATCATGATTTAATCGACCCTCCCTTCCTCCCCATAGAGAACCAGTGGACCGAGGAAAAATTGAGGAGGTGTCAACAAGAAGTACTATAGTACCTGGCCACAGGTGGCGCTGGTAAGTACACCCCCTTCTAGTATTGTGATAGCTGGCGTATCCCTCCATAGAATTCTGTCGGGCAACGGAGTTGACAGCTACATGATTATCGGGTAAGTATATTCAAAAATTTATTTTACTAATAAAAATAACATATTACTAGCCAAGCTACAACCCTAGTTGGAAAAGCAAGATGCTATAAGCCCAAGCGCTCCAACAGGGAAAAATAGCCAAGTGAGGAAAGGAAATAAATAAATAAATGATGAGAATAAAGTAACAATATATCATTCTAAAAACAGTAACAGCCTCAAAACAGATATGTCCTATATAAACTATTAACAACGTCAAAAACAGATGTCATATATAAACAATAAAAAGACTCATGTCAGCCTGGTCAACATAAAAACATTTGCTCCAACTCTGAACTTTTGAAGTTCTACTGATTCAACTACCCGATTAGGAAGATCATTCCACAACTTGGTAACAGCTGGAATAAAACTTCTAGAATACTGTGTAGTATTGAGCCTCATGATGGAGAAGGCCTGGCTATTAGAATTAACTGCCTGCTTAGTTAGGACTAAAAGTTATATAAACATACAATAGAAATACCATCTGGTGGTCATACTCTGGTATTATGGGACTCCTTAGGAAGATACTCAAAAAGTTTTTATTCTACGGCCTTTTTGTAAAGCTATACTTTGAGGGCATATTAGAAAGAATAGCTTATTTCAGTACATTGACATTCATATTATTTTCAAATATACAGTACTATATAAAGCCTTCCTATTGTGAATCCCAATTTTTATGTTGTTTTAATGCTTAAATCATATTTACTATTGTTTTTCACTATTTATTTTACAGTTAAAGAAAACACATTTATAGAGGATGCATCTGTATCAGAAAAGCCTTCAACATCTGGAATCTCTTCCACCTCTTCTCCGTCAACAGAAACCAAGTATCAACATCCTGTTAATCCAAATCATTCGAGATTATCCCATTTCTCAGTGTTAGCAGGTGGTGGGCATCGGGGTTCGTGGAGTATCGAGAAGCCAAAGAAAAATACCGTGGATGTTCAAAATTATTTGAAAGGTATGTATTGCACAGCAATGTGGTAAATTTGACATGCAACCATCAAATTAGAAAAAGGGATATGTTTTTACATTACTATAGAGACCATGTCATTTTTGTTATATTACTATTATCTAGTTTTACTGGAGATTGTTGTTTAAGGAAAATATTTAAAAAAAGATATATATATATATATATATATATATATATATATATATATATATATATATATATATATATATAGATAGATAGATAGATAGATAGATAGATAAATAGATATATTGTAAAGTTGTTAATTCACGTAGTGAGTATTGACCTTGTATTTTAGTTACTGCAAGCATTACACATAATAATAACCCTAAATGATTTTGTCTCTTCTCTTTGTATTATCTATATGTCTTCATTTTTATCTGCAGGTTCAAATTTCTACCATTACTTGAAAAAGTACATTTTAACGGATCAGCAACTTGGAGAAAACGGGTATCCAAGCCCAGATCCGAATGAGAAAGGAAAAGCTATCGTGAAAGTGGTAAGTATGATATTTTTCTTTTTGCTCTTCTAATTATAGCTATGATAGTTCTCGAGAGAACGATCCAGCATGGGTTTCTTATGGAAATATATAAAGTAGTGTTTATTTTAGATGTATAGGTAGTGGTTTAAGTTATACTTTTTTGAACTGTTAATCCTTTTACCCCCAGGCTATTTGGAAATTTCCAACCCTTTACCCCCAGGGGGTTATTTTTTCCCAGCACATTTTGCAGTATATATTTTTTGAATTGCTCTAACAGCCTTAATTTTTGTCATAGAGAGGTCAGGTTGGTCTCATTCTCTTGGAAAATGCCCGAATTTTCTAAAAAAATTATCAAAAATATGAAAAGAAAAATTTACAGCATTTTTTTGCAAGGACGTACCGGTACGTCCATGGGGGTAAAGGGATGGCTTATGTGAAACGTACCAGTACGTCCTTTGGGGGTAAAAGGGTTAACATAATCATCATTGTTGTAATAGTAGTATTTATGTCTGTGTATACTACCCCTTAATAGAGGAGCTTGCTATGAAGTCAATAGTGAGACATTTTTAGTCATTTTTATAGAAAAGGAATCTATCATTGTTGAGGTTCAGGTGGTAAATTGAATTACCTTTGATTTTCTCACCAGATACAAGTCTCCACTACTTATGGTAGGTTATAATTTATAGATTAATTTTGCTTTGCATATATCTTTTACATAATATTGATTTTCACAATTACAGTTTGTATTTTTTTTTTTTTTTTTATAAAATGTTGCTGTTTTAGATAGCTTTATTCACCCATCAGCGTAGTCTAATTGTTAGTTTTACTTTTTTTACTTTGTTTTACCTACATATCCATTTTTATTTTTAGTTAGATTCCATATTTCGTGCATTTTATCCCCTAGATTATCTAAGTTAATATAGTTAATCACCCCTATATCGGTAGGCCCTGCTGCTGCCTCCGATGCCTTAGATGACCGCGGAGGTAGCAGCAGTAGGGGATTCAGCATTATGAAGCTTCATCTGTGGTGGATAATGTGGGAGGGTGGGCTGTGACACCCTAGCAGTACCAGCTGAACTGGGTTGAGTCCCTTGTTAGGCTGGGAAGAACGTAGAGAGTAGAGGTCCCTTTTTTGTTTTTGTTTCTTTGTTGATGTCGGCTACCCCCCAAAATTGGGGGAAGTGCCTTGGTATATGTATGTATATCATTTGGATATTTTCTAGCTGGTCTTATATATCATACATAAACTTCTTTTCCAGGTTGACACTCGTAAGAAGCAGAGCCCAAGTTCTGTGGAACGATACTGTGATAGATGTTCTGTATTATATAAGGTTGATAAGTGGGGATTTCCCTTGTCGATTGGACCTTGCGTCCATCACTGGGGCCGCGCGTACAAAAGAAGAGGCTACTCAGGATTAGAAACACGATATTCGTGTTGTAGTGGTGACTTGGAATCAGAAGGGTGTGCCCAGGCTACAACTCACGTCTCTCAGAACTACGATCCTAATAATTTACATGGTTATGTTAGAACGTTACCCAAAGATGCTGCAGATAATGATTTTGGCGTGTTTGCATTAGGTAAGCCTGTGATTCTGCTTTTTGTATTAGTTTTAATGATATTTCAATGGGCAAATATGTAAATGTATATTCTTATAAAAGTTCAATTAATAAGTACAGTAAAGCATGCAGGTCAATTGAGTTCTTATGATTTTAATCTTATTCAATACTCGTATGCTTTGTTGTTTCAAGCGCTTTCTTATTGATAAGAAAAAGTGTAGCTCTACTTCATGGATAACTTTATCTTAACCCTTTTACTCCCACCATAAAGTTAAATTTCGAGCACATTTTGCTATATATTTTTTTTTTAATTGCTCTACCAGCCTTAGTTTTTCTCATAGAGAGGTCAGGTTGGTCTCATTCTTTTGTAAAATGCCTGAAGTTTCTCATAAAGTTATGAAATACATGCAAAAACATGTAAATAACAGTGTATTGCAAGAACGTACCGGTACGTCCTTTGGGGGCGAAAGGGTTAACTAATGTCTTCAAATGTTTTCTATCGGGTATCTGTGGTTGTATTTATATTTAATAAACAAAAGTCAAATGTTCTTATGTTGTATCGACCAATAAAGATAACATTCATTATCTAACAGAGTTTGGTTTTTGAAGGATTTTATTAATGATCTGAGACGTTTATGATTTATTATCCAACAGATTGTGAAATGTGTTATACAACCGCTGGTAGTGAGCTTACCAGGATAACTGTCATTGATGCTGATGGGAAAACTGTATATGAACAGTTAGTTAAGCCAGAAAACCCTATTATTGATTATAATACAAGGTAAGTGATTTGCACTTCAGTCCTCAAGATGTTGAATGTGGTTCATTCTTGAGTTTTAGTGTTGCCTCATAAGTTGAGTTGGTTATTTGTTCTGGCCTATTATTTACATATTCTCCTCTGTCCTTATACACCTGACAACACTGAGATTACCAAACAATTCTTCTTCATCCAAGGGGTTACTGTACAGTAATTGTTCATAGCCCACTTTCCTCTTGCTAAGGGTAGAAGAGACTCTTTAGCTATGGTAAGCAGCTCTTCTAGGAGAAGGACACTCCAAAATCAAACCATTATTCTCTAGTCTTGGGTAGTGCCATAGCCTCTGTACCATGGTCTTCCACTGTCTTGGGTTAGAGTTCTCATCGCTTGAGGGTACACTGGGCCATACTATTCTATTTAATTTCTCTTCCTCTTGTTTTGTTAAAGTTTATATAGTTTATATAGGAGATATTTATTTTAATGTTGTTGCTATTCTTAAAATATTTTATTTTTCACTTTTTCCTTTCCTCACTGGGCTATTTTCCCTGTTGGAGCCCCCTGGCTTATAGCATCCTGATTTTCCAACTAGGGTTGAAGCTTAGCAAGTAATAATAATAATAATACAGTACTAATATTCTTTCGAGTTATAGTTATGTTCACAGAGTATACACATCAAATTCATGTTGGTTTATATTTTAATCCTAGCACTCATCTCTGAGAGCTTTCTTCTCAGTTTGTTCCATGTCTCTTTGTTTAAGAAATATTACAGAAAGCTAATTTGGAAAAAGAATATTAGTTTAGCACTAAAATTATGTTCCTGAGATTTGTTTTGTTTTATGTACTCGGTTGAGTCCCTTGTCAGGCTGGGAGGAACGTAGAGAGTAGAGGTCCCCTTTTCTGTTTCATTTGTTTGATGTCGGCTACCCCCCAAAATTGGGGAAGTGCCTTGGTGTATATGTATGTATGTACTATCTCATTCATACAATATCCTCACCTTTATGCACTGTGCATTCATTTGGGATCATACTGCGCTCAGAATTCAAACTTCTTATCCATGGAATTTTACGTAATATGGTATATAAATGCATTAAACTTGCTCTCTCTCTCTCTCACAAATTAATCATCTCTTAAAATAAAAATGACAAATAACTTAATGAACTATTATAAAAATGCAAATAAAGATAAAGAAATTTTAAAGTACCGCATATTAAACACAAAAGTTACAGATCCAAAACATGGGGTGTATCTGATAACCTAGTTGATATTTCCATGACTTGGATGTGTGTGAGATACATATTTTCTGAATTTAATAGTTCATTATTTTGATTGTATCACAAAATCAATTTACACACATTTTTGTATATTTTCAGAATCGTAAATCATGAGAACATATCCCAACGATAAGTTGTTTATATTTCTATCAATATGTCCCAGCAGAAGAAATACTCTGGCATAAATTTTTTTTTCTAATTTAGACTTAGTTCTTTCTCAAATTATCCTTAGAAAATTTAACATGACTTTAAATTAAGTGGGGAATTTATAGTCTAAGATCCATTGGATGAATGGAATGGAGTATGCTGTACTGTATGTAGACCTTTATTAGTCATTCAAGGTAGAGCCAGTTTACTGGCTTAGCTCATACTTAACTTGCCTGTCTGTTCATCCTAGTTTTTAAGCTTTTATTCTTCTGACCTGTTTTATTGTGCTTCTTTAGATCATCGTATTCCTAGTGTTGTAAGTAGGATTCTCTCAAGTTTTGGATAAGTTAGAGACTAAGGAATTGGCTTCCCTAGTCTTTTATTTTGGCCTTATATGGCTACTGGCTGCCTTTTAAAACAATTGCTTAACCCTTTTACCCCCAAAGGACGTACTGGTACGTTTCACAAAACCCATCCCTTTACCCCCATGGACGTACCGGTACGTCCTTGCAAAAAAATGCTGTAAATTTTTTTTTTTTTTTTTCATATTTTTGATAATTTTTTTTTAAAAATTCAGGCATTTTCCAAGAGAATGAGACCAACCTGACCTCTCTATGACAAAAATTAACCCTGTTGGAGCAATTTAAAAAAAATATACTGCAAAATGTGCTGGGAAAAAAATAACCCCTTGGGGGTTAAGGGTTGGAAATTTCCAAAGAGCCTGGGGGTAAAAGGGTTAATAGAATCTTCTATTGTTGATAGTATTTTGATTTATATCTTTCATTACATGTCTACTGGAAAAGTCTTGCAGCATTTTCACAAGACCACAAATACAGTAACCATTACTGTCACAATATACATTTTCTCAACCTTCTCAAGTTCTCAGGATAAAGTGCATTTTGCCTGTTTTTCCATTTGAGGATATTGTGTATAAACACGCTCCCTTATCGTCTTCTATCAGCGTGCCTTTTTCCCATTCGTATGGGGTAACGCGGCTACGCTTAAAATCTTATAACCTTTTACTCTTGTGTTTAGCTAGTATGATATAAACTTTTATGCTAATGTTTATTTGCTACTGGAAAACACATTTATCTGTCTTTACCACCACTTAATTAGAATAGATTAGTCGAAAACCAAGATCATTGCTGTTTCCTGGGAAGTCCCAGAGCTATATATTGCTTGACTATTTCATAGATATACTCATACATGATCGTTTATAGGGATTGTATTGATTAACTTATGATATGGTATATGTAATTCCTAATCCAGTACAGTAGAACTTCAGAGGTGGATCACTTTTAACCTCTTAAGAAATTGATGTTTTGAGAAGTTTTTGTCCTGAACAATCTTTGGTTTTCCTAGAAGGTAGAATGCATTATGGAACTTTGCATTACCACTTCACATTTTTATGTTTTATTGAGGTCTACCCCTTATATAAGTAATTTTTTTTTTTTTTTTTTTTTTTTTTTTTGCTATGCTTTGCTTCTTTTTGTAATGGATCTTGGTCTGAGGCAGTAAAGGCAATCAATGTGAATATTGTCAACTTGTTAACCCTTTAACCCCCAGGCTATTTGGAAATTTCCAACCCTTAACCCCCAGGGGGTTATTTTTTTCCCTGCATATTTTGAAGTATATTTTTTTTAAATTGCTCCAACAGCCTTAATTTTTGTCACAGAGAGATCAGGTTGGTCTCATTCTCTTGGAAAAATGCCTGAATTTTCTAAAAAAAAAAAAATATAAAGAATATGAAAAAAAAAATTTTATAGCAGATTTTTGCAAAGACGTACCGGTACGTCCATGGGGGTAAAGGGATGGCTTTTGTGAAACGTACCAGTACGTCCTTTGCGGGTAAAAGGGTTAATCATCTTTTACTCAGCAAATATTTTTAACTAAAGATCCCTTTCATACATGCTAAGCAACTGATTAAAATGCAACATTATTTTTTAAAAAATGCTGAATGATTTTTTTTTTTTCTCCGTAGATTCTCAGGAATAACTGAAAGTGACATGGATGATGTAAAAACAAATATACGTGATGTGCAAGCATCTTTGCTGGCAAAGTTTTCAGACAAGACGATACTAATAGGACACAGTCTTGAATCTGACTTCCATGCATTAAAGGTGGGTATTTTGTGTATGCAATTTGTTTCAATACTGCACAGACCTATTTTACAGTGCTGCTTTTCTTAAATTTATGGTAAATATTACTTAAGGCTATTCATAAATATTACAGACAACTGAAATACTAGGTATCGTTACTCGATGTTTCAATGATGGGAATAATAAGATTACTCGGTGACGAATCGATAGAAAATCACTGGATTTGCCCCTTGAATTCCACCCAAAATATGACGTCACCAGGCGTGTGCGCTTTGATTCAACTCAACAAAGAATGACTTGCGAAATATGTAAAACCATGCTGTTTTTCGTCCAAGAAAAAAATACTAACCCAGCAGAAGTATTTTATTTTTATAATGTCAAAGAAAATATTTTTCCTATTAGTATACTTTCATTAGATAAATATTGATCTGCATTACTAACAGAGATGAAACTCGCATAAAATATGATATGCTCTCCTCGTTGTGGAGTCAAATTTATGCTGCATATTGCTTATAACAGCTGATACAGCCTCATGAAATACTTTCTATCACTTCTCGATATTTCAACTATGGGAACACTAACACTAATTGATAACCTATTGAAAGGAAATCACTCGATGTGCCCGCTTGTTTTCCAAGGCTTCGACAAAAATATGACCACCAGACATATACAGTATGAACTCAAGATATTAAATCTTTTCTTAATATATTTTTTTAGTTAAAATGGACGCTTTATATCAACATTAAAATAGAATACTAACTTACCAAGATAAATTAATTGATTTTTAAACAAGAAAATAGGTTATTTCTAAGGAAATAGTGGTCCTATTAGTGTACTCTTTCCGACAGACTAGTGATCTCATCACAGTGAAAAAGTGGTCCTAAAATCGAAGTCGTAAGTCGCATAGGTTGTAAGTTGACGACTACCTGTAATTCCCACTCTATCTGTGCCAGTGATCTCGCTTGTGTCTAAATCGTAGGCCCCTGTGAGTGTGTCTACTCCCTCCCCCTTAACAGTGTTCCCCATGTGTTGTCATTCCTGTTGGAGCAACCGAGGTGGTTTCTCCCCCTTAGGGGAACTTCGTTGTCGTTGGTCGTTCAGACCCTGAGGTGAGGATTTGAAAGTGGAAGAAACATGTGCATTCCTCTTCCGCTGACTCCTCTTAGACTACCAATTGTAATTAGGGTGTCATCCTCTTCGTCTACCAATTGTAATTAGGGTGTCATCCTCTTCGTCTACCAATTGTAATTAGGGTGTCATCCTCTTCGTCTACCAATTGTAATTAGGGTTGTACTGTGTTTATATAGTTTTTGAGCTTCTAAGAGGCATATAATTACTAAGTAGAAAAATAATTTAGTGTACCATTTTATTGCTTTCCTTGTATGTTTTACTGACTATTTGCTTACCTGATTTATCAAAGAGGAGCATATTTTTTCACGTAATCAGTTATTACATCTTGTTTCATTATGGGCTCCTTTGTCCTAAAATGTTAAGTTTATGGTGTAGAATGAATAAATATTGTTTGTCTGTGAACTTATCAAAACATTGTATTATGTAAATAGAATTATTGCCCGGTAGTAAACTATTTCTTTTTCTCTCTATTTTCAGCTCATCCATGATACTGTTGTAGACACAAGCGTTGTCTTTCCACATAAAATGGGACCGCCATATAAGAGGGCATTGAAAAATTTGGCATCCGAATATCTAAAGAAAATTATACAAAATGATGGTATGTATTATTTCCTTACAGGGTCAGAATTATTTTAGTCAGTACAAATATAATCTGTAGCTATTAGATTTATTTTGGTAGATATTTTGTAGCCTCTAGTGTAATACTTTATTGATAAGAACAGGCCAAAATTACTATAGTTTTTTCTTAGGGAAGTCTTCTCCACTACCATGAAGAAGCCATTGTTTATGGAGTCTATATTGCAATCTTTGCTGAACATACTTATAATTTAATGGATAGCAACAGTCTTTTATACTCTACAAATTATTACTTTTTATGTGGTTTAGTTAATGTTAAAAAGCATAAGTTGTAAACAAATGCTCAGGTCAAATTTGTTAAATTATCAGTCATAAGATAAATGGAAGCATACACTAAAACACGAAATCGTTTTTGTAATAATCCGTAACCTGGAAAAACAGAAGCACCATCATTCATTTTCTCTTCTACCAAAAGGGATAGATATCTTGCTCTTTTACTTCCCATCTCAACCCCTCCTTAAACATCTTGAAGCTGGGTAGCTAAACAATCGCTCTCTCATAGGATGAGTCAAGGCATGCGGAAAAAAAATAGTTTTTTAAAGTTGAAAATACATGTATAGGAATAAATATATTTAGAGAGCAAAGGCGAGAGGCAGTTCATATTTTCCTTTTATTAGGAGTAAAAGGTTCTTTTTAATAAATGATAATTTTTGTATGAATTATCAAGTTCAAATTATTTTATCATCAAATATGACTTTCTATTAGGATAGAAAATCTTTTTCAATGAAAACTCTAAGTTTAAAATAAAGGGAATAAAATAAATTCTCTTAAAAGTGCCACCTATTTTTATTCTTATTTATTATCAAATACTCTCGTCTCTTTCTTGATGTAGGAAGACGACTTGTTTAATCTTAATTAGCAAATAAACCCGCCAGTAATCTAGTGATTTGTTAATTTAAAAAGTGAATATTTAATGTATCTAGAAAATTATGGTCAAGTGAACTATAGTCATCCTACTCGCTTCGTCACCCTCAAACTCCTCTTGCCACTGTGCCATTGCACAAGCTAAATCTTTGCAGCTCAATGCACTCTTATTGCTATTAAATCTTTGTGCTACTGAAGTCAGTGAATTGGGAAATTAAGGTCCCTTCTCCCTCACAACAATTGGCCTAAGCCAAAGTCCCATCCACCTTCCTTCTGGATATACAAATATACATTCAACTGCATGTGGTATATAGACTGAGGCTTTACCCCTTTGGTAGACTGTATGTATCAAGAAGTTTCCCATTTGAATATGGAGGTTAAAGTATAGAAATTTGGCAGTTTGTAATTACAGTGTACATACATATATATACCAAGGCATTTCCCCCAGGTTTGGGGGGTAGCCGACATCAAACAAAAGAAACAAAAGTGCGGGGAGCAGTCACTCTTCCCCTAGCTCCATCTCTTTGATGATGTCTCACAGGATTGTAAATACAGGGGAGGGGGTTCCCAGCCCCCTCGTCCCGTCCGTTTTAGTCGCCTCTTACGACACGCAGGGATACGTTGGCACTATTCTAATTGTTTTTATGCCCCTTAGCTCCATTTGTAGTGTTTGATTTCTGTCTAGCGACTGCACGAACTTTTAATTTCAAAGAACGTCTGTTTTTAGTTTCAGGTCACGATAGCGCAGAGGATGCTATAACGTGTATGCATTTGATGCAGTGGAGAATAAAAGAAGATTTAAAAGGATTTGGAAAAAAATGAAACCAGCTTTCATACCTATTGAAGAGCTTAAGCTTCAATCTTCTTGAACTTTCTGTATGGTAAATATTTTGTAAAAATAAGTTGAATTGTAGAAGACAGAAAATGTGATGTGTAACTGTTAATAGATAAAAAGATGTGTTTGATGGGTTTCTAGTTGCATATAAAGATTTTTCAGGATTTGTTAAATACAGTTCTACAATGCAACAGTAGTTTCTGGAATCCAGAGTTTATATAATAGGAAATTCTCTTTTCCTTGGCATTTTTTATCTTCTGGCCCAATGTTTTCTGTTTGCCGTACTAAAGTATCACCTTCCTATATTTGTTTCATTAACCTTAGGTTATATATATATATATGCATGCTTGTATGTATGTATATATATATATAATGTGTATATATGTATTATAGGCATAAAAAGAAAAGACAAAAAATAACTGTTGATGTCACCAATAAGACAAAAGTAATAATTCCAATCAAGTATTCTCACTTTTCCTTTCATGACTATAATACATATTAGTTCCTACATGAATACAAACCATCGTCCTTTAGGTGGGAAGTATGATTCCAGCACTAGCTGGACAACCGTTAAATCATTTGAATAAGCAGTTAAGCAACAATTAGGAAAGGGGGCGAGGAGTTCAGCCCCCTTACCTGTCAGACTCTTCACTTGTGTTTTCGGCTGCATCGAGTACATTTGTACAAACTTTAAGCGAATTTTTCTTTTTCTTTCAGGAAGTGAATGCTGGCTGTTGATTGTTAATGTGAAGCAAGACAATTGTGGGAGGGTGGGCAGGTGTGTTCTAAGGTGTCTCCTCGTGCCGAGCATAGGTCCTGGTCAAGTATGCGGTGTCAGGTATATGCTTTGTGAGAGCTTTGCTTATTCCTTCCACTCATTGGGTGCATCTCTTATTGCCCCTCCTGCGCTTACTTCCATGGGGAGCATGTGTTAAGAGCAAGAAGCCCTCAGACCTATGTCGGCGGGCTTCCAGGTTCTGGTGACATATCTGGTTCTTCCTGCGTTTCCTGCACCCCATCAGAGGTTGGAGGTTGATGACGAATATGACATAAGGAAGGTTTTGGACTTCTTAGGCCTTTTAGGTAGGCTTCCTAGTGCTAGTGTCTCTCTTGATGTCACTGGTGGTGAAGGTTGTCAGTGGCTCCTCTTCCTCCTTGGATCCCCTGGATCTGAAGGGAAATTCCCCCCCCCCCCCCCCCCCCCCAAGTGCCGGGATTGATTTCCATGCATCACCCTTAGCAACCCCTCTCCCCTGAGCTTCACCCTGACCCTTGTGGTGGGAGACACTTGAGGTTTCCACTCCCCTGTGAGTGTGACTATCCCTCCCTGTGATAGTGTTCCTCAGTGGTTTGGTTCCTGTTGTAGCAACCCCTGTGGCTTCTTCACTTGGGGAAGCGTCGTTGTCTGGGTTTTTTGGACTTTTACTTCTCTGCTTGCAAAGCCTGAGGTTAGGGTTGGAGGATGAAGAAACATGTGCATTCTTCTTGCACATCATACTCTTCAACTTATGAATCTGTTCAGTTCTAAGATGAAGAAGTGGAGGAAGTCCTGTCAGCCATTGTCATAGGAAGGGGCTCCTCTCAACACCACGTCTCTTAGGATGGGTTGACGACACCCTAGTGACTCCCAACCCCGTGAGGAGGGGAGCCACGGCCCTCTTATGTCGATCCCCAGGGATCGACTGGTGTTACGACTCCATGTAGGGGCCCCCGATACACTTGGCTGCGGCTGTGACCATGGGATGCAGCTTCAAGCCTCACCCCAGTTCGGGTCACGGGCTACCTTGGTAACCTAGCATGACAGGTGTTGCGGCCCTGTATTTCCAACCCCGGTGTCATTGCGCGAGGCCAGAGCCTATTAATCTCAATGATAGACAGAAGTTTTCTAGAGTCATCTCTTTTGCTCCCATACAGATAGAGATAGATGGACATTTCCAGGGAAGAAAAAGAACCTACTCACCAATGATGGTTTGCATTTGCATTGGAAAAAGTCACAAATTTTTAAGGTCTTCTGTATTTTTCCTAGCTATACAAACCTGAGTCTATTAGATTATACTTCCCTCCTGAACCACCCCTCTCTGTCCTAAGCTGAATGATTATCAGTGTTTGAGTTTACAGATCAGAGGGCAGGGCTCTTCTCCCCGGCTCCTATCTTTTGCTTAACTGGTCCTTTAAACAATTCAACAACTGCTCAGCTCACGGTAAAAATGTGCTCCCTACGTAAAGGACTCAGGTTTGTATAGCCAGGAAAAATACAAATTAATCTTTAATAATTGGGATATGCTGATCAAATGTCGCCTGTAGCTATTTTTTACATAAATGCACATCATATATTTATATGAACACTATATATACATGCATATAATAGTCAGTCCTCAATTTTTGCAGGTTCATTCTTCACGATTTTGCTCGTTCGCCATACAGGGAACCGTATAACCTATTAAATAAAAATGACATATTTGGCATTCTCCACGAAATTTCCCTCTCCACAAAGCACATCACCCAATCTCTCGCTCACTCGGCCTCATTTTTGCATCGGCGTTTGCGTGTGCATCTCCCACTTAGGTCCTTTTTTAGCAAAATCACGTTTTGGTGTAAAAAAGTGATGCATTTGTATGGTAAATACTCCTGTACAATGTATATGTTTACTGTTTAATGTACCGTAGATGTGTGATTCCCTATAGTATTGCGCAAGACACGACATATCAGGAGTTGCATCTTCCTTCGTGACTGTGTAGAACTTTGTACGGAAATGGTTAGTGGTCTTTGTATAAAATGTGTACACTTAGTGAATTTCAGATATCATTACATACATATTGTACAGTACAGTATTACAGTAATGTATAATATTGTTTATTAATTATACTGTACAATACTGTGCATAAATACTACTGTACTCAAAAATATGTAAATGTAGAATATGTGTATAGTGAGTTGTCAAACTGTGCCAGTCGTCCTGCCAGAAACAGCGAACGTTTACAGTACAGTACGACTGTCCCGATGACTATTGTTACATACTGTACTGTACCGTAGCTTTACCATGTACAGTATGAAATGTTTTCATTCATTGATCCAATACTTCTACTGTGATATAAAACTAAATATTAGGCAGTACTTAGTCTGTCAGTCGACTGCGCGTAACCAATGGGCAGTGTGAGTTTTTAGGAGTTAACAACCCTAGGGCAGCAAGTACTTGCCGATTCTTGCTATTCGCAGCTGTCTCTGTGACTGTCGTTACTTATAATAACGACATGGAAAATCAGTGGGGGGAAAAAGCTCAATAGAATATAGTATGTCCTTTTGTCTTTGTAACACAATGCAATGAGTTTCTTTATGTAGAGAAAGGGTCTTGAGTTCTCTTAAACGAATCTGGTAATTAGTAATTTCTGTAATTGACTGAAGTCATTATATGTTGTTGCTTGTTTGACCCTGATAAGTAACGACAGTTACTCAACCCCTGCGAAGGAGAGCAAGCGCTGACTGTATACAGTAATACCTCCACATATGAGCATTCAGAGATACAAGGCAGCTTCCAAGCAAAATTTTGCATTGAGATATGAGTAGGACTACCCTTACAGATGCTAATGCTAGATGGCTGAGCACTAAGCCCACATCACTTGTTCAGTTCACATGGTCGTCAACTTCTGTACACATCTCCCATGTTGTGTTTGCGTTACTTATGGGATTTTTCACTGTATCTGTGGACATTCTTTGTAATAGGTGATGGATCCTAAGAAAGCAAATGGTAAGGTTGACAGTGAGAAATCCCAGGACCTTCCTAACATCCCATTCTGGAAGACATACCCATCTGGGTAGACATGACTGCTAGAAACTCCTCATAAGCATGCAGATCTACCCGGAACCTGCCAGG
Source organism: Palaemon carinicauda (assembly GCF_036898095.1). NCBI lineage: Eukaryota > Metazoa > Arthropoda > Malacostraca > Decapoda > Palaemonidae > Palaemon > Palaemon carinicauda. Next base: position 27,958,914 of record NC_090769.1, read on the forward strand.
TTAAGCTCTCTCTGAATCGGAAGACATGACTTAACACTGCCCGGTAGCCATGTTCTGGTGGCACTATCAACTGTTTGTCTATTCGGAGAAAGATCAAGAAGTCTTCTATCAAGCACACAAAGGCTTAAATTGGAGCGATATTCTTCCTCCAACACCAAGCGCATTACTTTAGACTGCTGTGGAGGATTTTCTGAGGAGTCACGACAGCTCTCCTCGAAGAAACCCAACTCTCCGAGGAGGAACTGGATAGTGCATTGGAGTATCTTTACAAAGGAGGTCTGGCTTCAGGGATAGCTCTAGAGGCCCTTCCATAAGGAGGGAGATTAGCACTGAATATCGTTCCATGTGGGGCCATCTTGGTGCCTCAAGTTGAGTAGAGGTTTGGTGTAACTATTTTCCTGTTGAGCACTTCTGATTAGGCACAACGGAGGGGAGGTGTACACATCTATCCTATTTCAGGATTTTTGAAACATGTCATTGACAAAAACTGCTGTGTCCGAGACTAGTGACCAATAGACTGGGAGTTTGTGATTTAGGCTAGTTGCAAACAGGTCTATGGTCAGGGAATCCCACAAAGTCACAAGTCTCTTTGTCACTTGAGGATGAAGAGACCCAACCATTTGTTATCTCTGGCTCAGTTTGTTATAATGTTTTGTTCCCCCTCGAATGGGCCTGACTGTTAGGTCTTCTATATTATTAGTTTCGCACACGTGCCTGTGCTGCCAGGACACCATCTCATTTGTTGACATACACCGTGGGTGTGGTGTTGCCGCTCATTAACTAGGCTGTTTGCTCTCAAAGATGCCTGGTGAAGACCTTTAGGGGTCGAAGGCCCGCCATCAATTCCTGCTCATTTATGTGCTGCTTTTGCTCTTCGATAACTATACCCCATGCCCAATGTTGCTCCTAAGGTGTGCGCCTACCTCACCTTAGTGGCACTCATGAACAGGAACACCTCTGGCCCTTTATTAGTACTAGTGGTGCTTATGCTCACCTACATAAGAATTGAACATGGTTAGGTGGTGCTTGTGTGTTTTTTTTCTTGTGAAAACTGAACACTGTAAGAACCGAGCACCGAGAGCACATCAGCCAGTACGTTACCTCCTGTCCTGAGTGCTGATTGGACTAATTGGGGAGGATTTGTTTCCAGTACATATCCTCTTACTTTGTGAATGAGGTGAGGTTGTACTAGTGCGGCTAACCCTTCTCCAAAGAGAGGGTTCTTAGCAATGCACTTTTTCTCCTATTGGACTGACTGGACCAATTGAATGCCTAGGCTATCCTATGTTGGGGAAGATCCTTGTTGACAGTCTTTGAGGAAAGAAGTGACGAGGGCGGATGTTCTTGTCTTGACCAGCAGTATTCGTGCGGAATCTCGCCTTTATCTTGTACTGACATCGCCCCGCTGGGGTTGACTTTGGTGCATCACTACTGCTTCCACAAAAACAGAAAAATCAGAAGTATTGGAAGAGACAGCCATATTGGTCATCTTATGCTTCAGTGGTGTCATCCTCCTCCTCTTTGGGGCAAAAATTGTTGGAAAGGAACAGGAAAAGGGTGAGTTAGTTACCTGGTAACTTCAAGGTAACTATCACCTAAGAAAAAGTACAAGTTCCTACTTGCATGATTCCCAATCATGGCCGACAAACTCATGATTCCTGATTGTGTCTGTTGATAGCATGATTCCCGACTGTTGCTGACGATTGCATGCTTCTAGATCTCGGCTGGTGATGGCATGCTTCCTGATCGATGTTGCCGTTCATCAATCTTTTTATGATTCATGTATGGAAAATTTCTTTTAATGTTGTTACTGTTCATAAATATTTCAATTGTTCATTACTTCTCTTATACGGTAGTTTATTTATTTCCTTATTTACTTTCCTCACTGGGCTCAATTTGTTTTCTTACTTTACCCTGTTGGAGTCCTTGGGCTTATAGCATCCAGCTTTTCCATCCCTTTTTTTGCCTCCACAAAGTCTGTAGGCCCACGCTCACCTAGCACATGGAGTCTGAAATCTCTGGAGTCCACTCCTTCCTAACAAGAGGAGGAAAAGAGCAGAGGGAGACTTGCTTTCCTTCTCTCTTGGATAAGAGGGTGAGATGTGTTCTCTCTAAGGTTCTCTGGCCTTCTGACGTGCCCTCTCCTTGGGAGAGTGCAAGGGTAGCATAACCTTGCGCACTATCTAGGCCTCTGATGACTTTTGAGGAATGGCTGGCATTAGTCCTTTGATCTTTTTCTCTTGTGTACTTTGTCTTTCGGGAAGTTCGGAAAATCACACAGCCAAACTGGTTTGTCGGAGAAACTTATCCATTCTTCCTCTCAGAAGTGGAGAACAAACTAGTCCAGACATCCGCTTTCTATTTTTTCGCAGGAAGCAACGAAGCCTTCCTGTCCTTCCTAGGAGATCTAGCTCTGGGCACAGACCCCGAAGCAGCAGGCCTGGGCAAGAAAAGGAAGTTCTTATCTCATGTAAAACCTCCCCGCTCTTCAGTGAGGGTCCTTACAGGGTGTGCTACTCTTGTTTTGTTTTTTTTATCCCCGATGAGGTCCATCCACAGCTCTGACAGAGGGGAGCTTTTAAATCTGAAATAGGACCATACTATTATACCTTGAGCATCTCACAAACCACAAACATGGACAAGTTAACAGAAGAACAGAGAAGACCCTGCCACTGACGGATTCTCGTTGGACTCTCTGTGATCCACACGTTGGTTTTTAGGGTCTAACATCCTTACACAATCCTCCTACTAATGCAATAGAGATGTATACATGGAAGAAGGGCCTGGAAACAAGGGTTATGTTAGGCAGTCTCTGCTCCCATCTTGGAAGAAAAATGTTCTCTTCACCTTCTTACTACGCCTACCGTAGTGTGTCCATTGTTCCTCAGGTCAGTTTATACATTTTGTGCAGATAGAGCATTGGGAACACTGCAGTGCCCTGTATGGGGCAGAAGTCTAAAAGGAGTCAACTTCGTGGAGTCATGAAAGTGCTACACCATTGAATGTTATGGTCAGGGCACTGCCTCATCCTGCGTGGATGCTCCATCGAAGCACAAATGTGCAGACAGATAACAAAACGCATGAAACTTGACATACGGAAAAACACTTGAGGTCAGCTTGGATGGTAGGCGTGGCTCGACTGGTTGAGGCAACGCCTGGGACCAGAATGGGAAATCTACCCATGTAGAAAGGTGTAAAACCCATCTCTCCTACAAATCCACTAGCCTCCAACACAGAACAAGTTTACTGAGCCTGGTCAGCAATGCTGTTGTTTACTCGAATCTAAAAGATGAGGGTTTGTATTAGTGTCAGGACAACTGAATCATCTTCATTATTGTGTTTATGAATTATACCTAATTTTCTTTAAATTTCTACCATGCCATTTCAACCATTTGTTGTACTAAATCATACAGTATATGATGTTTGATGTTTGCTGTTGAGAGAGAGAGAAGACAGAAGAGAAGAGAAGAGAAGACAGAAGAGAAGACAGAAGAGAAGAGAAGAGAAGAGAAGACAGAAGAGAAGAGAAGACAGAAGAGAAGAGAAGAGAAGACAGAAGAGAAGAGAAGACAGAAGAGAAGAGAAGACAGAAGACAGAAGAGAAGAGAAGAGAAGACAGAAGAGAAGAGAAGAGAAGACAGAAGAGAAGAGAAGAGAAGACAGAAGAGAAGACAGAAGAGAAGAGAAGAGAAGAGAAGACAGAAGAGAAGAGAAGAGAAGAGAAGACAGAAGAGTAGAGAAGAGAAGACAGAAGAGTAGAGAAGAGAAGACAGAAGAGAGAAGAGAAGAGAAGACAGAAGAGAAAAGAGAAGAGAAGACAGAAGAGAAAAGAGAAGAGAAGACAGAAGAGAAAAGAGAAGAGAAGACAGAAGAGAAAAGAGAAGAGAAGACAGAAGAGAAAAGAGAAGAGAAGACAGAAGAGAAAAGAGAAGAGAAGACAGAAGAGAAAAGAGAAGAGAAGACAGAAGAGAAAAGAGAAGAGAAGACAGAAGAGAAAAGAGAAGAGAAGACAGAAGAGAAAAGAGAAGAGAAGACAGAAGAGAAAAGAGAAGAGAAGACAGAAGAGAAAAGAGAAGAGAAGACAGAAGAGAAAAGAGAAGAGAAGACAGAAGAGAAAAGAGAAGAGAAGACAGAAGAGAAAAGAGAAGAGAAGACAGAAGAGAAAAGAGAAGAGAAGACAGAAGAGAAAAGAGAAGAGAAGACAGAAGAGAAAAGAGAAGAGAAGACAGAAGAGAAAAGAGAAGAGAAGACAGAAGAGAAAAGAGAAGAGAAGACAGAAGAGAAAAGAGAAGAGAAGACAGAAGAGAAAAGAGAAGAGAAGAGAAAAGAGAAGAGAAGAGAAGAGAAAAGAGAAGAGAAGAGAAGAGAAAAGAGAAGAGAAGAGAAAAGAAGAGAAAAGAGAAGAAGAGAGAAGAGAGAGAGTGTGTGCGTGTGTGTCTTGAATAATGCCTACAGCAATTATTTTAATAGGAATACTATCAAACTATTGTCAACACCCTTCTTTTATAATGATGCCAATTTGATTTATTGCAATTAGCATTTCAGGTAAATGAAAGAATTAAATCACTGACACCACAAAGACCTTTATTGTGATCCATTAATTAAATACATATATGGAATACACACAAACATTTAAAACAAACTCTTTCTTGGAATGTAATTTTTTTTTCACAGTCCTTTAAATAAAAGCAATGGCTTTTCATACCTAAAAAGACCTGATTCCTATATACATATAAACATAGAATAACATATTTACAAAGTTAAAAAGTATGTTTCTTAATATGTTGATCAATTAAACCTGTTATTCAGAAATTTTTTTAAACTATTTAACAAATATATAACTACTGTAAACATGTGAATTTTCAGCTATTGCACACATCTAAAATTCATTTCCTTTTTTAATATTCATACATTCAACTAATGCCAGGTTATATACCACATGATATTTAAATCTCACTACATTACCATGAAGTTGAAAAATTTATGACCTTGTATGGACAATAGATTTTTCTGCAATTCAAATCATAATCCTGCTTTAGTTTGGATTTACAAATTTGAGCTATATAACCCGGCATTGGGGCCCGCGAGCACCTTAGTTGTGCAACTTGGGAAAACTTGACATAATATGAAGTAAAGTTGTTGAGGCTGTACAGCAAAACGGAAGAAAGCAAGTGGAAATAGAGGTAAAGTAGAAGTATACAAAGCAAGTGCCGCTAGAACGACACCGCAAAGACAATAATAATACTTACAATGCACCTCGTGAGGTGCTTGCCCACTACATATTGTTTGGCCCACAGAAGTTTACTGAAATTTAAATTCTTAATATCTGTTGGCACTATATATTGTTTTCAGGAATTTGTGCTAATAATATATCTATCTTTTTTCTTTGACTAGTGGGACATTACCTAAAAAATAGCCTATGAACATTATAAGGCTATAAGCTAAAGGCAAATTTTCTCTCTAGTACTATGTACTTTGAAATATTTCCAAAATTATTTCTTACCTTGCCAGATATAATAATGTATTTCTTTCCAGATACCTATTATTTACTAAGTTGCTATGAGCTGTTAGTCAACTTGGTAAAAACTTTGGTTTTATAATTAATGTTACTATCATACACCTTCAATAGTATATTTTAACAAGAGGTTACTACTGAACTTGACACCTATAAAAATTAACTAGAATCATTAATAGCAGCTTTTATTATTTGGTAATAATCTAAATCATATATAACGCATTGCAAGTATTTCAAAACATTAATCAAATACTGTATATGTTATATCTAAATTTAATCTTGCTGGAAATATCTTATTACTGCCATTCAGTTGTTGATTAAAAATAGTTTCCTTCCCTAAGGGAAACTGTGCAACATGAAGGTGGTTTATATTTGTTCTCTAAACTTGGGACAAAATTCAGTAACTTAACTGCATTACTCTTGACAACAATCTTAAACAAAGACTGCTCTTCTTTAGTTGTTTAATCAGTGGTGGGAACACTCAGTGGCTGAGCTTTAGGATCATCAAATCGATCCATGGTCTTGATGTCACTCAGCATAAAGAGTCCCATAGTAAGAATGATGACCAAGATGAGTGTTGAAAGCAGACCACACCAAATGGGTACTGTGAAAAAGCCCACACAGTCCCATGCACCACCAAATTTGTCACCTTTGTCAAAGGCTTGCACCTGAAAAAAAATGTGTGATAATTCAATATCAAAGAGCAGTGAAACTACAGGGTATAATGAATAAAAGCTAAGTAATTACATCAGACCACATAGTCACATATAAATGGTCTACATCAGATAAAAAAGTTCCATATACGAATAACCAATTTTTTTCTGTAATAATATAACTTTATCTCAGTATGTTGTCTGACAATTATCTGCAGTGGGTTGGAGAATCTGAGCAGTGTGAAACATTCTTCGCTACCATACTGAATTGCATTCTCTACACTCAGGCTATTCAATATACATTAATGAATCAAATCCCCTCTGATGGTCCAGCACTCTGCTGCAGTAGAGGGGCTTGAGTGTCTTAATGATGGGCTGGGCAATGGCGGTGGGGTAGTTTATCCACCCTGGCAGGCTCAACCATACTTCTAAGGCCAGTTCTGAGAGATCAGACCAAGACTGGACCCCTATAGGCCTTCTCCTTTATCTAAGATAGGCAAAGGCTAGGAGAAGGAAAACTCCAAAATCAAACCAAACAAGACCCCAACGGCGGAGCTTCCCAGCGCCGGCGGAAGAGGGCAATACCTGTCGGGCAGGCAACAAGGCGGGCCTTGACATAACAAGAACCCAGCAGCCCGATGCAACCAACATCGGAGAAGCCGCCTGTCTCATATGTCTTGAGCCGCGGTGAAAACGGTGTAGGCCAAGTGTGTGTGCATGGCCGTTGCAAAGCCACGACCACCCAAAACAATATACCCAGCTACTGGCATTCTGTCGTACTATCAGACATAAGCACCCACCCCATAGATAGGAGGCTGATGGCTAACGACAGAACCCAATACTCGGACACAAGTGGGCGCCGACGAATGAATCAAAATATATGATTGACTTCTCTTAAATGCAAAATAATTTCAAACTAAATTTTTTCCTAAAATTCACATCATAATCAAAGTGTATAAATTTCAAACAATCACTCAATAAAAGCGTAACAATTGCAAAATTCAAGAACTATACAGGACATTGTGAAATGGTAAAAATTCTGCTATACACTGAAATGGTAAAATTATGCTATACACATGCCAAAAGTAGCCAGGCAATAAAGACTACTATTCATGTACGTAAACACCAAGAGGTGAAAAGCACAAGCGCACCCGAAATTTATGCTCGATAATGAGGAGCAAGACGGAAGTATAACTTGAAATGAGATGACTTCTTCATACCCTCCCAGAATAGGATGATGACATCTTAAAAGCCCCAAGTCCAATAACCTTTCAAATTTAGGGCGCAAAAAAGAATATCTAATTTATCGATAATAGTTTTTCCAAAATAAAGAAATTTATTGAGTTTATAAGTAATTAACCAACTTTCTTTTATTCTAAATAATTTCATAAATCAAAACCTAAAAACAAATACAATAGTTTTAAATGCAATAGCTTTTAATCATGAATTTTAATCATGAAATAATGTAAAAAAAAAAAAAAAAAAAAAAAAAAAAATCACAAATTTAAAGTAATTTGTATTTTTCCTAACAGTACTTACCTCGAACTACTTTCTTAGGAGTATCTGGGATCTCCTCCCAACTGACCAGAATTTTGTGTAGTTTCCCCTATCTCCGTTTTATATAGTGGGTACCTCTGTAGCGGATGAATACGCGCCATGAGGCGACCCCGGGTCAGTGAGCGTACTTGGTCAGGTCTCGGTCAGCAGTAAGTTTATGATAGATAAGGTATCAAAAGTCCTGTAAGGCACTCGGGGCAGGATGGGTGGGCCATAACCCGAAAGTAGTTCGAGGTAAGTACTGTTAGGAAAAATACAAATTACTTAAAATTTGTGATTTGTTCCAACACGGAGTACTTACCTCGAACTACTTCCTTAGGAGACTTATACTTTAGGAGGTGGGAGTGGCCTTCCGGACCGAGAGACCGTCTGGAAAAGGGAACGAACCTAGATAGGAGGCTAGGTTCTACAGACCCCAAAATAGAAATGAGAACTAGGGAAAACTACACAAAAAACTATCTTAGTGTCTACGTAACTCACCTCCGTAAGAGTCTTCGGACCTGGATGCATCCAACTGAACGTGTTCCCCATGGTAGGAGAAGGGATCCAGGGTAATGGAGGGGAAGGGTGATAAGGGGAAAGGTAAGGAAGGAACCTGTCTCTCTTGGACTTACCGCCCACGGCTTCCCCGGGGCTACGACCTTAAATCTTCTGGAGCGCAGAAATGACGGGCCCAAGAGAGAAACCGTCCAAAGACTTCCTAGAACAGTCCTTTAGGTAGTGAGCCGTAAAGGTGGACTGCCTGGACCAAGTGCCCGCCTTCAGGATCTGGCCCACCGCCATGTTCCTCTCGAAGGCCAACGAAGTACTCAGGCCCCTAATATCATGGGGTCTAGGCTTTCCCGGAAGGGAGACTCCTGAGCTGTCATAAGCTCTCATAATTACCTGCCGTAACCAGAAAGAGACCGTATTCTTGGAGACTGCCCTCTTCACTAGCCCCAAAGAGACTAACAGACTCTTGATCCCAGGTCGAAGCTTGGACGTTCTTTCCAGGTACTTTCGCACCGCTCTGACTGGACACAGTAACAAGTCCCTCGGGTTGTCCAAATGTGGGATCGCTGGCACTGAAAACCCCTCGAATCTAAGGTCCCAGTAAGCTGGGTTCTGAGTCTTGGCTACAAAATTAGGTAAGAAGACCTCGTATGACAACCCATGGAGCTCGCTTACTCTCTTTGCTGACGCTAGGGCTAAAAGGAAGACAGTCTTGAGGGTGAGCTCCTTGTCTAGAATATCTTTGAGGGGTTCGAAGGGCGGCTCCGACAGGACCTTCAGAACTCTAGCCACATCCCACTGGGGCACTCTAGAGGCCTGGGGGGAACACGACTGTTTGAAGCTCCTGATGAGCATCGAGATTTGTCTGGAAGCTCCTAGATCAATGCCTTTCAGGAGGAAGACTTGGCCCAAGGCTGCTCGGACTCCCTTGATGACCGGAATAGACATACCCACGTCGTCTCTCAGATAGACTAGGAAGTCGGCTATCTCATGAATGGAGGCCTCCAACGGCCTGGTGTTCTGTGATGTTTAGTAAAGGTGGTCCACTTCGCTTGGTATACCGCAACCGAGGACCATCTTAGGTACCCCGACATCCTTGCTGCGGTCTTCGACGAGTATCCTTCCCTCTTCAGGAGCCGCTCGATGACCTCCACGCGTGTAGGCGGAGGGACCGAGGGTTTTCGTGAAACCTTTGGAAGTGTGGTTGACGGAGGAGGTCTGGCCTGTCTGGAAGGGGCCAAGGTGGGAGGCGCGCCAGTTCCTTTAGGTCCGCGAACCATTCTCTCTCCGGCCACCAGGGCGCTACCAAAGTCATCCACAGGTTGTTTGCCCGCCTCACTCTGTTGAGTTGTTTGAGCATCCCGAAGGGCGGGAAGGCATACACGTCGAGGTTGTCCCAAGGATGTTGAAAGGCGTCCTCGAACGCTGCTGTTGGATCTGGCACAGGAGAACAAAACACGGGGAGCTGTGCGTTGAGTCTCGTGGCGAAGAGGTCCATCACCGGCAAACCCCACTTCAGGATAACCGTCCGGGCCACTCCCAGGTGTAAGGACCACTCCGACCCTACTACTTGACCCATCCTGCTGAGGCCGTCGGCTAGAATGTTCCTCTTTCCTGGGATGAACCAGGCTGTGACCTCGACCTGTTCTTTTGAGGCCCATTCCAGGAACTGCGTCGTGAGACTGCACAGCACCTTCAACTTCAGTCCTCCTTGCTTTTTCACGTAGGCCACCACCGTGGCGTTGTCGCACATCAGAGCCACGGTGTTTCCCCGGAGTAGATGGACAAATTCTTGGCATGCCCTTTGCACGGCCATCAACTCTAGCACGTTTATGTGACGGCTCTTCTCCTCGAGGGACCACTTCCCTTTCGCTGACTAGTCGAGAAGGTGGGCTCCCCATCCCTCCTTTGACGCGTCTGTGAACAACAGCATCTCCGGAGGATCGATTGCGAAGGGCATTCCTTTGAGGGTGTTCGTCCTGTCGTGCCACCACTTCAGGACTTCCTTTGTCTCCGGGAGCACCGGAACTATTTTGTGCGGGGACTCCCCCGGGGACCAGAGCTCCTTCAGGTTCCATTGAACCCCTCTCAGTTTGAGTCTCCCCCGGGGGACTAACTTCTCCGACACGAGGTGGCCCACCAACCTCTGCCAGTCCTTGGTTCTCCTCGGCTGGTCTGTTAGGAAGGGTCGCAGTATCCGATCCAGATTGTCCAACCTCTACGAGGAGGGGAAGGCCCTCACCAACCGGGTATCAAGAACCATCCCCAGGTAGGTCATCCTGGTGGAGGGCGCCAGCTGCGACTTTTCCAGGTTGATGGTGATACCCAAGTCCCTGCAGAACCATAGAAGCTTCGCGCCTTACTCCCTCAGTGCTCCTTCTGAGGCTGAAAGTAACAACCAGTCGTCTAGGTAACGAATCAGGCGGCTTCCCTGCTCGTGTGCCCAGGCTGAGACTGTTGTGAAGACTCTCGTGAAGATCTGAGGAGCTGTCGACAGCCCGAAGCAGAGAGTTCTGAATTGCAATGCTTCGGTACCCCACTTCACTCTTAGGAACTTCCTGCTGGAGGGGTGGACAGGGATCTGAAAGTAGGCATCCTTGAGGTCTAAGGACATCATGAAGTCTCCTTCTCTCAAGGCCGCCATCACCGACTTCGGGGTGTCCATTTGAAGTCGGTCTTGCACACAAACTTGTTGAGGGCTGACAGATCTATGACCGGCCTCCAACCCCGTCGCTTTCTCCACCAGGAAGAGTCTGCTGTAGAACCCTGGGCTGGGGTTCCTGACTGGTTCCAACGCTCATTTGGCGAGCATGGCCGACACTTCCTCCTGTAATGCTGTTCTTCTTAAGGGGTCCTTGGGCGCCAACCACTCTGCCTGTGGGTCCGGGATTAGAGGGGGCGGTTCCGCTAGGAAGGGCAACCTGTACCCGTCCTTCAGTACTGCTACGGTCCACGGATCCGCTCCGTAGTCCCGCCAAGCTTGCCAAGAGTGTTTGAGGCATCCCCCTACCTAAGGCTTCGGCAGGAGTAGGGGGCCTCTCTGCCTATCTCCTCCTAGAGGCGCGGCTGGAACGCCCTCTCCTGGAGTTGGAATAGGAGGGCCTAAACGTTGTTTGCGGGGTTGAACCTCCCCTACGGAAGGGCTGCGGGGCTTGGTGCCAAGACACCGACGGGGACTCTCTCCTCGGTTGGACTCGCGAAGAATGGGACGGGTGAGGGGCGTCTGAAGAGGGTCTCCTGTGAGCTGGACATCTTGCAGGCGGGGGTCTGGGCTCTCCTGCTTCTTTGAGTTTCCTGACCCTCTCCATCACCTCCTCGACCGCCTTCAGGGGGAACACGGACTCGCCCCAAACTGGCGAGTTCCTCAGCGACCTCGCCTCCCGTTCGGGTAACCTCCGTACCAACTTGCTCAGAACTGTGTCCCATTTCCGCAGAACCCAATTGGCTGCTTGAGAGAGGGATAGATAGGAGAGAAACTTTAAGGCTTTTCCCCCCGAACTGATCAATTCTCGTAATAAGGACTGGTTTTCCGGGACGGAGAGGTCATGAGAGGACTGGAACCCCACCAGGGTGCAGGCCCACCAGTCCAACCAAGAAGAAACGTTGACCAGGTCTAGGGCCATATCCTCCATCATGGAAGTTTCTGCTGGTGAGAAGCACACCGGAGCAGAGGATGCCCTGTCTTCTGCCGCTCCCTGATTCAATATGGCGATAGCTGGCTCGACCGTACGGGATGTAAAAGCGTTTCTGCGGTTTAAGTCCCAGTAGAAGTTTGGAGGCACCCTGGCTCCTGGGGGCATCCGCTTGGCTGGCGTTGAACTTGTCTATGTGGTCCATTCCCAGCTTCATGTCCCGCGCCAGAGGTAGGGCTAGGAAAGGCTTTTGCTGAACCGGGTTGTCCACCAATCTGCTCAGCCCGGAGAGCCAGGCCTGCTCTGTTGAGGGCTTAGGTTCATCCAGCCTATGGTGGCCAAGACTTTCCGTTAGGAGGAGACGTCATCTGAAGAGCACTCTCCTCCTTCTATAAGGCCTTCCTTTACCTGGTCATCCGCATGGGGAGCCTCGTCGATAACGGATGGAGCCGCGTGAGAAGGTAGAACCTTCTTCTCATGTCGAGCCATTGGCGCGGCGACCCACAGAGCGGGCGGATCCGCTGGGATGGGAGTAGCTGTCATGGTTCTACTCCCTCCCGCGGAGCTCCGCAGAACCGCAGGCTTCTCCGGACCAGTTGTCTGGCTCTGTTGCTCGGGGAAATCCGTCGAAGTACTGGAGGCTGGGACTATGCTGCCAGGCCGAAGGAGAGACTTTCCGCTGGGCGGATGGAGCTGGTGCCTTCGCGGACTTATGCTTGTTGAAAGTGACCTGGTGGGTCGACTTCTGACGATGGTCGGGTCTGCCGGAGGAGCCGTGTCGTGAGGGTCAAGAAGCGGCTCTAGGGAGCCAACCGGAGGCGCTTGGAGCGGAGGTAGCCTTGAGAAGTTCACTCCGGGGGATCGTGACCCGCACCCACTTATCCTTAGACAAACGGCTCCTCTTGTATTTCTTCCTGGAGGTCCAAGCCCGTTTCCTGGAGTGGCGCGAGCGGGACCTCTTCCTGCGGGACCTCTCCCGTTTCCTCCTTGAGTCCCTCGGGCCTTCATCTTCCGAGGAGAACGAATCCGACGAAAAGGAGGAGAACGAATCCGACGAAAAGGAGGAGAACGATGACGGGGAGGAAGACGAACCCGCTGAGTCGACTGCTACATCCAAAGTTGCTGGTGGATCTTCGTGCCATTCCACTGGCAAAGAGGGCTGCAAAAAGACGGGCGGGAGCGTTGACGACGGCGCTGGGGGAGACCGAGGCACTTTCTTGGGAGCGAACCAGGTGTCGAACTCCTCTAGTCTCATGGGCGACCTGAAGGGTGTCCTGGATGCCGTCCAGGCGACTGAATCCGAATTCGACGATCCTGCTTCTTTCTCGGCGTCTCTCCCGGGTTGCTGAAGCACCTGAAACACATACCCACGATGCGGGGGAAGGGGCCGTAGCAGGCTTCCCCCACATCGGATCTTCGGCAGAGACGGGCCCTATAGGCACCAGGACCTCGTCTCCCGAACACACTCCCGCCCCTCCCTCAGGCCCCCCCCTGCCTGAACCGACACAACATCCCCACCAACAGGAATATCAGACTCTTGGGGAAGGGCAATGGGCCGCTTCCCCGCAACGGACTTACCTCGTCCCCCACTCTGGATAGGGGAAGGCAGTAGGGAACCCCTCTCTGACAAGGCATCAGGCGACGCTAAAGGCGAGGAGATGCTAGCCTTCTTAGCCGATCTCTTGGCTGCCTTCTTTTTCTTGGTTCCATAGAGAACCCACTGGATTTCATTCCAAGACTTGCACTATGGACACGTGGCTGTAGGGGAACAAACACTGCCCCTACACGAAGAACACAAGGTGTGAGGGTCGACCTCCGGCTTTGAGAGAAAAGCACCACAAGATTTACCGGCCATAGGCCCGGGGCAACGACGGGGATGCTCCATGATGAACACTCAAGCACCAATCGACACAGGGACACAGAGGAAAGAGGTGGATAAGGTTAGGATTGAACACGTGGGGACCGTGTGGAGACACAAAGGGTCACACTGGGTGAAGAGAGCGCGGCGAGATGTTAATCACGACGCGACCAGAAACTTACTGCTGACCGAGACCTGGCCAAGCCCGCTCACTGACCCGGGGTCGCCTCATGTTGCGTATCCCAGATACTCCTAAGAAAGTAGTTTGAGGTAAGTACTCCGTGTTGGAACAATTAAATGTTAGAAAGAATTAACGAAAAACTACACAAATTAGCTATGGTCTACTCCATTATGCTTACCTGGAAACGCTCCAACACTAGCTGTGCATCAGATGTGCCCAAAAATGTACCATTATTAATATCATCAGATTTAAAAACAAACTTCTCTGAGCAGGCAAAGGACATCTTAAAAGGAATGGTATCCATGGGAGTTTCCAACTGGAATGATGAAATAAGTAAAATTACAATGACTTGATTAAATAGAAAATTACACAATAAATTTCACATAAAATGGTAATTCTAGAAGCAGGATTATGTGGGTGAGTTTACAGTACTAAAATGGAAAAATACCTTATTATTATTCCAAGCAAATGGCAGGTTTGAGTCAAAGGTACGATATAGTATTTCATGTAACATTGATGTACTTGTTTAGTATTTTAAACTACTACAGTGTAAACAAGGTTATTACTGATAATGTAACTAAAGTTCATCCTCATCATCATTAACATTTTTATGTTAGTTTTTTCATACTTTCCATATGGATTCCCTTCTGGTCTAGGTCTCAATTTATGACCTTCTTCATGATTCTCTAGACCTTCCTGTTGGTCTTCGTAATTCTACTTCCAGATCTAATTATCCGATTAACTTTTCCTTATTATTTTCATCACATGCCCAAACAAATCAAGCTTTGAGATCTTTCACTTTTTTCAAGCCTCTGAGCACCCCATCTTTAACAAATCCTCATTTGTTATGTGGTGCCCAGAGGATAGAAAATAGTGACAACTTGAAGCCCAAGATGGTTTTAAATACTACAAGTTTTAAAGATAATTTGTATTTTTCCTAGCTATACAAAACCAAGTTATTTTAGGCATACATTTAGGTGAAACTTTTTAAAATTCTCATTGGGGAGTGTTCTTGCATCATGGAGGAGAACAACTCGCTGTCCTTTAAAATCTGAACAAAAATCTCCTGAATTAATCACACTAGTAGGTTTATGAAGGTTGGCAAGACCAACATAATTTGTAATTTCTCCTTCTCTGGCTACAAAAGAGCTAAAGACAAAGGATCTACATCACTGTACAAGATCTCAGGTTCAATAATCATAACAGGTGATCCCATCAACAAAATGACAAAATGGCCATCTCATTAGCGTATCGGATTTTCGGTAAAACACCAATATATCTGAAAGAGAAAGGTCAGGAGTCGGGAAGGAAGGTTTCTGCTTCCTGCTCTCAGAAGAAGATGGTAAGTAGAAGTAAATGAGCATCGTTTACCAAGACACCCAGGACACTAATAATGGGGATCTACCTCTAATAGACTCATGAAGGTTCCACAAGGACTACCTCTGAGGCTGGGCCAGGTTCTTACATTCACTTTAGAAAACACTCAATCACAAATGTAGAGATAAAGAAAAAAAGTAAAACGCTAAAAGTAGCATGGACAGCAGTCCATGCTACATCTGAATAAAACGGCGACCCTAATATAGCAAGTCTCTAGATCTTGCGACTTGGGGGCAAAGAATACATACATACATATACCAAGGCACTTCCCCCAATTTTGGGGGGTAGCCGACATCAACAAATGAAACAAAACGAAAAAAGGGGACCGCTACTCTCTATGTTCCTCCAGCCTACACAAAGGTAGTAAAGCATGTGTTAGGATAGGAAATGAAGTGAGTGATTGGTTTCCGGTAAAAGTGGGGCTGAGACAGGGATGTGTGATGTCACCGTGGTTGTTTAACTTGTATGTTGATGGAGTGGTGAGAAAGGTGAATGCTCGAGTGCTTGGACGAGGATTAAAACTGGTAGACGAGAATGACCATGAATGGGAGGTAAATCAGTTGTTGTTTGCGGATGATACTGTACTGGTTGCAGACACAGAAGAGAAGCTTGGCCGATTAGTGACAGAATTTGGAAGAGTGTGTGAGAGAAGGAAGTTGAGAGTTAATGTGGGTAAGAGTAAGGTTATGAGATATACAAGAAGGGAAGGTGGTGCAAGGTTGAATCTCATGTTGAATGGAGAGTTACTTGAGGAAGTGGATCAGTTTAAGTACTTGGGGTCTGTTGTTGCAGCAAATGGTGGAGTGGAAGCAGATATACATCAAGAGAGTGAATGAAGGTTGCAAAGTGTTGGGGGCAGTTAAGGGAGTAGTAAAAAATAGAGGGTTGGGCATGAATGTAAAAAGTGTTCTATAAAAGAAAGTGATTGTACCAAGTGTGATGTATGGATCGGAGTTGTGGGGAATGAAAGTGTCGGAGAGACAGAAATTGAATGTGTTCGAGATGAAGTGTCTAAGGAGTATGGCTGGTGTATCTCGAGTAGATAGAGTTAGGAACGAAGTGGTGAGGGTGAGAACGGGTGTAAGAAATGAGTTAGCAGCTAGAGTGGATATGAATGTGTTGAGGTGGTTTGGCCATGTTGAGAGAATGGAAAATGGCTGTCTGCTAAAGAAGGTGATGAATGCAAGAGTTGATGGGAGAAGTACAAGAGGAAGGCCATGGTTTGGGTGGATGGATGGAGTGAAGGAAGCTCTGGGTGAAAGGAGGATAGATGTGAGAGAGGCAAGAGAGCGTGCTAGAAATAGGAATGAATGGCGAGCGATTGTGACGCAGTTCCGGTAGGCCCTGCTGCTGCCTCCGATGCCTTAGATGACCGCGGAGGTAGCAGCAGTAGGGGACTCAGCATTATGAAGCTTTATCTGTGGTGGATAATGTGGGAGGGTGGGTTTTGGCACCCTAGCAGTACCAGCTGAACTCGGTTGAGTCCCTTGTTAGGAGGCAAAGAATACCATGTTAGGAGGCAAAGAATACCAATGTTAAATTATTCAATTGTTCACTAGATGTGCCCAGTGTTAGGGGAGCTACATTCGGGTTATAAAACCCCAATAAAAGAAAACATTTCCTTTTAGGCTATATAAAAATTACACTGCATTCATAATAGCCCATTTTTCTTTACAAACAGAGCATTTATTCATTATAAAAGTTTTCAGAATTAGACTTAAAAATTTTCATAAGTTTCTACCATATTACATCATATAATCTCATAAACATAAAATCACAAACTAACCTTGAATACATGATTCACAACCTCACTGTCGAGACTAACAAATGCACTTTCCATAACCCATGAATCTCCCCTCTTCTTCCGGAAATTGTACCTGAAATGGATGGAAGAAAAATAAATCTAGTGGTCATACTGCAGACACAATACCCAAATTTTGACTTTCTGGAAGCTAAGGCTTACAAGTTACCATGAACTTTCCACTCTTATTGTCCCATGATGGTGTTATCATCAAGCACAAGAACTTAATACTAAAAGGGTAACTCTGCCAACTACAGTATATCTATTCTTCCACATTATTGATTTTCAAATTAAGTTCTCAATCAGTGAATTCTTTTAAGCACCACCCCTGATATTCATATTACTTCTTACCTAGAAGCTCGGTTTACCGAAGTTTAACCCAAAAAATGGATCAGAAAACTTTCTATTTCCTTTCCCTTCGAATTATCATAACCCCAGTAAATTAATAAAAATAAAATCTAGCGGTTAATGGTAAGCAGTACGCTAAAAGTTACCCATTCTTCAGTTTCTTTATCGCAGTTGTTTCGTCACGATGATGGTAAGTGTTTACTGCATTTTAAGTTAGCTTTCCTTTCCTCATTGGTTAGCATTTCTGCACAAGAAAAGCACTGGGTTTTAAATAGCTCTTGTGAGGAGTTCGATACCTCACAGATCCTCTCGGGAAAATATGCTCAAGTTAGTGTTTATAGAACTAGAGAATATATATTGCATAGTGGTAAACAGAACGACTGCCAAGGAAAGTAATTTTTAGTTCAAGGGGAATTAAAGAGAAAATCATTGAATTTTGTGCAGTTGATGCGATACGAAAGCCCTATATACTCATTTTCTAACCAAGTTAGTGATTAACATTTTTGGGTTTTAACCCTTTTACCCCCAAAGGACGTACTGGTACGTTTCACAAAAGCCATCCCTTTACCCCCATGGACGTACCGGTACGTCCTTGCAAAAAAATGCTATAAAAATTTTTTTTTCATATTTTTGATAATTTTTTGAGAAAATTCAGGCATTTTCCAAAAGAATGAGACCAATATGACCTCTCTATGACAAAAATTAAGCCTGTTAGAGCAATTTAAAAAATGTATACTGCAAAATGTGATGGGATAAAAATAATCCCTTGGGGGTTAAGGGTTGGAAATTTCCAAATAGCCCGGGGGTAAAAGGGTTAACATACTGTAGATACACTATTTAACTTGCTTTGTTATTCTCGGAAGGCAGCAAGGCTTTTCTTCTGGGCGGTAAGTCTGACTTGCCTGCCCAGTTACTTACTCTAAACTATCTGACAAAGTTGAGTCTAGTGGTCATTATTACAGTGTTCCTCCAGTAAGAGTTCTGAAGGTTCACTGCGCCTTACAGAGAAGAGTTCCTCACATAGTCTCTCAAATTCTTTAATTACTTTAGTCCTTCTACAGCTAAACCCTTGTTGTTCTGCATACCTAGTTACTTTATTAGACATCTAAGTTGTGAGGCAGAAGACCATGCAAGTTGCCAGACCCTTACATCCCTCCTCACGCAATAGTGAACACACTCTTAAGCAATATAGTTTTAATTTGGAAGATGGCATTTCATATCACAGATGCTTTCAATTTTTATTGCTATTGGTGAAGTATCAGCATCACATGATTGCTCTAGATGATGGCCTCAGCCACTAATTCATCACGGGTTTACTGTACTTTAGTAAAGTAATTTAGGAAAGTTGTTTTTATTAACCTCAAGTCTGGCTATAAAAAATGGCAGATATTACACTGCAGTGGTTATTCGTATTCAGTAAAGAACTATAGTCTATAATACGTTTAATTCTCAAGCTAAATATACCGCTACTCCCCAGGATGTGCAGTTACAGACTGTACCTTTTGTCCATAAGCTTTTAACATATGAGCAGCACTAACGTGCCATGTGAACAATGTGCTTGGCTTTAACAGACTTGAAATCTTACAGGAAAATTACCTTGCTACATTTCTAAAGCAGGTCTTGGTGCAATTTTATTCCTCTAAGTATTCAGAGACAACTGTTTTCTAACTACACAGCATATGCCTTTCAATTCCTTCATGTTTTTTTTAATAAGAGTTGTCATTTAATGGTTATTACTTTTACTACCGCAGAGGTAGCAGCAGTAGGGGATTCAGCGTTATGAAGCTTCATCTGTGGTGGATAATGGGGGAGAGTGGGCTGTGGCACCCTAGCAGTCCCTTGTCAGGATGGAAGGAATGTAGAAAGGAAAGGTCCCCTTTTTTTCATTTGCTTGATGTCGGCTACCCTCCAAAATTGGGGGAAGTGCCTTAGTATATATGTATGCATGTACTTTTACTAAGAATGGCTACTTGGTTTAAAAGTTCAATTAACCTGTTCGATTGTACATTCTAAGCCTTCAATTCCACAAGATTTTTTACTTTCAAAATACTAAATTACCTAACCTGGTTATAAAATATAATGCTATCTTTTAAGCCTATTATAACAACTTATAACAAAAATTAGAAAATATTCTTAAAATACTTTCCATTGCAGTAATTCTAGTGTGTCAGAAGGCTTTTGAACAAAGAAGGCTAGGCTTGTTTATCGAGGGAATAATGACAGTACTGCCACTCCAAACTTTGTTTTAATACATCTAAACTAGGTTGGTTTTTGTTATATTAAGGAATTTAATGCCATTAACTCCTTTATGGATAGTCCAGAAATCCACTTATTTCTAGATTCAAAGTAACATTACAGGACTAACCTACCTAGTTTTAAACCTTAACCTAAATGCTCAAGTGGTAACTAGTGGTTCGACTACACCATTCAGTAACATTTCTGGTGCCATTTTGTTTATCCCAGGTTCAAGATCCTCTTGCAGAGCTTCATATTCTTTGATTACCGGTGCCCTTCCGCAGCCTATCATATACGGTACATGCATTTATAGTCAATCTTAGATTTCAAGAGGCTGAAGACCGAGATGGTAGCATGGATCCTTATATGGCATTTCTCCTCTCAATAATATACCTACTTCTAAACCTGTTTTTATTCCTCGTGGCAAAATTTTAAGAGAGATATTTCATTCCTTCACTCGTAAAATAAGCATCCCTTACGTCTATTATGGTTTTGTGGTTAGCATGACACCCTGTACATTCACTCGGAATAATGGGTCTCTTTTTGTATATTCACTAAATCAAACTCACTAAATCCATTTGATTGTATTTTGTTTGAATGGCTGGGTGTGCCATTCTCTTACAAGTTCGACCATTCTCTTTCCATCCTCATCTCCAATAAAGTAAATATGCCAAATTCGGAGATAATTTGTATTTTTCCTAACCATACAAACCTTAGCTATTTACATAAGGTATTACTTTCGGCGTAGCTGAAATGGCGAGCCATTAGATTTTTAACGAGGGTTAACTCTCCCCGCGCTAGTTAGCAGGGGGTAGGGGAGGGGTAGCTAGCTACCCCTCCCCCTCACACACTGGTGAACTGACTCACTTCGCTTAGAGGTAGGACTTAACTTGGGGGACAGGGCTGGCGGGCAAATATGTGTAAATAGCCAAGGTTTGTATGGTTAGGAAAAATACAAATTATCTCCGAATTTGTCATTTGTTCCGTAACCGAAATACAAACCACGCTATTTACATAGGGTGACTTACCCCTTAGGAAGGGTGTTAAGTCCCCAGCCATACTGGCTTTGGCTTTACCCGGGGACTCAGAATCCGAGTGAGCAGCACTTCGAGAAAAAGAGTCCCTGCACCTCGCAAGTTCCTTGCTCCGCAAGGAGCGTGCGGCCTACATAAGCTTGTGTGTGGAGGGATGAAGCGTGACTTGTCCTAGGCAGTCGACCTGAAGACCTTTAGATGGAATTCTGGACTAGGACTATCCCAATACCACCTCGTCAGGGTATGGGCCAGACATACCTCTTTCATTCATGCAGTCTGACACCGGGTAACAATGCCCTCAACCTTCTGCTACTTGTCCATTAAGGAGCCTGAGGTTAGACTAGCTGTTGTGTAGCCACCACAGGCCGATAGAGAAACGTATCGAGGCTCCTGTGGGTCACGTCCTGCAGGTAGTGGGCTGTGAAGGTCGTCCGACACTTCCAGACTCCAGTTTGTAGCACCTGCGTAACAGAGTAGTTTTCTTGAAGACCAGTGATGTTGCGATGCCTCTGACATCGTGTGCTCTAAGGCTACATGACGGAGGAGGGTCTGGATTCAGGGCGAGATGGATGGTCCTTGAATCCAGGCTGCAAAGGTATTCTTGGTGACCCTCCTCTTCGTCCTTCCTGTGCTCTCAAACAGGGCTTGCACGTGAGGACGAACTGCAGCTGTTCTTTAAGATAACACCTCCGACTCCTTACTGGGCATAGTAGGAGAAGGCCTGGGTCATCTGTTACAGAACGGAGACTCGAAATCCTGAAGGAGTCGAACCGAAGGTTTGGGACTCCAAGATCTTGAGTCTAGTATCCGACTCAGGGACGAACCCGAACGTTACCTCTCCCTATCTTCTTGAATGGGCGAAGTCGTACGAGAGACCATGAAGCACACTGATACGAGTGGCCGAAGCCAGAGCGAGCCGGAGCACCGTCTTCTAAGTCAGGTGCCTATCAGATGACTTGCGTAATGGCTCACAGGGAGAAGTCTTAAGATCCCTAAGAACCCGAGCCATGTTCCATGGAGGAGGTCTCACTTCCGACTGGGTGCAGGTAAGTTCGTAGCTTCGTATGAGCGAAGAAAGATCCCGCGAGGAGGAATTGTCTAACCTTAGAGCCTGAAGGCCAGGCTTGAGGCTGAGCGATAGGCTTTACCGCCGAGAGCAAAAGGCGTATTTCCTCCCGCAGATGGACAATAACTCCGCTACTGGAATAGTGGCATCGAGGGGAGAGATACCTCTCCCACGACACCAACCCCAGAAGACTCTCCACCTCGCCTGGTGGAGCCCTGCGGATGACTTCGCAGGTGTCAAGACATCCACTCCGCGACCTGTTGCGGAACGCCTCTCTCTGTGAGGAGATGCTGGATGGACTCCAGGCGTGGAGCCGAAGCAGAGCTACGGCTGGTGGTAGATGTAGTGGTATGGTTGCTTTAGCTCTTGTCGTGGGGAAGCTCTCTCGGGAGTTCCATCAAGGGATGCAGAAGGTCCGGAAACCACTCTGCATGATGCCGTAGCAGAGCTATCAGAGTCATCGACAGGTTGACCGATAGTCTGGTCTTGTTGAGCCCCCCTTCCCCTCAGACCCAATGGTGGCAAGGCGTAGACGTCGATGTTGTCCCATCGATGTGGGAAGACATCTCGGCAGGGTGTCTTGGGGGCCGGGGCTGGGAAGAAGTACAGCGACAGCTTGAAATTCAAGGTTGTCGCGAACAGGACCACAAGGTCAGAGCTTGTTGGCTACTGGGGGTTCCAAAGACCACTCGGTACTCTATATCTGCGATGCTCCGTTCCGACTGTCGGAGAGCACATTCCTTTGTCCGGAATGAAGCGAGCCAATATTGGTATTGAGTGGATTTTGGCTCATCTCAGTATCTCTACTGTAAGACGGGAAGACTTATGAAAAGGTACCTCCCCGCTTAATGAAATAAGCAACTACCGTGGTGTTGTCGCTCACGGAGTGACTCGCCGGGGCCTGTTGGAACTGTTGACGGGCCAGAATATGGCCTTCATCCCTAGCCAATTGATGTGGAGGTACCCTTCTAGTTCTGGCCATAGGCTTGAGATCCTTTGGTTCAGAACATGCCCCCCCCCCCTTCTTTGACGCGTCCGAGGACAGCATCAAATGTGGAGGAGGGACGAGAAGATCCACTCTCTAGCAAAGGCTCCGTAGGTCAACCACCACTGCAGGATCCCTCGTTCGGCAGGTCCCATAGGACCAGAAAGTCTGGGGAATCGTAGTCTTGATTCCACCGGGACTTGAGTCGCCAAAGCAGGAGACTCATCCTGAGGCGAGTGTTTGGGACTAGAGGGGTCAAGGAGGAAGGTGACCTAGGAGGCGTAACCAGAAAAAGGCTGGAGACTCTCCTCGCCTGAGGAAAGATTCTACTACTCTCCTCCGCCTTGCTATCCTGCCATCTGGTGGGAAGGCTTAACGGAGATTGGAGACTAAAATCAAGCCTAGATATCCCAGTTGTTGCGATGGAAACAGAAAACTTCTCGAGATTTACCATGATCCTTAGATCTTGGCAAAGTCCCAGAGGCTTGTCTCGGAGTCAAAGAAGGGTCGATACCGAAACTGCCGGGGTAGCCTGTCATCCAGAAAGCGAAGGAGGTGGATGCCGCTCCTGTGTGGACATGAGGGTTCGGGATGAACTTCCTGGTGAATGCCTGCGGTGCTGTGGAAAGATCGAAGCACAGCACCTTGAACTGGTAAATCTGTTGCCTAGGGTGAATTCCAAGTACTTCCTGTAAAGACGGATGGATTGGGATCTGGAAGTACCTGTCTTTCGGATCCAGTATGCACGTGAAGTCTTGTGGTTTCCCTACAAGTCTGATCGAATCTGTTGTACCATACTGACCGAAGTTTGTACGACAAACTTGTTCAAGGCTAAGAGGACGATGGCGGGTCTCCAGCCTTCAGGCGCTTCTTACAAGAAAGAGTCATTTGAAGAACCTTGGGGGGAGCCGCCGACAACCTTGGAGAGCATGAGCATCCTTCTAGAGCATGGTCTCGCCCTCTGCCCGAGGGGCTAGCCCCTTTGCCGATCCCATGGCATAGGGGCTCAGCGACACTGGATTCGCTGACAGGGGAGGTAGAGATACTACGAAACGGGACACAAAATCCCTGGCTGATCATGGAGATCGTTCAGGAATCGGCCCCGAGATGCTGCCACTTGAAGGCGCAAAATCAGGCATACCCCCCACTGGGAGATGCAGGTGGGGGTTGCCAATCCTAGCTTTTGCGGCCTAGGCCGCCCCCTCTGGGATTATTGCCTTCCCAGGAGGGCTCCTCGCCCTTCGTCCCCGACAGGAGGGGGGAAGCTGCAAAGACACCTTCTCTAGCTGCCCGTGCCGATTCTGATGTCCTAGGCTGAACGAGGCTGTTGAAGTTGAGGCGCTGGAGGCTTGTAGGAACTGGATGTAAGCGCCTTGGAGGAGCGAATCGTGATACGATTTTCTCCACCTCTCAGTCGCTCGTTCCTTGTCCTTGGGCTGAAACAAGCCCCTTCCAAGGATGGGAGTGTCTGGGTTTGCCGATATCCATGGTAGGGACCTTCGAGAGAAAAACCTCTCGGTCACTGCATCTCAATGCTTCAACATCGAGTTTGTCCTCAAGTTCGACACTTGGTGTCGGGAAACGAAGGTGCACGTGTCCGAGAGGAGGAAAGTTCCATAACCTTCCCGGAGCTTCCTTGTATAAAACCCCGGGTCGCGATCGGATGGCCAGAGACTCAAGCTCGACGATCAGCCATGAGGTGGCCTGCCTGGTACCCTTTGCGGCTTCCTCCTAGTTCAAGATTCCCGAAGTCGAGAATGTCACCTGCCGGGCGGAGAGTTTCTCGAGAGAAAAACCCCCGGAAGGCCCGTTGCACGGAATGGTGGAGAGGAAGAGCTAAATCAGGCTACCCCATGATCTCGAAGTATTCCCTCTGTTGACGACTGACAGAGGCAGTGTCAGCAGCCACCGTTGGAGGGAAGGGGATCGGGCGATCCTGAGGAGAGGGATGATGGGGCCTGCCTGAAAAGGGAGAAGCATGTTACCCAGACTTTTCTGAAGATTCTTCTTGCTCTTGTACGTGTCATGCTCTGCGCTTACGAGGTGAAGATCGTGACTATGATGATCTGAAAGTATGCGCTCCAGAAAAAACTCGCCAGGTTGCCCGTGTTGCGAAACCCGACGGGAATCGCAGTCGAAGTCGCCCTTGGCGCTCGCGCGCGCATTGGTACAATCGTTGGTTCCCGCGCAGGCGAACATGTGTGCGCATGCACGTGAGGACGCGTAGGAGATCGATGGAGCGCGGTTGTGCGGCCAGAAGATATTAGCGAGGGGCAGAACCAGCTGGTGAGCTTGCGCATAATAGCGAACGCTCGTGGGCGAGTACAGAAGACTTCTCGTGGGCGCTCAGAGACTCGTTCAAATCTAGAGCACAGGAGATCATCAGCGAGGGGGTGAAGGAATCATCTCTTTCGCCTCCACCCACATCTGGAAGCACGTGGAGTACGCTGGTGCGCATTGCGCACATCAGGAAAGGGCGCACAGATGTGCACTGGCGAGCAGGCGATCGTGGGTGTAAAAGGAAGGAACAATCTCCTTGCCTGTGCCTAGATCCAAAGATCGTGGGCGCGAGGGCGAACGTTGGCGCGCATTGCGCACATTAGAAAAGGGCGTGCAGGAGACCGTTGGCGCACAAGGCGCGTTGCAGGAAAAGGGCGTC
This sequence comes from Palaemon carinicauda, assembly GCF_036898095.1. Lineage (NCBI taxonomy): Eukaryota > Metazoa > Arthropoda > Malacostraca > Decapoda > Palaemonidae > Palaemon > Palaemon carinicauda. The sequence goes on from NC_090769.1 coordinate 27,984,307, forward strand.
CAGAAGTGCGCTGACGAGCTGAAGAGAGCTGGCGCACAGAAGGTCTCAGAGGCGCAGGTGAGCGCTGGCGATCAGGAGATCTACGGCGAGACTCAGCTACAGGAGATCGCAAGAGAGAAGTCTGGAACACAGCAGGAGAGCGCGAGCGCGCAGGAGAACGTGGGCGCGCAGGTAAAACCTGGCACTTAAGGGACTTACCCACATTGTGGAGTAAGCCCTTTTGCCCCGAAGGGACCGGTGCTTGTTGGAAACGATGTACGTTGGCGCCCACAGCGCATCTGCGTCCAGGAGAAGGTCTAGCAGGAGGATCCTCTGCGGGGAAGGTGAAGATGAAGACGACCACAGGCAGGAGCACCATCATCAGACCTCCTCTGGAGTGAACTCCCCTAAGGGGGAGAAGCACTTGCAGGAGAGACCGTGGCATCAGCTGCCCCCAAAGAGGACTGAGCCCTCAGCAACAACAGCAACAACAGCAGAAGGAGACCTCCGAAGAGGAGTCTCTGTGGTGAACTTCCCCCCCGGGGAAGAAACACTCGCAGGAGAGACCGTAGGGCTCAGCTGCCACCCGAAGGGGACTGAGCCTTCAGCAACAACAGCAGAAGGAGTCCTCCGAAGAGGAGTCTTTATGAGTGTCCTCTCTCGCGAACGAGAGAGGAATACTTCGTAGAAGAGACTGAAGATAGAGCCCATAGGGCCGAATGGTCAGCCAGTGACATAAGAGCCAACCTCCGAAGAGGCGCTCCTGCAGCTGCTCAGCCCCTTGAGCGTAGCTGCAGGTGAGACCGCTCAGCACCAAGAGCATAGTCGCACAAAAACTATGGTCCGAGAATGTAACCGCTCAGCCGCTTGAGCAAGGTTACAAAAAGCGGTCGCTCGGCACCAAGAGCAAAACCGCCGGAGGACCAGGAACATATCATAATTATTAATGGTAAGAGAATTTCCCTAAAAGGGAAAGAAACTCAAACCTAGGCAGGGAACCTCCCTCGGAAGGGAAGTTACCCACCCAAGGAGGGGAACCTCCTGAGTGTTCTAAGATGAACTGAAGAGCTGTCGGTTGTCTCGGGAGAACTTCCAGGAAAAGAAGACACGCCCCTGACGAAGTCCTATAGAGGAGGCAGCAACATCCGACTCCCCGAGTCCCAACAAGACAGCTCTGCTTCGTTGTCACATTAGGCAAACGGAAAAAACAGATCGTTAACTGTGAAAATAAAAAGTAATTCTTTAACCTTCATTCCCCCTGGGAAGACTCCGAAGAGGAAACCCGAGGAAAAACAACACAAGAATTACATAACAGGCAAGAGCCCCAACCCCACCTACACTCACGGGAAGGGGGAAGGGCGAGAACTGTAACAAAAACAGAATTATAACAGTTATAATTATGCAATTCATTAAAGAATTCACTAAAAGTAAGAACGAAAAACCCCGAAGGGAAACGTTCTAAAAAGCTGAAAAGTTAACAAATACAATTAGATTTTATAATAAAAATATAATTGAGATAAAAAGTACTGCGTAGAAACTCCACCCGAACGGAGGAGCTATCGTAGTATGTAGAAAACGTAGTAAAAGGTGAACGACCTCCAGAGAGAGAGAGACCGTAGTCAAACTATACTCTCGCGTACCTACGCTGAACCCCACCTTCCCCGTAGGAAAAGAGGAGTAGCGGAGAAACAAAATATTAAGTCCAGCGATGACGACTCCCCACAGCGCCCGTGGAAGGAGCCGACCGAAGGACCAAGGAAGAGATCGCGGTCCATGAAATTACACCGTAGTGGCCTGACTGCCGGCGGCTACACGGTGATATCGTACACACACACACACAACACGAACACTGAAAAGGAAACTTACTGATTTCTATACTTAAATATATACATAAACATAAAAATATGTTTACATATATATATGAGTACAAGAAAAGTAAGTAATTAAGTAAAGACAAAACAATAAATGGCTGCCATACGAGGACGGGAACAGAGACATCCGTTCGTCGTCCGAGCCAAAAGCGAAGTGAGTCAGTTCACCAGTGTGTGAGGGGGGAGGGGTAGCTAGCTACCCCTCCCCTACCCCCTGCTAACTAGCGCGGGGGTAGTTAACCCTCGTTAAAAATCTAATGGCTCGCCATTTCAGCTACGCCGAAAGTAATACCCTATGTAAATAGCGTGGTTTGTATTTCGGTTACGGAACAACTTGGGTTTAGTACCTCACTTGCTTAAACGAGCCTCTCTACCAGTTTCTGAAGGAGTACGTAGTTGTTCGGAAAACAGGTGTAGCAAAATAACGGACAAATAATAGAGCATAAATCCTTAGATACCTAAGCACAATGTAAATAACTTAAAAGAGGAAATTCTTTTCCCACAAATTTTAAAAAATGTCCATTTTTCAAATTATTAAACAGAAGAAAATTATTTATGATTCCAAGATTTACCAGATAATAAAGTCCAAAATTTTTTAATAATAATGTAAGGATATACAATTCTCAATTGCCCAAAATGCAGTTCAGATTGGTTTTCTATCTATCCACTTAATTCAAGAAATATAACTCATTTACAATGTAGTTCATTTCAGTAAATAATCTATTCAATGTTTTCATGTGCCCTTTCTTGAATTTTTTGAAGTGTCTTAGAGACCAGATTAGTTATAGATGTTGAACTGTCAAGTATATTATATTCAATTCCTGTGTTTATTAAATATATGCAAACTTCCTAATAAGTGAACTAAATTTAAAGTAATAAAAGGGCACAAGATCTGAAAGCTTACATCAAGTGACTTATCAACCCTATCATAAAATCTTTATGTAATACTTACGTCACCTGAACCCTGCCATACGTCTTATTACCGACATTAATATTGAGGTACTTCACAGTCAGACTATTGAATTCCGCCTGGCAGTCACCAGTATTGTTAGAGACAGAACTACGCTCATCAATCTCATAAGGGCTGAAAGAAAAGACAGGATATTTTTAATACAAATTTTCAGTATCTCTAGATATATATTTTTATCATCAATCTCTTATATCAAGGATGAATATTTATGTTTCATGGTGTACTAATACTGTAATGCTACAAATTTATACGGGTTATTCCTAGTCTCGTTTTCTCTACGACCAGAAAATCAAAGAAAAAGGAGTTTCATTGCACCATATTACAGTTGCTACGCAACAACAGCGCAGGGCGCCTGCTCATGACACTCTTCACTCTCCATTGGTCAAAAGACTTGTGGGGCAGTTGAGACGGGATCTTTGATAAATGACTCAGGTTTGTTTAACTAGGAAAAAATCACAAATTTTAAGTAATTTGTATTTTTCCTAACAATACTTACCTCGAACTACTTTCTTAGGAGTATCTGGGATCTCCTCCCAACCGACCAGAGTTTTGTGTAGTTTACCCTAGTCTCGTTTTCTATGAGGGGTAATCTCAGGTGGAGTGGTACATGCCCTGAGGCTACCCCCCAGGTCAGAGAGCATGCTTGCTCAGGTCTCGATCTCCAGTAAGTTCTTGATAGCTTAGAAATCTATGAAGTCCAGCAAGGCACTCGGGGTAGGATGGGCGGGCCATTACCCGAAAGTAGTTCAAGGTAAGTATTGTTAGGAAAAATACAAATTACTTAAAATTTGTGATTTGTTCCACACAGAATACTTACCTCGAACTACTTTCTTAGGAGACTTATACCTTAGGAGGTGGGAGTGTCCTTCAGGACCTAGAGACCGTGACGAGAATAGAAGAGGAACCTAGGTAAGAGACTAGGTTCTGCTGACCTCAAAGAAAACGAGAAAAAAGGGAAAACTACGCAAAAAACCTTCTTAGTGTCTATGTAACTCACTTCTGCAAGAATCCTAGGAGACATGTCCTTCCAATGATAGTGTATCCCATGGCAGTTTCAGGGGGGCTACCCGAGCCATTTCCGGTAAGGGAATAGGGGAAGGAAGAACAAGGGGGCTCAGGAAGGAACCTGTCTCTCTTGGACTCGCTACCCGCAGTTACCACTGGGGCTACACCCTTAAACCATTTGGAGCGTGGAAATGACGGGACCGCGCGAGAACCCGCCCAGGGACTTTCTCGAGTAGTCCTTCAAGCAGTGAGCCGTAAAGGGCGACTGGTTAGACCAAGTACCTACCCTCAGGCTTTGGCCCACTGCCATGTTCTTCTCAAATGCCAAAGAAGCATTTAGACTCCTAATGTTGTGGGGTCTGGGCTTTCCTGGATAGGGGAACCCTGCACTACTGTAGGGCCTGACGATCACTTGCCTTATCCAGAAGAAGAAAGTGTTCTTGGAGACTGGCTCCTTCACAGTCCCGAGGAAAATGAACAGAGACTTGATCTCGGGATGAAGTCTAGCTGTCCTTTCTAATAACTGCCATACTGCAAGTCCCTCGGGTTGTCCGAGCGAGGAATAGCTGGCACTGGGAACAATTCTATTTTGGGGTCCCAAACAACTGGATTCTGAGTCTTGACTACGAAGGAGGGTAAGAATCTGAAAGAAGTATCTCGCCAGCCCTTCGAGGGTGAGATCTCGTACGACAGACCAGGAATCTCACCTACTCTTTGCTGATGCCAGAGCTAAACGAAAGACTGCCTTGAGGGTGCGCTCCTTGTCTAGAATGTCTTTTAGAGGCTCGAAGGGAGGTACCAAAATCAACTTCAAGTACCCTAGCCACATCCTCATGGGGCACTCTAACGGCTTGGGGGAAAAAACGACTGCTCGAAGCTCTTGAAGAGCGTCGAGATCTACCTGGAGGCACCCAGGTCTATGTCCTTCAGGAGGAAGACTTGGGATGGACATCCCCACTTCGTCCCTGAGATAGACCAGGGAGTCTGCTATCTCGTGAATGGAGGCCCCTAACGGCCTGATGTTCTTCGAGGAGCACCCCTTAGAAAAGGTAGCCCACTACGCCTGGTACACCTCGACTGACGAACGCCTCAGGTACCCTGTCATCCTTGATGCTGTCCTCGACGGAAATCCTTCCTTTTTCAGCAGACGCTCGATAACAGCCACGCGTGAAGGAGGGACCAAGGGTTTTCGTGGAGCCTCTGGAAGTGAGGCTGCCGGAGAAGGTCTGGTCTGTCTGGAAGTGTCCCAGGTGTAAGGCATGCCAGTTCCTTTAGATCCGCGAACCACTCCCTCTCTGGCCACCAGGGCGCTACCAAAGTCACCCACAGGTTGGCCGTCCATCTCATTGGAAGGCGTCCTCGAACGTTGCTGCTGGATCTGGCACAGGAAAACAAAACACGAGGAGCTGTGGGTTTAGTCTCGTGGCGAAAAGGTCGAACACCGGGGAGCCCCACTTCAGGGAGAGGGTTTTGACCACTTCTGGGTGTAGGGACCACTCGGGCCCTACCACTCGACCCTTCCAGTTGAGGCCGTCGGCCAGGACGTTCCTCTTCCCCGAAGAGAACCTGGCTGAAAAATGAATTTGTTCCACTTCAGCCCATTCTAGGAACTCCATCGTGAGATTGCACCGTTCCTTTGACTTCAGTCCTCCTTGCTCTTTCACGTCGCACCCCGGATCCACGGAGCTTCCCCGGGGTAGATGGACGATCTCTGGGCCCGCTCTTTGTACGATCCTCATGTCCAGCACGTATATGTGCAGGTTCGTCCTCTCGACTTCCCATTTACCTTTTGCCATTTTGTCGAGAAGATGAGCACCCCAGCTCTCCTTGGATACGTCAGTGAACAGGAGCATCTCTGGAGGGAAGGCAGAAAAGAGCATTCCCTTGAGGGTGTTCGTTCCGATTGCTACCACCCCAGGACTTCCTTCGTCTCTGGGACACCAGGACTATCTAGTGCGGGGAGTACTATCAGTCTTCGCCAGACCATGGCTCTCCTGGGTTGGCCCGACAGGAAGGGCCAGAGTATCTGTTTCAGGGTGTCCAGTTTCTCCGCGGAGGGGAAGGACCTCGCCATCCGGGAGTCTAGAACCAACCCTAGGTAGGTCATCCTGGTGGAGGAAATCAGCCGGGACTTCTCCAGGTTGATGATGATACTCAAGACGTTGTAGAACTGCAGGAACTTCTCGTCTTGCTCCCTCAGTACTTCCTCTGGGACTGAAAGCAACAACCAGTCACCTAAGTATCAAACCTGGCGGACGTCCTGTTCGTACGCCCAGCCTGAAACTGTTGAGAAGACCTTCGTGAAGCCCTGAGGACTGCCGACAGTCTGAAGCATAGGGTTTTGAACTGCCATGTTTTGGTACTCCATTTTTCCATTAAAAACCTCCTGTTGGAGGGATGGACAGGGACCTGGAAGCAGACGGCTTCGAGGCTTAAGGACCTCAGCAGTCCTCCTCCTTCAAGGTCGCTAGGACCAACTTCGGAGTGTCCATCTTGAAGCCGGTGTTGTACACGAATTGTTGAGGGCTGAAAGGTCTCCAGAACCCTGTCGCCTTCTCCACCAGGAAGAGCCTGTTGTAGAACCCTGGACTCTGTTTTCGACTGGTTCTACTGCCCCTTTCGCCAGCATTGCCGAGCCTTCTTCCTGCAATATTGCTACTCTCCAGGGGTCTCTGGATACCAACCACTCCCCCTGTTGATCTGGGATCCGAGGTGGAGGTCCGCTAGGAAGGGAAGCTTGTACACCTCCTTTAGTACTGCTACGGTCCCCAGATCCTCTCCGTGGTCCCACCATGCTTGCCAATATCATTTGAGGCATCCCCCCACCTGAGGCGCCAGCAGGAGTAGGGGGGCCTCCCCTCCTAACTCCTTCGAGAGCCGCGGCCTGAACGCCCTCTCCTGGAGTCTGAGTAGGAGGGTCTGAAGGTTAACTGAAGAGTCGAAGCTCCCCTACGGGGGGAAAGGCAAGGGAAAGATTACGTGTGCCAACTTCTACATCCGACAGGCGGACGGAGCCGAAGAGGCACTGGGCAAAGGTGCGGGGCTCCCTCTCCAGCGGCCACTGAGGCAGGCACTGGAGAGGCAATAGCCCCGTTCAACCCGCTCGGGGAAAAACCACTCTGCCTCTGTCACGGATGGGGCCGTCATGGGCCTACCCCCTCCCAGGGAAAACCGTGGGGTTTAAGTACCCTGCCATGTCAGCGGCCTCTTCTGACGCTCGGATGGGGCTGGCCGGGACAATGGCACGGCTGGCCCCCCCACGGATGGAGCCGCCGGAACGGAGGTATCCGTCATGGGTGTGTCAGCGGCCACCTCCAATGCTTGGATGGGGCTGGCCAGGACGATGGAGCGGCTATCTCCATCACGGATGAAGCCACTGGGACGGAGGTACCCGTCATGGGTCTCCCCCCCTCCCGGGGAGATCCGTGGGGTTTAAGTACCCTGCCATGTCAGTGGCCGCCTCCGATGCTTGGACGGGGCTGGCCGGGACGATGGCATGGCTGGCTCCATCACGGATGGAGTCGCCGGGACGGAGGTAGCCGTCATGGGAGTGTCAGCGGCCACCTCCAATGCTTGGATGGGGCTGACTAGGACGATGGCACAGCTGGCTCTATCACGGATGGAGCCTCCGGGACGGAGGTAGCCATCATGGGTGTGTCAGCGGCCACCTCCAATGCTTGGATGGGGCTGGCCAGGACGATGGCATGGCTGGCTCCATCACGGGTGGAGCCGCCGGGACGGAGGTAGCCGTCATGGATGTGTCAGCGGCCACCTCCAATGCTTGGATGTGGCTGACCAGGACGATGGCACGGTTGGCTCCATCACGGATGGAGCCGCCGGGGCGGAGGGAGCCATCATGGGTGTGTCAGTGGCCACCTCCAATGCTTGGATGGGGCTGGCCAGGACGATGGAGCGGCTATCTCCATCACGGATGAAGCCACTGGGACGGAGGTAGCCGTCATGGGTCTACCCCCTCCCGGGGAATCCGTGTGGTGTGAGTACCCTGGCATACCAGCGGTTGACCACGAAGCCTGAATGGAGCAGTCGTGGTACCGGGTATGGATGCCATGCTGCCGGGTCGATCCAGCGGTTACCTCCGCTGGAAGGATGGAGCTCCTGTGGATATCCATGGAGCCACGGGCTTCCCCGTGCTGGCTGGTTGGTTCCTTCGTTCAGGGCTGGCCACCGAAGGACCGGAGGCCGGGACAAGGCTGCCAGCCCGAAGGGGCGACTCTCTCTGCTGGGCGGGAGAAGTCGGAACCTTCGCGGGCTTATGCCTGTCGACCGAGACCTGGTTGTCGAAGTCTTGGAGGCTGGGACACGGCTGCCAGACCGAAGGGGCGACTCGCTGGGCGGAAGGAGTCGGAACCCTCGCGGACTTATGCCGGTCTGCCAGAGCCTGCTGTAGGGTTGCCGGGGTTCACGTCGAAGGGCGAGAATCACCGTCGGAATGGGGGCCTCCGTCCTGGGTCCACTGCGCTCGTGCCGAGCTAGGTGGCCTTTGGAGGACTTATGCCGGTCTGCCAGAGCCTGCTGTAGGGTTGCCGGGGTTCACGTTGAAGGGCGAGCATCACCGTCGGAACGGGGGCCTCCGTCCTGGGTGCCGCTGCTGAGCTTCCTCAGCGCCCCGTCTTGGGAGGCTCCTTCTCGGTGACGTCCTCGGCTGCAAAAGTGACTGAAAAACACGCCAAAGAGGCTGGAGAAGAATTAGGGACATTTTTCCCCCACATGGGGTCATCAGGGGAGACGTGGCCTGCTTGCACCAGGACTCCGTCTCCCAACACACTCCCGCCCCTCCCTCAAGCCCCTCACTCGTCTGGAACGACGCCACAACCCCACTATCCTGAAGATCAGACTCTTGGGGAAGGGCCGCGGCCCTCTTCCCCACAACGGACTTACCTCGTTCCCTACTCTGGGTAGGGGAGGGTGGTAGGGAAGCTCTGTCAGACGAGATGCCCGGCGAAGTAAGGGGGGAAGGGGCGCTAGTCTTCTTAGGCGACCTCTTCGTCGCTTACTTCTTGGTGCTATACCGCACCCACTCCGACTCCTGGGGAAGAGCAATGGGCACTTCCCCAAAACTGACTTACCTCGTCCCCTACTCTGGGTAGGGGAAGATGGCTGTATAAAGAAGCTCCATTCGACGAGGCATCGGGAGAAGTAAGAGGAGAGGCTCGTCTTCCTATGAGACCTCTTGGACGCATTCTTCTTCTTGGTGCCGAAGCGCACCCACTGCACCACGTTCCAGGACTCGCACTCCGGACACGTGGCTGTAGGAGAACATAAGCTGCCCCTACACGACGTAACACAGAGGATAAGGGTAGGAAGGATGATTTATTGTTAATTTGTTCTCTTCAGCTATTATTTCCTTATTCCATTTCCTCAGTGGGCTATTTATCCTTATTGGAGCCCCTGGGCTTAAAGCATCTTGCTTTTCCAAAAAGGGCTGTAACTAGGATAGTAATAATAATAATAACAATAATGGGTCCACGTGGGGACCGCGAAAGACACAAAAGGGGGGTCGGGGACACAGGGTCGCACTGGGTAAGGAGAGAGCGTCAAGATGTTATCACGACGCGACCAGAGAACTTACTGGAGATCGAGACCTGAGCAAGCATGCTCTCTGACCTGGGGGATAGCCTCAGGGCATGTTCCACTCCACCTGAGGTTACCCCTCATAGAAAACGGGACTAGGGTAAACTACACAAAACTCTTGTCGGTTGGGAGGAGATCCCAGATACTCCTAAGAAAGTAGTTCGAGGTAAGTATTCTGTGTTGGAACAAATACAAATTATTTTTAAAATTTGTAGTTTATTCCTACGCGGATATGAACTTCTTTGTTATTTACATGGAAGTCTTCCTTGGGTGGGAGGAACTCCCAGCAAAGCAACACATACTGAAAGATTCAAACATGACAACCTGTCTCCGTACGCACCGACACTCGCAAGCCACCTTGTTATCCGTCAAAAGCCGAAGGCTTTATAAATTAACACTCATGGCAAAGGAGGCTGGGTCTCTATTAATCGCCTAAAATCTGTGAATCTCATGCATGATGATCCGCATACAGTTCGCCATTCTGGGGCAAGACGCACGATTCCACGTATGTATGTTTTATGGGGAAGCCATGTAATACATGTGTATTCATATCCGCTCATACATTGTAATGTGATTGCTCTTTTTTTCTCTCTCTCGGTCTCTCCCACACTGATATTAGAAAAACCTGTTTAAGCTTGCCATTGCACGTTTCATATTATTAATTTTTATGCCATTATCATCCTCAACCATTTTGTATTTAAGCTTGCGATGTCGCGTTACTAAAGCAGTTATGTCCAGCCGTCTTTCTGTTAAGACCTAGTCGCAGCTTGCCACATATCAGTATCTACTTTATTACAAGTTCTTCAAATTGAACAATCTTGAATTAAGCTGTCACGTCTAAGTGTAACTGGAAACTTGTACAAAATTCAATATACACTTACACCATTACACCATCTTTTGAAAGGAGTATAGTTAGGTTTTTTCTCAAATACATCTTGGTGCATTCGGAAAAATGATATCCAGTCATATTAACGGTATCTTGTACTGCCTGAAGAGAGCGTGAAACACGAATTCGTTGGTCATACTGATCATTACGCTGATCCTGAAAATAGATGAGGATTTAGAAGTCCCATGTTCAAGAAGAGAACACAAAAACAGAGTGTAATATTCACATCTTACATATCAAATATAAAACTCGATGAAAGAGCATAAAACTATCATGGTACTTTTACCACTTAGTATGCTGTAAATTATTTCTCGCAAATTCTTTATTTGACAATCATCATAAATAAACCAACTTAGAAAACCAACAAAATTATTATTAAGGTCATCTTCTATGGTGTCAAGGCATTGATTGCTAACAAAGTACCTTAGCCTAAACTTTCTCTTTTTACCAATTAATTTATTCATGCACCCACATTCCTCTTGGAAGAAATACTGAAGCATTTGGTACCAAAGCCTCTATAGAATATACCTTAATCCCCTCATCTGCACTACTGTTTGCCTGTACTTTTTATCCATTTGTATGTCTAATCCCTATCATACTCCCTGTCTCGACTGTTCAAAATTTTGCCATTCATTTAAAGACAAACTTAAGAGACAATTCTGTGGTCTAAAACTAATATCTAATACTACTTTACTAACTGTACTGAAAAAATATGGCATATGGTTAAAGAACTCAAAATAACTTATTCTTGTAACTTATAATCAATAAGAGGGATAAGGAAGATGTAACTGGCAGAAACAATAGAGAAGATGAGGGTGAGAGTGAGGATATAAGGGTATAATATTTCAAAACTGGAGCTACTGGAACCACAAAAAGCTATAAAAAATATTGACTACTCAGAAAAACAATGAGAAATTTAATCCTGTCACATTTATAAGAATATATTACTTTTTTATAAAAATTAAAATTTTTCAAACAAACCGATGGGCATTTTACTCCATATTGTCAAATGAAAGATTGACGAGTAGTTGAGACGTCATAAAAGGATCTCGATCGATACATGTTGGTGCGACTGAACTTTGTCCTACAGAGCAAAGGTCTGTATGATTGTGAAGTTATAATGAACATAGAAGACTACGCTAATATAAATAGCATACTCAGAACAAACTCAAAGAGAATCCAGTCCGTATATAAGATCCTTTCAAGACTGAGTGTCACAATGCTATGATTTACAAAAATTAATTGGTACAAGTTGCAAAACGTCTCGTCCAACTCTCACTTACCACAGATGGCTTCTTCCCAGTAAAGATAATAGTGAAATCCCTCTGCTTTCCAATTTTAGAAATGACATTTTCCATTACTTCATCTGTAAAGAATACAGTATATAAATAAATCAATATAATTGAATAATATAATAAATGGAAAGTAAAGATTGCTAAGTAGTCTTAAATAACTTAAAACTAATTATCTACATCTCGACTGCCCAGTGCATTTCAATTACCATCTATAATTAAAAGGGATTAAGGAATTAAAATATAAAAGATTGCTCAAAGAAATTGTCTTTATAAAACAAAACTGGTTTTCAGTTGAAAGATGCTAATCAAATATATGACTACATTCATGGTCTTACAATACCCCAAGATCCAACATTCTCATATCCAACAGATAAGAGGGATAGCAGTTTCATGGCACATGTGCTACCTAGATGCACAGGTACCCCAACAATCACATCTTTCACATTTTGAGATAGGTGTCAATGACTTTCGATTTTGGGATGCCAGAAAACCTCAAATCATTCATTCATTCATTCCCATTTTGAGCAGTCTGGGAATAGTGTACAGTACAGTACTTATGATGAAAGAGTTTGTAAGAAAAATCCAACTTTGTTGAGAAAGTTTATACATTTTTATAAATCCTTGGGACAGGTTAAAGAAGAGTACAATATAAGAGTTACAATTACACTATAATGAAAATAATTTTTAAAAATTCTAGTGAAAAAAAAGTTTCCTTACACTTCTGGTACATAAAATCATCAGCTTGACTTCAATAAAGTTCTATGCAAATTTTCCCTAATGAATCTAATAACAGAACCACTAAGCAAGAGATACAGAAATCAAGAGGCTATAACTCAAGTCAAGAACATAGTGAAACTACCATTAAACCCCATGACCTAACCAGTTGTCATCCATAGTTGCAATCCGATGATAGAAAATGTTAGGAAATACTAAAACCATGTGGCATTCAAGCATTTACACGATGTTCATATCAAAATTCTCATGCTCTCATATTCTTTTTATAAAAACAATTCACACAAGTCTGCATACAAACAAAACACAATTAGTCAAAACAAAACTTATCACAGCTTCAACTTCATTTGTATATTTATATTCTCTAAACCATTCACTTGCATCAAATTATATTAAATATGTGGAAAGTGTCATGTTTCTAGGAATCCACTGTGCTTAAAAGACAAAAATCCTATATATTTAGTTGGTAAAATGGATGATGTTGACTTACTACACTTAGGCCCTAATGTCAAGGAAAATAAAAAATCCAACAAGACAATGGGTGACATGAAGCGTACTAATACAAAAGTAAGTCTCTACTGCTTTACAAGATATATATCAAACATACTGTACCTGCTTTCTGCAAAGCACGACGCCTGCTTGGATTCGTTTCTGTTGAAGGAAGTTCAACCACAACCAAATTCTTATCTTCTTGCTTCATACTCAATCCTGCATCATGGTCCAGTTTAAGCACCTTTAAATCATAAGAAAATGTAGTTATAACTCACTTTAAAAGTAATTTGTATTTTTTCTGGCTATACAAACTCAAGTATTTTAAAATATGGATACATCTTCAGCACCGCTTCAACGGCCATATAATTGTTAACAAGGTCGTTGGTCAATGAAAGGGGGAGCGAGGGGGATGCCCCACCCACCCGCCCATCACTAAATAATCATTTTTGTCCTTAAGCCTATAACCGAGTTGTTGTTGAGGAAGTAAATTTAGAGTAAAGGACTTGAGTTTGTATAGCAAGGAAAAACACAAATTGCCCTTAAAATTTATTATTTATTCCTATGCATATACATACCCTTCATCCTTTAGTGGGAGGATGGTTCTGTCACTCACTGTCCAAAGGAAAATGCAACCCTTTTGGCAGATGTGTTTTAGTAAGGAAAAATTCAATCTTCCTCATTCCTGTTTTCATGAAACTAAATAAACTACAGTAGCTTAGCTTTTCGGTCCTGTGGAGAGAAAAAGTTTAGATCAAACGGACACTTTTCCTTTGTTTTTATTAAGACTGCTAATTTCTTAGCTCCTATGTTGTGTTATTTTTCGCAAGTTAGCAAGGTTCTTTCGGCACGTGGAAAACTGGTAATGTTACTCATAGGTAAATGTGTTTTCAGAAGCTCTGACCCTGCTGGTTACTGCCCAATTTCCATTACTGCAATATCATCTAAAGTCCTTTAACTTCTTTTGGCAAATTATCTAAATAGGTTTGCTGAAGGTAATCATCTTTTCCCTAGTTTACAGTTTGGCTTTTGCAGAGGGCTTGAAGTACGTAATGCCCTTCTTACAATCTCCAATGCTGGGCAAAAATCCCTTGATTGTGGTTATGGAAAGGGCATGATTGGGATTTTAGTGCTGCCTTTGATTGTCTTAACCATGAAGCCCTACTTCTCAATCATAAACAGATGGGAGTAACTAGATCTTTTCTTAGCATCATTATCAAATTTCTAAGTAACAGATGGACACCACAGTGACTATAGGAATGTAATATCCGGTGTCCCTCAGGGAAGTGTTCCCGTTCCATTCTTTTTCATGGTACATATACATGATGTGGTTTGGCCTAGAAAACAATCTTGTTGCATATGCAAATGATGCTAGACTCTTTGAATCAGTTACATCTCCAGAATGTAGATCTATGGTTGCTGAATACCTTGATAGAGATCTAGCTAAAATTAGTGAATGGTACAAATTATGGGGCATGAAGTTGAACGCTAACAAAATTCAAAGTATGATTGTGAGTAGGTCAAGGACAGTGCCTCCTCAACATCCAGATCTTTGCATCGACAATATCTCTTTAACTATATACAATATTTAAAATTCTGGATGTGATCATTAAATCCAAATTTACTTTTGAGAAGCACATTTGGTCTGTTTCTTCTTCAATTTCACAAATAAATGGCTTATAGAGAAAGTCTTTTTAAGATTTTAGGTGATCAGTCTCTCCTTAGGAAATGTTTTAATACTTTCATTATACCTTGTTTCGAATATTATTCTCCTATCTGTCTGGTCTTCAGCTGATGATTCTCAGCTTAATTTGTTGGACAGAAACTTGCAATTTAACAAATACTTTATTACTGATTTGGATATTAATCTCTGGCACTATCGTCCAGTTAATTCTTTATGCAAGTTGCTTAAGATAAGATTTTTTATAATTCAGATCATCCATTGCATTCAGATCTTCCAAGACTGTACTATTATGTACATATTACTAGGAATGCATCGATTTCTAATGGTCATGCCTTCTGCATGTACAGTATTACTTAAACACTGAATTCTAACGGTCATAACTTCTCCATCACAAGGCACAATACTACACAGTATTCTAGAAGTTTGATTGCATCTGTGACCATAGGATCTTCCCAATCTTGCAGTTGAATCGGTGGAACTTTAAAAGTTCAAACATTTCATAAAATATTTTCTGTCAAACGGCTTGACATGTCTCTTTTTATAGTTTACATATGACTGATCTATTTTAATCTTACCGATCATAAAATAATTTATATTTTTATTCATTACTTATCCTGTATATAATTTATTTGCTATTCCCTCATTTCCTTTCCCCACTGGGTTACTTTCCCTAACAAAGCCTTTGGGCTTGTAGCATTCTACTTTTCAGGTTGTAGCTTGACTAGTGGCTAGTAGTAGTAGTAATGATAATAAGAGGAATAAAATTCACTTCACCACATGCTTCCATTTTGGCATGCTGCTGCTTACAAGCAAGAGTGCTCACAAAAAAATAATCCAAGAAACAGTCAAGAGAAGAAAAGACCCATAGGCAAAATTGTTTATTCTGCGATAGGATGGAGTGGTGGCAAATGTGTTAACATCCCAGCCTGGTGAAAGCCAGATTAGGGTTCAAGGCCCGCTCAAACTCGTTAGTTTCTTTGGTTGCTGTAACCTCACCATCCTTGTGAGCTATGGATGGGGGATTTGGAAGAGGCTATATGTTTATCTGCTGAGACATCAGCAGCCATTGCCTGGCCCTCCTTGGTCCTAGCTTGGGTGGAGAGGAGGCTTAGGAGAGCCTACAGGTCTATCTGCTGAGTCATCAGCAGCCATTGAATGGCCCTCCTTGGTCCTAGCTTGGGTGGAGAGGGGGCTGGGGCACTGATCATATGTATATATGGTGAGTCTCTAGGGCATTGTCCTGCTCGATAGGGCAATGTGTCTGTCCCTTGCCTCTGCCATTCATGTGTGGCCTTTCAAACCTTTAAACAACCTATCATTAACCAACTACCTTGTTAACAATTCAATAGCTATTCCAGTGTTGCTGTAAACATATCACTGTTTTGAAGGACAAATGGTTTGTATATGCATAAGAAAAAATTTAATCAAATCCTATCTAAGTAATTAAAAGATCCTATCATATGTTTAAATGAAGTACTGTATTACAAGATATAGTTTCCTACATTAACCTGAATAATCTAGTCAAGAATAGATGCAACTTAATTTTACCTTAGGGAGAAAAGTTGAGAGGGCTTTTACTAAGCATGGTATATAAAAAGATATAGAAAGATCAACATAGAACAATATTGTGTACTTTTGTAATATCACTTGCATATCTTCTATGATTGTCGTTACCTTGAGAATTCCTCATGAATGTTGTCATGACAAATCCAAGATGTTGACCTTTAATCAGAACAAATTCAATTAATTCAACTAGTGAAGGGTTTGTGACTGTTGCATTTCTACATTTCACTATGTTATCTAAGAAATTCCAAAGATTTTAATAGCCTTACTCTAGCCATGTCTAATTCCGTGCCCTTCCCAACACACACTGTATGTAAGATCTGTTGAGTTTTTACAACCTTAAATATCAGCAAGGCATTAGCTAAGGATTATATTCCTGCACACTTCATTTAAAAATAAGTATATAAATCTTATTATCCATTTAACTGGTAAATTTAAAAAATATATATAACATATTTTTATACTGTAATGGGGTGAACTTTCTAATGAATATACAAGTAAAAACATTTTTATTTTCATATCTATGAATGAATGATTTGAAGTTCACTGGCATCCCGACATTGAAGGTCATTAATGCCGTTCATATCTATGAAATAAATCTGTACAGTAAAAACATTTTTATTTTCATATCTATGAATGAATGAATGATTTGAAGTTCACTGGCATCCCGACATTGAAGGTCATTAATGTCGTTCATATCTATGAAATAAATCTGTAGGGTGATAACTTACATTATAACCATGAGCTGGCAGATCATGAATCAAGTGTGCTGCATCTTCAACACTAGGTAAGAAAAGTGAATGTCCACTCTCCATCCATTCCTTGATGTGGTGAAGTTCTGACGTGTGTCCAGTCAAGTCTTCAACACTCAGCTGAAAATCAAATACAGTACTGTACAGTCTTCAATTGAAAAGTGACTTTGAACACGAGCAAATCGGTATACGAGACTAAAATTATAAGTTGGTTTACGTGTACTGTACTGCATCGCAAATACTCTCAAGAGTTAAGCATAGCCGTGCATGATCAGTAAGCAAATATCTGTGGAATAGTTTATAAAAAAATAATTAACCCTTTTACCCCCAAAGGACGTACTGGTACGTTTCACAAAACCCATCCCTTTACCCCCATGGACGTACCGGTACGTCCTTGCAAAAAAATGCTATAAAACTTTTTTTTCATATTTTTGATATTTTTTTTTTTTTAGAAAATTCAGGCATTTTCCAAGAGAATGAGACCAACCTGACCTCTCTATGACAAAAATTAAGGCTGTTAGATCAATTTTAAAAAAAATATACTGCAAAATGTGCTGGGAAAAAAATAACCCCCTGGGGGTTAAGGGTTGGAAATTTCCAAAGAGCCTGGGGGTAAAAGGGTTAACATATGGTCAAAACTAAATAAATATACTATATTTAAGGAGCAGTACAGTAATCTAACATAGTATTTCACTTAAGTCTTGTAACCATATTTTTAACATAACACTGCAATGCCTAACAGCCTAGTACTTGTAAGATCTTAAAAGGATATCTAAGAGCTTCTGGATGACTATACCATTCTGTATTTCATACTAAAGATATGAAGCCATGAAATAACTAGAAATAAATAATCAAAACAGAAACCAGTTGGTAGAACTTTCTTCGTTGAAATCACACAGAATACAGTAATTCAGACTTTACGTCAAACGTATTTCAGTTCCAATTTTACGTCGCGCTCTCTAAGCATTAAATACAAAAATAACATCCACTCTATGGCGTTTAATCCAACCTTACGTCAGTCTCTAAGTAATACAATAAAAATTAAGTACTGTACTTCAAATGGAAGGTTATTTAAGTATCTAGTATCTTCAAAATGATAGCAGGTTGTAAGTACTTTTTCGTCTTCTGAACACATATTGTGGAAACATTGAGTTATTTCATAGGGTGAAAATCTGACTTGGGTCAAGTGTCTTGGAACCAATTAACAATATATGGCAGGGTCTTACTGAGTAAAGGGAAATGTATGCAATGTGAGAGAGAGAGGGGGGGGGGAATACTCCCAAAATGTGCCATTTCACTATTCAATTAATCACACTGCTCCAATTGCCATTATGAGAAAAAAAAAAAGTGGAAAGGCTTATAATTCATATGAACTCCTATTCCTCAACATACAGAATAGTAAAAGAATGCAAGTCAGTAGATATATGTAGTCTATATGGAATTTTCTTTTTTTAAATACAACTGACTTTGATATGCATCATAAAGAACAGCACTTACTGCATCCTGAAGGAAGAGAAGGATATTGTTTGGTTTGAATGAAGCTAGGTACTTGGCATTGAACGTTGCATAATTGATGTGTTGCAAGGCTGACACTGAAGGAACACCGCCTTGATGCCTAGGATACAAAATATAAAAGATTAGATATTAGAAAATTTCCCAAATTCCATTTTAGTAAATACAGCATGTGAAAAGAAATCATGTAAGACCATTGGTATATCAACTCAATTGCCTTTTCTGAATCAAACTTCGAGGAAAATAATTAAGACATAGGGGAGAACCATCTTGAAATATAGGAACTTCATAAAGATAAAATGATTGGACAAAAAGGACAATTATTGTGAATGAACTTCATTGAATGGTAGTGAAACAAATGGAAGTTACTAAACATGAAATTCTTCAAAATTTTCCTTTTTTCCATTGACAGAAAATAAATTTACATAATGCACGGCTAAAGAACTCTTTTTTTTATGTATTTCAATACCCTTTTCTGACCAAGACTGGATTAAAAAAGAAAAAGGAGGTAGATGGAAAAAAGAAAAATGATAAATCCCAAAGGAAACAATGGCGTCGTTGTAAATAAGACCCTTATTCTTTTAAGTGCAAGGTATAAACTGCTCATTCAATATAAATATCACAAATTATTGGTAATTTGTATTTTTCGTAACATACTTACCGAGAACTACTTTCTTAGGAGTTACCTGGAACCTCCTCTCAACCGACCAGAGTTTTATGTAGTTTACCCTACTTCCATTTTCTGTGGTGATAGGCCTATGCGGATGGATACGTGCCCTGAGGGCAATCTCGAGGCAGGAGAGCGTCGAGATGATATCACGACGCGACCAGAGAACTTACCGAAAGTCAAGACCCAAGATAACATGCGGCCTGCCTCGAGATTGCCCTCAGGGCACGTATCCATCCACATAGGCCTATCACCACAGAAAACGGAAGTAGGGTAAACTACACAAAACTCTGGTCGGTTGAGAGGAGGTTCCAGGTAACTCCTAAGAAAGTAGTTCGAGGTAAGTCCCTGTGTTGGAACAAATATATGTTCCGGAGATCATCATTTCCATGTCTCTTTAATTTCAATTTATGAAATTGGAGTATCTAGCATGGAATCTGGGCCCATTTAGCAGCTGAAACTGATAAATTCCAGTAGATGCACTTAGAAATAAAAGTTGGAATAGGTTGGATAGTAAAAAAAAGAAAGTGAGAATGGTTTAAAATAGAAGGATATTAAGCACGGGAAGCCGAGTTTAAAAAAAAGTGCTACAAAAACCCTTAGATAAGGAACTGATTGTACTACATCCTAAGGGGTATTTAATATATATAAAAAAATACACTCAAATATAAAATACATCAAAAGATTACTAGAGACACTGTTGCAAAGGTTATACCTCAACCCTGCGCCTTAACATATTAAAATGAAAAGTTAGATACTATTGAGTTTGGCATACATTTTCAAAAGACTTGGCATAGAGTTTATACTACGGTCATCAATCAGAAGCGATGAAGTCCAGCCCAAAAATTTTAACAAGCATCGCCCACAAGCATTGTGATTTGCTGCCGCCACCTCACAGCTGATTCATGTAAACATAGTAAGGATAAATCATAAGATTATGATACCTCATAGTGACCCACTAGGATGGCGTGAGCAGATAACGTTTACTAGCAAGAGACGGTTCAGTTGAAAAAATGAGTTGCTACCAATCCCGATGCTTGTGGGCGGAGTAAGTTAAAAATTTTTGGATGGACACAGTCTCAGTCTATGAATCACGCCATAATGGAATAAAATTAGAGAGAGACTTTCATTAAAAATGTTATTTATAGTACTGTACATGTAAAAAAGTTTAACAACATTAATATGTATAAGCTTAGAAGCTTTGCACCTATTATGTGATAGTGTCCGGAAACTTATTTTGCCAAGTGAGCAGTTATGAACCAGGCTATCCCCCGGGTAGTTTGTAGTACTACGGCCAAGCGTCCTAATTTGCTTATTATCGCTCCGACTGTTATCTTGTATAGAATAAAAACGTTTGGAAATGGTCTAAGGATCTTAAATATGTTGTGTACGGGGGCCCCCCTGGGTAAGGACACGGCTTTTAGCATAGGTTAGGTGGGTTTTTTAAGTTAGCTTCTCCCGTCGTACTCGTAAGTAAGGAAACTGTTGTGTAAGGGGGGGTCCGGTGGGTAAGGATACGGCTTTTAGCATAGGTTAGGTGGGTTTTTAAAGTTAGCTTCTCACGCCAAAATCATTTTTAGAACGACGGCCACAGTTCAGAATATTCCCGTTTTCTACGGGATCTGGCAGTCACCCTACAAAGGCTCCTATCCCCCTTGTTAAGTCTATTATTATTATTATTATTATTATTATTATTATTATAATTACTATTATTATTAGCTAAGCTACACTCCTAGTTGGAAAATCGAAGATGGTATAAGCCCAAGGGCTCCAACAGGGAAAAATAGCCCAGCGAGTCTTAATAAAGTTTTTAAACACATCTTTGGTACAACCATCACTATATATTCTTAAACAGAAAATTGAAAGTGACCTACGCCAAGACATATCAGCTACCCTTAATGGTAAACTTAAAACAGGTATTAGGGTACTGCCCTACCTTAAGCTAATAAAAGCAAATAAACACATTTAAAGATGTTTTATATATCAAACTACTTACTGATTTTGATTCCATATGAGCACCGGTACGTGATCTTTGGCAACAGTTAAATCACATAAGTATAAAGTTAGAAATAACGAAAGCAGCCGTACACCGATCATTTTGGAGATCAGTCAGGAGTTAAGCAGAAGTCACAACAATTGTCACTTGATCTTTCTAACGCCCACTGCAAAGTGGGAGGTTCAGATACTTGTAATGTTTCTCACTCCATGAAGACTGAAAATGTTTTAACTACAGTACATTAATATTATCACTAACTGGGGTACAATTCTATTTGGAAGGGCAGGGTGCTATAAGCCCAAGGGTTCCAACATGGAAAAAAAGAGAAAATGTTTAACTACAGTACATTAATATTATCAATAACTAGGGTAGAATCCTAGTTGGAAGAGCAGGGTGCTATAAGCCCAAGGGTTCCAACATGGTAAAAAAAAATAAATTGTTTAACTACAGTACATTAATATAATTATTAGCTGGGGTACAACCCTATTTGGAAGGGCAGGGTGCTATAAGCCCAGGGGTTCCAACATGGTAAAAAAGAGAAAATGTTTAACTACAGTACATTAATATTATTATTAGCTTTCGTACAATCCTATTTGGAAGGGCAGGGTGCTATAAGCCCAAGGGTTCCAACGTGGAAAAAGAGAAAATGTTTAACTACAGTACATTAATATAATTATTAGCTGGCGTACAATCCTATTTGGAAGCGCAGGGTGCTATAAGCCCAAGGGTTCCAACGTGGAAAAAGAGAAAATTTTTAACTACAGTACATTAATATTATCACTACCTGGGGTATAATCCTAGTTGGAAGGGCAGGGTGCTATAAGCCCAAGGGTTCCAACATGGTAAAAAAGAGAAAATGTTTAACTACAGTACATTAATATAATTATTAGCTGGAGTACAACCCTATTTGGAAAAACAGGGTGCTATAAGCCCCAGGGTTCCAACGTGGAAAAATATATGTTTAACTACAGTACATTAATATTATCACTAGCTGGGGTGCAACCCTATTTGGAAAAACAGGGTGCTATAAGCCCAAAGGTTCCAACATGGAAAAATAGCCCAGCCAGGAAAGGCAATAAAATGCTCACTCCATGAAGGCTGAAGATGTTTAACTACAGTACATTAATATTATTATCAACTGGGGTATAACCCTATCTGGAAGAGCAGGGTGCTATAAGCCCATGGGCTCCAACAGGGAAATATAGGCCAGTCAGGAAAGGAAATTATATGCTGGTAGTAGGTTAGCCAAGGCACCAGACACCAGTTGATATACTACCGATAGAGAGTTATTGGGTCTAGAGTACCTATATTGTTTTATATAGGTACTCAAATTGGGTCCTTTAACTGGCCAGATTATATTATTATTATTATTATTATTATCACTAGCTAAGCTACAACCCTAGTAGGTTGCTAGAGGTCCAAGGGCTCCAACGGGGAAAATAGCCCAGTGAGGAAAGGAAATAAGGAAATAAACTATATGAGAAGAAATGAACAATTAAAATAAAATATTTTCAGAACAGTAACAACATTAAAACAGATAATTTTTATATAAACTATGAAAAGAAACTTATGTTAACCTGTTCAACATAAAAACATTTGCTGCAAGTTTGAACTTTTGAAGTTCTACGTTGGATCATTCGCTAGTTATAGATTTTTTTTCCTTTGCCTACACATACACCGAATTGTCAAGCCTATTTGTTTACACATTTTCCTCTTTCCTCATACACCTGCCTAAAAAAAGGAAGATTACTTAACTATGGTAAGCAGCTCTTCTAAGAGAAGGACACTCCAAAATCAAACCATTGTTCTCTAGTCTTGGGTATTGACATAGCCCCTGCGGCATGGTCTTCCACACTCTTGGGTTAGAATTATCTTGCTTGAGAGTACATTCAGGCACATTATTCTGTTTCCTTATTTCCTTTCCTCATAGGACTATTTTCCCTGCTGGAACTCTCAATCCCTTATAGGACTTAGGACATCCTGCTTTTCCTGGATATATATATATATATATATATATATATATATATATATATATATATATATATACATATATATATATATATATATATATATATATATATATATATATATATATATATATATATATATATATATATATATATATATATATATATATATATATATATATATATATATTGTGTGTGTGTGGTTGCAGTTAATTGAAGAAAATCATTTCGAATTTTCAATCACTATTTCTCTACAACAATAAAGAGAAACTAATTTTAACGGATTGATGGGAAAAAATGAGAGACATTACAAAATACTAATGGCAGAACTCTCTTGACAAGCTGCAATTTTAGCAAAAACAATCATATGATTGTCAATAATACTACAAACCACTTCTTTTCATATCTCATTTGGAAGATAATGATTACATTTCATTAAATTAATCACATTTTATTGTTTAATATATTATTTTAAGTATTTATTCATATTAATATATTATATATAATAATAAAATATACTTTAAGATTAAAGCTCCTTCCTACGGTCAGACGTTTGCTGTTGGACGCTGTTCTTTCACTCAACAACAACCATACCGTCGAGATGGGTACGACAATTTTTCCTTCAATTAGACCATTTTCTGTCTTCTTTTCGAATTTTGAAAGTTCTGAAGTTTATCCCTCGTAGTGTTGTTGCTCCTTGCGCATTGTAATGTAATTATACTTGTATAATGTGTCGTATATTTCTAAAAACTGCAGTGTTTGTGATTACCGCTGTCTCACGTGTCCCGTAGTCCTCAGCCACGATACCGCTCGGACCTTTCTTCTATCTAGAGTTATTTTATATATATCTTTTGCATAGTTAAGTAGTGATTTTGTGTGATAATTTTATTTCATGGGAGATGGTGGTCCTCGTGTTGCTATTGTAAATGCGGTTATACACTAAAGTTCAGATCTGTAACTACGGCATGTGAGGTTCATATGGTTATTTGATTTTTTTTTCTTTTTTTTCTTTTAAATTTGAGAACCGCCCTTTTAGCATCGTATAGTCTAGTAAATTGTAATAAGTAAATCATTTTGGAACTACAGGAATTAAATATCCACAGTATTTACCCGTATGTTTGTTGAACAAGTTTCCATACCCTATACCAAAATCACGTTTTCGAGTAATCTACTGTTGAAACCTTAACGGATACCGTAGTTTAATAGTTTATCACAGGCTGACTAATTTTGAACTAGATTTTATAAAACTGGTTGCTCCTGTATAAGCAATTTCGTAGGCTTTAGTATAATGTTGGACAGGACCTTCCGTTCCATCAAACACCACTTGGAGGCTTTTGTATATCAGCGGCCAGTTTCTCCCTTGTGGATTCAAAATGCACATCAACTTTCCCCCTATCCAAACCTACAAGCGGTGTCCTTACCTACTTAAGAAAGGGGTGTTGGGCTAACGCTCCCCTGCGATCCCCATTACATTGCCATGTTCTAAGTTAGCTGTAATCATACATGCAGGTGGCCACTAGCATACACCCCCACCACCTAACCTCATCTATAAGCCGTGTACCTTTAACGTACTTACACCCCCCCCCCCCCCGTTTACCATGTTCTTATTGATACGGTTGAAAATATGGAGCATGACTGTTCAAACAGACCCAAATATTATCCTGTCCTTGTTATCATTTTTGCACAAAGATGAGGTAAACTTGAAATTGTACAACTCTGCTCTAGTGGCACCACTTTTATTATTCGATATTAGACAAGATCTTACTAAAATAGTTTATATTAATGAGCTGATGCCAGATTAACTCGCATCTACAATGTAGACCATGACAGGTATTTATAAAATGGTAATCATGACATTGGTAAGGACATAAAAGTACAAACCCACTAATTTGAACCCTGTATCCTTTAATAGACAGCTTCTAGTAAATGAAATTTCCCGCTCATTTGTATCGGGCTACATTTGACTAAAAAATTTTTATCCTTTGGCACTCTTAGTTCCTTAAAATATTTCTTTAAATTTGACAGGTGGTTCCTCTCAATGTTGATTGCCAAGTTTCTGATGGTTACCCTGGTTTGACTTTTTCCTGACCAATCTTGGTAAAATTATACAATAGTTCAGTTATCCTTACAGAGAAAAGGAGGCTTGTACAAGGTATATTGATAGTATTTTGAACAATTTGGATGGCCTTTGACAGAATCATTTGGTTTTACATGTTAACTTTTAGTAATTGTAATACTACCCGAATATCATAAAAATTAAGAAATTAAATCGGCTTTTGCAGGACACTTCTTTTAGGAGCATAGACATGAATATTTCCATCCCAATTTTTAGGGAGTTGCTCATAGCTGTGGTAATACAAGTGGTCCTTTATTGAAGCGTATTCACATTTGTGTTAGGCCACTGAATTTAACACTTCAATCACTTGATGGTTTTTGCTTCACCGTGGCTCGCTCTGGTCAAAATTTAACTCTACAGTATATCAATGTTCCTCTTCTGGAAAGCAGTACGTTGCTCTATGCTCGTTAGCCACGTGGGCAACCAATTTCTTGTCATTCTAATTATTCACTTTGTTCAGTTTATCTTTGCTCATTTATGGCTCGATTCTCTCGAAATTTATCATTCTATCTCTGCTCCTCTGTTCTGGTTTAAGTGGTGTGTGTTTTGCTACATATCCATAATTGCGAATATTTTGTCATTGTTCGTACGTTAGATTTGCTTCCAGTTCTCCATAATTCATACAACAAATGAGTTCTTAATTCCACTACATATCGCTAAATTGGAAATGCGTAACCAGGAGATTATGAATACTGTAAAACTGGAACTCAAATTATGTTTGAACAAGTAAATTATTATGCAGCACTGTCTATCGGAATTTTTCTGAAGGGTTTGAAGGAGCTTCTAATGGCAGGTTTAATGATTGGGAGCCTTTGTAGGGTGACAGCCAGATCCCGTAGTAAATGGGAATATTCTGAACTATGGCCGTCGTTCTAAAAACTATTTTGGCGGGAGAAGCTTACTTAAAAAACCCACCTAACCTATGCTAAAAGCCATATCCTTACCCAGGGGGGCTTTGCCCTCCCGGAACCCCCCCCCCCCCCCCCCTCACAACAGTTTCCTTACCTACGAGTACGATGGGAGAAGCTAATTTAAAAAACCCACCTAACCTATGCTAAAAGGCGTGTCTTTACCCAGGGGCTCCCCCCCCCCCCACTTACACAACATATTTAAGATCCGTAGACCATTTCCAAACTTTTTTATTCTATACAAGATAAGTCGGAGCGATAAGAAGCAAATTAGGACGCTACAAACTACCCAATGATTAAAACTAGGAGCTAAAAAGTTTTTCCATAGTCTTTGACTGCATTATTAACATCTATCTTCAATAGGATAGGGGCTCAAAGGAGAGATCTATTCTATTAGAAATTTGTCAGAAGTAAAACCCAATCTACCTCTATATCTAATGATACTAGCTCTGCCTGCGACTATGTTTGAAAGTCTACTAAGATTTTCTTTTAGATGTGTTTATAATACTGTATCCCAAAAAAGTTGCCATTTCCCATTTGGAAGGAATGTCTAATATGTTTATAGGTGATTTAAACATTAATAGGTAGAAAGGTGTAATTTTAGTGGTGTATGCATGAAGACGGCTAAGAATGTGGCAGTGTAAGGGAGTTGCACAGGTCGTTAGGCCCCCCGTTAGGTAAGGACACAGCTTGTAGGTTGGGGGGAAGTTTAGGTTAGTAGTTGCTTTTTTATCCGCTGGGGAGGAACTGGCTGCTGAAATACAAATACTCGTAATTTTAAAAACCTCAAGGGCATGTTAAACTCAGATAAACTTCTGTAAACTTGAATTTTAGAAGGGGAACTGGTCAGGGCCATTTGTACGTCAAAATATTAAGAAATAACGAAGATGTGACATTGAAAACTTGAACCCCCTCTGGTTTTAAAACTGTGGGTGGTATATACATACTTTAGATTGACCTTGGCCATATTTTTGGACGAATATTTTTTAAATCAATCATTAAAACTTATATGAATTTTTACCCCTGA
Organism: Palaemon carinicauda; assembly: GCF_036898095.1. Taxonomy (NCBI): domain Eukaryota; kingdom Metazoa; phylum Arthropoda; class Malacostraca; order Decapoda; family Palaemonidae; genus Palaemon; species Palaemon carinicauda. Next base: position 28,011,318 of record NC_090769.1, read on the forward strand.
CACATTTCATGCAATGAGTGCAATACTTTATCCCCTGGAAGTGCAAAAACAAAAGCTGCTTTTCTCGGTTTCTCTTTTTTTCCCATTCAAATAGTTATAACTTCAGAACATTTCAAAGATTAATATACTATTCTAAGAGGAGAAAAACTTATTTTTTGTCGGGAATAGAGTATATATACAGTAATTGGGTATTAAAGTGATGAAATTGGGAGTTTTAACTTTTTTCATGGGAAAATAAAATAAAAATATACAAATCTATTCTCCACTATTGTGGAAAAGATGGTCCCTGGAAGTCATTTTCCTTGTTAGTTTCTTTCAAAGTCAATCATTTTTAGCTTCAGAAATCAATTACTTGAATAATTTTGGAATTGAATTTTTTTTTCCTTCAGTTAAATTGAAACTAATCAACCAATTGCCTTAAAATTTCTTCAGAATGATAAATTCATACTATATGTAAACTATAAGTTATAAAATTCCGATTGAAAGTATATATATGTGGCATTTCTTCCCCCCCCCCCCCCCCCTCCCCAAGCACTCTGCAACTCTTTTATAGACAGAGTCACAACCATTGGCCGCCGCCCTCGGCCTGTAAATATTTTTATAATTCTGGTTTTCTGAAAAATATTAGACATGGATTAAATGTTCTTATGGTAGGCCTTGTCTGTTTACTGATGGTGGATACTGTAATAGCTTGAAGGAACTTATGTTGTGAAATATGAGTATCCTATTTTTGGAAGCATTTTCAACTAGAAATATAAAATTTAATAATCTATATTTGATAATTGTATTTTTGTGTTTATGACTACTCAGTATTGTTATACCAATACCTCTTATTTCAGGTAAGCCTCGAGGACTCCGCACTGCTCGCAAGCATGTAAACCACAGAAGAGAACAGAGGTGGCACGACAAGGATTATAAAAAGGCACATTTGGGCACCCGTTGGAAGGCCAATCCTTTTGGTGGTGCTTCACATGCTAAGGGCATTGTTTTGGAAAAGATGTAAGTATAAAATGGTACGGCATTGTTTTCTGATATTGGGTGGGCTGGACCAAGCGGTATGTAATTTATCAGTCGAACTTGCTTATGTAAGTGGTGCTGTATTCAAAGATATGGAAATGCGATTACTATATCATAAATATATCACAGCAATATTAATCTGAATCATTGTGATTTTTTTCTTCTTTTTTTTTTTTTCTCCAACATTGATCAGAGAATTTTTTAACTACACTTCTGTGTATTAATTGTTGATAGTCTTAATGATTATAAATAGGTTATGAAGCAGTCTCAAACTTTTCTAAGTAATTGTACTTTATTTGTTTAAGAATGCATTCTACTACAACACTAAAAATAATTTTTCACGAAATATAGTTGTTCATTACAATTCCAAGTTTGTTGAAGTTGTGCAAAGCTATACTCTATAGAACTACTAAATCTGTAACTTATCATTTTTATGGAATTCATAGCAGGAGAACAAGTTAAGCTAATCTGATCTTTTTAATACCTTTCAGTGGCATTGAAGCCAAACAGCCTAACTCTGCCATTCGTAAGTGTGTGAGGGTTCAGCTCATTAAAAATGGTAAGAAGATCTCTGCCTTCGTACCTCGGGATGGTTGCCTAAATTACATTGAAGAGAACGACGAAGTATTAGTGGCAGGATTCGGTCGTAAGGGTCATGCTGTGGGTGATATCCCAGGTAGGCAGTACAGAAATTAATAACTAGTTTGAGTGTCAAATATTGTACTAAACATATATGTGATATATTAGTTTATATAATAATGGTATGGAAAGTATATGTAATATATTAGTTTAAACAATGAATGGTATGAGAAGGGTTTTTATTTTTTTACATTGACCGTTATATGTACCATTATGTTTGTAATACTAGGTATGCAGTTAATTTTAATAATCAGGGTTTCTGTATCATGAGGCTCAATGCTAGAGTATTTTTTTTTTTCCCAGCTGTGCCCAAGTTTTTCAAATAACATCCTTATCGGTAGAACTTATACTTCGAAAGTACAAACTTACAGCAAATGTGTTGGTCTTTTTATATATTATTTATGAAAGATATAAAACTTTTTAATGTTACTATAAAAAAATCATTTAATTTTAATTGTTCATTACTTCTTATATAGTTAAGTAATCTCTATGTTTCCTTGTTGGAGCCCTGATAGTATAGCATCCCGCTTCTCCGTTGTAACTTAGCTAGTAATAATAATTGGCGTTTTTCATTACAGTATTAACTTGTAAACTTAATTTTTCAGGTATCCGATTCAAGGTGGTGAAAGTGGCTAATGTTTCCCTGCTTGCCCTTTACAAGGAGAAGAAGGAAAGACCAAGATCATAAACTTCACAGCTTTGTAATAAATTGCTAGTGAAAAGGCACTTTTTATTCCCCTTGAATTCTCCTGTATTTAGTCTTGAGGTTAATATTTTATTCATTGGGTGTGTCATGACTCAAGATTATCATATGGCAATATATAATGTAGTAGTTTTCATATGAAGACTTTCATAATGTTAAATAGTCACAAATTCGCTATAAAAAAAGAACTTTTCTAATGAAACTTGTAGTTGTTCCTACGAAAGTACAAAACTTCAATTATGAGTTTATTTCTAAATTGTATGGGTACAATCAAATAAAAAGTTGGAATAGGAATACTGGAAACACAACTGTGGTATCAGCTATTTAACCATGCTGCTGGCCAGCCAACTTGTGATTTTTGCAAAGGTTGGTTGCCGCCTTCGTGAGAAGTGTGGTGTTTGTTGCAAGGATGCAGAGATATTGTTCTGCTTCTTCCTCTCTTGGAGGCCGATAAATGGAAGTGTGACACAATGAGTCCCTCAGATTCTTCTTTGTTAGTTTCCTGAGGCTCTAGTAACCAAGGATGGTGGTTATACAGAGCAAGCCATTAATTTGATTGATGTATTGTCTCCTATGGTATATAGTCAGCCTGATTTTACCCGTGGTGATACAGCTCCTTTGACATCGACTCTGGTATCGTACCAACATCATGTTAGGTTAGAAGTACCTGATCGTGTGAGATTGGAACAGATCTCCCTCTAAATGAGTGTGCTTAGCGGAAATCAAAGCCTTAACTCGTCCGATATTTTGCAGCAAGGTAATGTCTATTTTACTGATTTCTGCTGTTGCAGTGATAAAGATGTCATCTTGTATTCCTCTGAAGACCTCAGAGATATGGTCGAGGGTAATGGTGTTTCCTCGAACAGAGGCAGCTCTCTTGTAGGGCTCTTACTCTTCTCCAGTTTGCTCATGTAGCCCCAGGCATACTTTCCACACAAGAAATAGATTGCCCTAAAGAGGCTTCCTTTTTCAGCTAGTGTAAGGATATCTGCCATGACATCCTAAGGTGATAAAGCTTTCTACAGGTGAACGTGGCCTTAACCGCTCATCTGTATCAACTGAAACTTGCGTCACCACTACATCACGTAGCCACTTGATTCTTACAGAACCAAATGCCAGTGATGTACTTCCATTGCCAACTGGAACCAACTTGCAGTTACTGTACTAAATTAGTTCTTAGGCCTGTAAAAGCAGCTGAAAAACAAGTAACTATTTTCAGATTTAATAGGAAAGGTTGCAGAACTTGAACTTCCTTTTCCAAAAGTGTCTATGCCATAAACCTTCTCATCAGAAGCTTAGGTCTGCCACCCCCACCCCCCTCCACATTCTGTCATTGCGCACTACGCGGAGCTCCCGACTTTTTCGCACAACCACTTCTGACAAAAAGTAACATGCTCTTCAATTTGACAGACTATCACTAGTAGAAATCCCAGTTGAGCTGAGGACGGGCTCCTCTTGTTCTTTCAAGATAAGACCTCAACACCCTCACAGGGCATAGCAACAGTTGATCAGGATCATCTGTTACAGGCCGAAGACTCAATCTGAAAAGGCCCAAACCTAGGATTTGCTACAGACGAATTTTGAGTCTGGACTACAAACCCTGGGAACGAAATAGTGTGACTTGCCTTCATTCCCCAGAAAGGGGGCTATTGGAGGAGAGACCATGTAGCTCACAGGGGCCAGAGCTAGAAGGAAGACGTCTTTACAGTCAAGTCTAGGTCTAAAGGTTGACGAAGTGGCTTTTAAGGGGGCTCCTTTCAGCAAACATGAGTCCTTGACAGCGTTCCACGCAGGTGGCCAGACTTACAACTGGGTCAGGTACGCTCAAAGTTTCGCATGAATGACGATTCCGTCAAGGAGGAAGTGTTAACTCCACTTAGTTACATGGCGTAAGGCCAAGCAATAGCTTTTCATTGCTGGAACTGAATAGTTTCTCCTCCCAGAGGTACAATATAGAGGCACTGAGTGGAGCAATACCCCCATCCACGACACCAACCGCAAATGACAGACCCCTTCACCTGGTACACTAGTCATCGACTCCTGGGGGTATCCTAAGCTTGCAACTGGTTTCACAGAGCCTATTTTTGTGAGCAGTTGCTGGATAAACTCCAGGCGTGAAACCGTAGTGATGTTACCACTTAATGGAATATCTTCACAAGTGGCTGTCAGAGTTGCTCAGGAAGTGGAGGGAGCACCCTCTGATCCTCTGTGAGCAGAAGGTCTGGGATCAAAATCTCCCTCAACAATAGCTGGTTATAATCGTTAAAATGATTTCATGTTGGAAATTTTATTAAACAATTTTGAGATGCGGTTGCTGTTTAATCAGAGGGAGATGTTATAACAGCGAATGTCCTTAGCAATTGCTGTCAGGCAAGAGATTGATCGCACGGAGCTACTTCCGAAAGATAAGATCGAGACATATCTTCAATCTATTATTGGATAGGTAATGTATGCAAGTCCATCTATGAACTAGAACCACAGACTAGGGAGGCAGGATGAACATAAGGGCATAGCCCGAATTATTCGTTGCGTCCGGAACTCTGTTGAAGAGCGTTGATCAACATTCACAATCGAAACCTTCCTACTATCGACGAAAAAGTTTGCATTTTTTAGTTTCCAATAAATTGGCTATAATGGTATAAGCTTCAGATGTTCTCTTCCTGGAAACAATCACTTGTGTGAAGTTTCGGAGGCTAAGTACAATATTAAAAAAAGAAAAAAAAAACTAAGAGCCGATCAGAAAGCTAGGAAGGAACTGCACAGCATGAAGGCAAAGCCTGCTCGAGGGTAGACTGCCTATTGGCTATCTTGTTACGGGAAGGTAGTGAGTAATACATAACTTGCCTTCCTATAAGGAATATTGCCATCGAAACTAAGGATTTATTAGAACGGAGTTCTAGTTGTTAGATGGTCTGTAAGCCTTGTCGGTTGAAAGATCTCTCTCACATGCACAATGACCACGAGCAGTTATGCATACGTAACTTCTTTGCCTCCGGGTAAGCATTAGAAAATGAGCCTGAGCCTGCCTGCGGGAATAATGTATGTGTGACGATTTGTCTTTGTTGCCTGGGTATGAATTTAAGACTTGGGCTGAGTCAGAACTTATCCATTGTCAAAATACTAGGATTGACAAGTAACAGCACCCTTTCTCAAAAGGGAAGCTCTCCCAGCTCATTCTTGATGGAGACTCGTAGGCCATCTCACTTCTCTCGAGAAGTTAGTTCCATTCTGGAGAATTCACCTTGCCTCACTGAAGTAGACATTAAAACATCAGTGATCGCAAGTTTCAGACCCTCCTGCAGTGCTAGTGAAGGTCCCTTGGGAATTGAAAACAGATCTGAAGTGATGGTTGGAGAACTTGTTACGTGGAACTCGCTTTAATAATAATAATAATAATAATAATAATAATAATGATAATGTTTATTGGACAAAAAATATTTACATTCAAAGATTTACAAAAAGAAAAAAAGACTCAGTCCAAGCCCATGTGGAGCAGAGCTCTTCGGGCAATAATACAACAAAATAATATCATCAATTAAGTAAAAATAAAAAATAAAGTAAATATGGATATAGATATACAAAATGTACGCATACATATACATAATCATATGTATACAAATAGATACATATAAATGAGAATCTTAGCCTAAAAACAAATGGAAATGCATATTTATATGATAAGGAAAGATGGTATATGAAAGCTAATGGTATATACATTGAAAAAATTGTAGATATTAAGCAAAAAACTCAGTAAAAGAACTAGTTTTACAAATAAAAAAATATTCTAAACAATGAAACATACTTGCGTTGTGGTTAGGTAGGCAAGTATAAATATTTATTAATAAAGCTTAATACCCAGATAACAGGAGATTTGTATATGATTTCTTAAAAGACCGAACGCTAAGCAGTGCCTTTAGATAAGCGGGCAGAGTATTCCAAAGTTTAATACCTTGGTATAGATACGATTGCTCGCATCTATTAATACGTATGAAAGGGAGAGTTAAGTTTGAATTTCTTGTTCCATATGGATGAACTGATTGTTCCTGAATTATTTTTCGTCTTAAATCTGGAAATTTGTTCAAAATAAGTGTTTGGAACATCATATTCATTAAGGAGAGCTTATAATTGTCTTCCAGCTTCAATATAAGTTCCTACAGTTTCTTCTCATAGGTTCCTGCTGTAAATTGAAGAAAATTTGGTAACAAAGAACCCACACACATTCATCTAAGACGTGTATGAAGTATGAATATGACAAATTTGGAATTAATTTGTATTTTTTCTAATGATACACGGAAGGTGGAAGAGTCGGCTAAGCATGAAGGGGCGTAGTCTTAGGCGAAGAAATTGCAACGGTCGATGAGATGCAGTTGACAGCTATTCTCCCTGCTGGCAGGAAGGTTGCTAGACATAAGGTGAAGGGAAGTTCTCCTTTAGAAGGGAGGCAACCCAAGACCTCCGGGCAGCGTTTTTTTCTTCCCATCAACAATCCTTATTTAGGTTAAAGGTCTGCATTAAGCGCTACCCGAGAAAACGTAGCCGGAGCTAGTTCATCAAGGTTAGCATGCTGATTAGGAGCTGCCACAGGTGTAGGAGAACAGGAAAGTGACGGCAGGTTCCAAAGGAATGAACAGCACTGGTCAGCTATATTAGCCGAACAAAGAAAAACTCCCTTGGAAGGAGCACCTAATCCACAGATGGGAAAGGTGTCTCCTGAGAGAACAGAAACAAATTAAGGACTGCGCACTCCCTTCCCTGGCCGAATCAATGGGGGAATGAGAGCTACAACGTGAAAAACTGCAACACAAGAATTGCAATTAATTAATTACCTAACAAAACAAACTACTAGAGAGAGCCACTCAACCCTCCAGCGGAAAGGGGGCTCCTAAGAGGGAGCGGACAAGCTAAGGTCATGCGCACCCTTCGCTTGCAAGCGAAGTTGAAAAGTTAAATTACAAATGGTTATTTTAATTAATGAAGAAAACTATTAGTTAGCACAACCTAACCTGCGAACAGGAAAGCTAGCTAGCTCTCTCTCTCTCTCTCTCTCTCTCTCTCTCTCTCTCTCTCTCTCTCTCTCTCTCTCTCTCTCTCGGCAGAGTATCTGCTGGCCGCCCACATGAAGTGAGCAACTTATCAGTGAGAAAGAGCAAGACCGAAGTCATGCTCTGTGATGGCCACAAGCAGACAATAGCCGGGCGGAGGAGTATCCAAACTTGGAAAGCCACCCGCCTACGGGATGTCCATTTGTCCAAGGGAGGAAGGTTCTATGCCCTTGAGAACCTGCCACACTACGCTGTCATCCAAATAGCAACATTCACTATAAAGAAAACTTGAAATATATATAATAAAAACATAAAGAATGCTTTCATATATACAGTAAAAAATGAAAAACATGAGATTAAAAAGTCAAAAGGCCGTGAGTTGGAGAGGGGAGAGAGACAAAGTAAAGTGAAATACAGTCACAGGTGTGTGAGTGAGAGGAGTAGCTACTACCATCCATCCCCCCCGCTAACTAGGGGTACTGGTGGGTAACCCTCGCTAAAAGCCTAATGGCTCGTCTTTTAGCTTCGCCGAAAATAGGTTTGCTTTCCTGTTACAGAACAAACCAAAAGTATATCTTTCCCTTTACTAACTAGTAGTCAGGAGCTTGGTTCTGGGATCAACACTAATTAATTACAATGTCAAAGAATTGAGTGATTCAGCCTTAACAGATTACATTCAAAAGTAGTTAATGCAAAGAGAGTCAGATTGTCTGCACATGTAACAAGCTTCTTTAATAGGCCATACCACATACTATACCTGTATGTGTTTACAGTAAGAAAAGTAATGTGTCAAGAACACAACCCTGAGGAAAGCTGGATATATTCCCATACTCACTATGGTCCCCATCAACAACAAATCTGCTTGCTTGAGGGTACACTCGGGCACACTATTCTATGTAATTTCTCTTCATCTTGTTTTGTTAAAGTATTTATAGTTTATATAGGAAATATTTATTTTAATGTTACTGTTCTTAAAATATTTCATATTTCCTTGGTTCCTTTCCTCACTGGGCTATTTTCCCTGTTGGGGACCCTGGGCTTATAGCATCCTGCTTTTCCAAATAGGGTTGTAGCTTAGCAATTAATAATAATAATATTACTCAAGAATTCAATAATGATACTAAGAAGAGAACTCCCAACCAATCACAAACTTCCAGACAATAATCTAGGATTTCTGTACAGCATTGGAGATTTAAGAAGGGTATCACATGCTCCGAAGCCTTTACAAGAGCCGAATTGCAAACTAAGGAACAGATGATTACTTTAGTCTACCCGTTTAGATGTTATGCCAAAAGATGTTCATAGAGTTATGGAAATCTGGCAGTAATCAGACGGGCTAGTGCTACTGCAAACAGATTTACCGTACTAAATGTAGTAACATTACCAATTCTCCTACAAGTGCTAAAAGAATGACAAATTCGAAGATAATTTGTATTTTTCCTAACCATACAAACCTTAGCTATTTACAAAGGGTTTACTTTTAGCGCAGCTGAAATGACGAGCCAATAGTTTTTAACGAGGGTTAATTACCCCCGCGCTAGTTAGCGGGGGGTGGGGAAGGGTAGCTTGCTACCCCTCCCCCCTCCACACACCGGTGACTTGCTTCACTTCACTTAGAGGTAGGACTTGACTTGGGGGTCAGGGATGGCGGGCACATATGTGTAAATAGCTAAGGTTTGTATGGTTAGGAAAAATACAAATTATCTTCGAATTTGTCATTTGTTCCGTAACCGAAATACAAACCACGCTATTTACAAAGGGTGACTTACCCCTTAGGAAGGGTGGAAAGTCCCCAGCCTTACTGACTTCGGCTTGCCCGGGGGCTCGATCCCTTAGTGAGCAGCACTAGAGAGAGGGAGCCCCTGTACCTCACAGGTTCCTAGCATCGCTAGGAACGAGTGGCCTACATAAGTAGTGTGAGGAGGAGAGTGTGACTCGTCCTATGAAGTTGACCTTGAGACCTTCAGATAGGAATTCTAGGATAGGACGTTCCCCATACCACCTCGTCAGGGTATGGGAGACGCAACAGTATTAAGCTTAATACTAGGAGCACAAAGAAGCATGGGTTACCTGCAGAGGTCGAGGTCAGCTATGCGAGGACCAGGATGCTGCTTCCCCAAGAGAGGGGAGAATGAAGAAAGAAGTAAGGGTCAGACATACTCTTTCATTCACACAGACTAAGACCGGGTAACAACGCCCTCAACCTACTGCTACTTGTCCAAAAAGGAGCCTGAGGTTAGACCAGCTGTTGTGCAGCCACCACAGGGCCGATAGAGAACGTATCGAGGCTCCTGTGGGTCACGTCTTGCAGGTAGTGGGCTGTGAAGGTCGTTTGACGCTTCCAGACCCCCGCTTGAAGTACCTGCGTCACAGAGAAGTTTCTCTTGAAGGCCAGGGATGTAGCAATACCCCTGACATCGTGGGCCCGAGGGCGACGTGACGGAGGAGGGTCAGGATTCAGGGCATGGTGGATAACCCTTCGAATCCAAGCAGAGATGGTGTTCCTTGTGACCCTCCTCTTTGTCCTGCCTGTGCTCACAAACAAAGCTCGCACATGAGGACGGACTGCAGCCGTTCTCTTCAAGTAGTACCTCAGACACCTCACTGGGCATAGTAGCAGCTGGTCTGGGTCGTTTGTTACAGAACGGAGACTCGCGATCCTGAAAGAGTCGAACCGAGGATCCGGCACTCCAGGATTCTGAGTCTTGGCCACAAACTCAGGGACGAACCTGAACGTTACCTCCCCCCATCCCCTTGAATGGGCGATGTCATACGAGAGACCATGAAGTTCACTAACTCGCTTGGCCGAGGCCAAGGCGAGTAGGAAAGCCGTCTTCCAAGACAGGTGGCGATCGGAGGCCTGGCGTAATGGCTCGAAGGGAGGTCTCTTGAGAGACCTGAGAACTCGAACCACGTTCCAAGGAGGGGGTCTCACTTCCGACTGGGGGCAGGTAAGCTCATAGCTACGTATGAGTAAAGAGAGTTCTAGCGATGAAGAAATATCCACGCCCTTCAATCTGAAGGCCAAGCTTAAGGCTGAGCGATAGCCTTTCACTGCCGAGACAGAAAGGCGCATTTCTTCTCGCAGATACACAAGGAAGTCCGCTATTGCTGGAATAGTGGCATCGAGTGGAGAGATACCCCTTCCACGACACCAACCACAAAAGACTCTCCACTTCGCTTGGTAGACTCCCTCAGAGGACCTTCGCAGGTGCCGAGACATTCTCTCCGCAACCTGTTGCGAAAAGCCTCTCTCCGCGAGGAGACGCTGGATAGTCTCCAGGCGTGAAGTCGAAGCGAGGCTACGGCCCTGTGAGGGACACCGGAGTGGGGTTGTCTGAGAAGCTCGTGTCGTGGAGGAAGCTCCCTTGGGAGTTCCGTCAGGAGTTGCAGAAGGTCCGGAAACCATTCCGCGTGATGCCATAGCGGAGCTACTAGAGTCATGGAACAGTTGACCGATAGTCTGGTCCTGTTGAGCACCCTTCTCATCAGACAGAATGGTGGGAAGGCATACACGTCGATGTTGTCCCACCGTTGCTGGAAAGCATCTTGCCAGAGTGCCTTGGGGTCCGGGACTGGTGAGCAGTACAGGGGCAGCTTGAAGTTCAAGGCTGTCGCGAACAAGTCCACCGTCGGGGAACCCCACAAAGTCAGGACTTTGTTGGCTATCTGAGGATCCAAAGACCACTCGGTACTCACTATCTGCGAAGCCCTGCTCAGACTGTCGGCGAGCACATTCCTCTTGCCAGGAATGAAGCGAGCTGATAGTGTTATCGAGTGGGTTTCGGTCCACCTCAGAGTCTCTACTGCAAGATGGGATAGCTGTTGCGAAAAAGTGCCTCCCTGCTTGTTGATATAAGCCACTACCGTGGTGTTGTCGCTCATCACCACCACGGAGTGACCCGCCAGGAACCGTTGGAACTGTTGAAGGGCCAGAAAGACGGCCTTCAATTCTAGCAGGTTGATGTGTAGGCACTTTTCTGATTCTGACCAAAGGCCTGAGGCCCTCTGGTTCAGAACGTGCGCCCCCCACCCTTCTTTTGACGCGTCCGAAAACAGAGTCAATTCCGGGGGAAGGACGAGAAGACTCACTCCCTTTCGCAGGTTCTCGTCGGCCAGCCACCACCGCAAGTCCGTCTGTTCCAGAGACCCCATTGGGATCAGAGTGTCCGGGGAATCGGATCCTTGATTCCACCGGGACTTGAGCCGCCATTGAAGGGATCTCATCCTGAGGCGGCTGTTTGGAACCAGACGGGCCAGGGAGGATAGGTGGCCCAAGAGACGCAACCACGATTGGGCGGGGAGTTCTTTTCGCCTGAGGAAAGGTTCCGCCACCCTCCTCAGCCTTGCTATCCGGTCGTCTGATGGAAAGGCTTTGTGGAGATTGGTGTCTATTAGCATGCCTAGATAAACCAGTCGCTGGGACGGCTGCAGAGAGGACTTCTCGAGGTTTACCACGATCCCCAGATCCTGGCAAAGATCTAGAAGCCTGTCTCGGTGTCGAAGAAGGGTCGACTCCGAGTCTGCTAGGATCAGCCAATCGTCTAGGTAACGAAGGAGACGAATGCCGTTCCTGTGCGCCCAAGTCGAAATCAGGGTGAACACTCTGGTGAACACCTGAGGAGCTGTGGAGAGACCGAAACACAGCACCTTGAACTGGTAGATCTTGTTGTCTAGGCAGAATCTCAGGTACTTCCTGGAAGACGGATGGATTGGGATCTGGAAGTACGCATCCTTTAGATCCAGTGTACACATGAAGTCTTGTGGTCTCACCGCAAGTCTGACTGTGTCTGCTGTCTCCATGCTGAACCGGGTTTGTTTGACAAACCTGTTCAGAGCCGAGAGATCGATGACGGGTCTCCAGTCTCCAGTAGCCTTCTTTACAAGAAAGAGTCGACTGAAGAAGCCTGGAGAGCCGTCCACGACCTCCTGGAGAGCACCCTTCTCGAACATGGTCTTGACTTCGGCCTGAAGGGCCAGCCCCTTTGCCGATCCCATGGCATAGGAGCTCAACGACACTGGATTCGCTGTCAGGGGAGGTTGAGATGACGTGAACGGGACGCGATAACCTTGGCCGATCACCGAGATCGTCCAAGCATCGGCCCCGAGATGTTGCCACCTGCGGACGCAACGCTGAAGGCATCCCCCCACAGCTGGACACGCAGGGGGACTGCCACCCCTAGGGCTTGCGGCCGCGGCCGCCACCCCTAGAAGTCTTGCCTCCCCTGGAGGACTTACCACCCCTCTTGACCTTGGCTGGAAAGGGCTGGGGCTTAGACACCACTTTCTTAGCTGCCGGTGCCTGTTTTGGAGCCTTACGAGGCTGTTGCTGCTGTTGTGGCGGGGCTGGAGGCTTATAGGGCCGAGTTGTAAGGGCCCTGTGGAGGAGGGAGTCCGTGCTGGATTTCCTCCACCTCTCAGCCGTTCGCTCCAAGTCTTGAGGCTCAAACAGGCTCTCCCCCAGGAGGGAGGCATGTCGGAGCCTACACACATCTACGGCGGGGACCTTCGGATGGAATCTCTCGGACACAGCATCGCGACGCTTCAACACCGAGTTGGCCCACAGGGTGGTAACCTGGTGCGCCAAGAACTCGATGGAGCGGGTGCCCGAGAGCAAGAAGGTCTCTAGGGCCTTCCTATTGGTCTCCTTGGACAAGTCCTCAGATCGCAATAGGATGCCCAGAGATCCTAACCAGAAGTCCAGCCACGAAGTGGCCTGCATGGCACACTTAGCGACCTTCTCGTGGTTAAGGATCTCTGCCGCCGAGAACGACACCTGCCGGGCAGAGAGTTTCTCCAAGGGAACTCCCTTCGCCAGCTCCTCCACAGAGTGATGGAGCGGAAGAGCGAGGTTGTGCTCACCCAGGATCTCGAAATACCTCCTCTGCTGAAGGCGAGGAGGAGGGATGAGTTTGTTCCCGGCAGTGGAACGACTGGAGGAGGCAAGAAGTGCGAGCTGAGCATTGGCCCTAGCTCTGGCACTCTTCAGCCCCCGAGACCAGGGCAGAGCTGCACTGGTCTTAGGGGCCTTCCGAACGTCGAACACTTCATCCAGAATTGTGTCTTTGCCTTCACGGGGGGGGATGACTGGATCCGTAAGACTGTTAAGTTGCCTTATCAGGCTTAGGACCTGCCAGAAGGCATGTTCGGACTCTTGCTGTTCTCCTCCCTGTGGGCTGGCAGCTAAGTCTCCTGCCCCAGGAATCTCTTCCTGGGGTGATACGTGGACATTCCCCTGGGTAGTCATGGGTTCCTGTCGAATCCTTGCAGAGGATTTAGGAATGGTCTTGGAATCCTTGGGCTCCCTCCTAGGAGGGATACAGGATCCCAACAACGAGGTTCGAGGGGCCCCTTCCTCACGAGACAATTCTCCTGCCTGAAGCGAAGTCTCCCCCCCTGGTGCCGGGGGGAAGACTACCGGTCCACTGGACTCACCTGAGGACGGAAAGGCCTCGTCCACGGGAGAAGGAGAGAGTACTCGTGCAGGAGAGGGGACCCTCGAGACCGACCTCTTGGGAACCAACTTCGCCCTGGGGGAAGTCACCACGAAGTCCACTCCTCTCTTTCTCTTCAGCGAAGGAGAGACAGCCGTTGGTTTGTTACCCTGGCCGGCGAGTGCTGGTTTCATAACCCTCACTAACGCCCGTGCCAGCGGACCAAACCAAGTCTGCTGCTCAAAGGACACAGAGTCCGAAATCCTCGCTAAGGTGAAAGGGATCGGGCGATCCTTTGGAGTGGACACGACGGTACCTGCCTGAAAAGAAGGTGGGGAAGAATGCTGTAATGACCTGTCCTCGTCCTGCAATACCAACCTGTGCTTGGATGGAGGTGATCCCGAGTGCCGTCTAGGAGCACGCGTCCCTGCTGCTACCACCGGCTGTGGAATTCGCCGCGAACTATGGTCGCGCGAGGGTGAACGGTCGCGCAAAGGCGAATGGTTGCGCGGGTGATCGCGCGGGCGTACAGGCGAGCGGTCGCGCGGGCGCGCAGGCGAGCGATCGCGCGGGCGCGCAGGCGAGCGATCACGCGGGCGCGCAGGCGAGTGGGCGTGAGGGTGGGCAGGTAAAGGAACACGTGTCCGAGGCGACGAACGCAAGCGATGGCGCGACGGCGAGGGATCGTGCTGCCGCGTAGGTGAAGAAGATCGCTGGCGATAATGATCACGTGATGGTAAGCGATGGCGAGCGGCATGTGAAGGTGAATGATTGCGCGCAAGAGGGCGGTCGTTCAGGGTATTGCGATGAGGAGCAGCATGCGTAAGCGGGCGATCGTTCAGGGTTGTGCGATGGCGAGCAGCATGCGTAGGTGAATGATCGCGTGAAAGGGTGCGATGGTGATCAGCATCCGCAGGAAGGCGATCGTTCAGGGTTGTGCGATGAGGAGCAGCATGCGTAAGCGGGCGATCGTGCAGGGTTGTGCGATGGCGAGCAGCATGCGCAGGTGAATGATCGCGTGAAAGGGTGCGATGGTGATCAGCATCCGCAGGAGGGCGATCGTTCAGGGTATTGCGATGAGGAGCAGCATGCGAAAGCGGGCGATCGTGCAGGGTTGTGCGATGGCGAGCAGCATGCGTAAGCGGGCGATCGTGCAGGGTTGTGCGATGGTGATCAGCATCCGCAGGCGGGCGATCGTTCAGGGTATTGCGATGAGGAGCAGCATGCGTAAGCGGGCGATCATGCAGGTTCGTGCGATGGCGGGCAGCATGTGAAGGTGATCGCTGGCGAACTGGTGATCGCTGGCGAGCTGGTGATC
This sequence comes from Palaemon carinicauda, assembly GCF_036898095.1. Lineage (NCBI taxonomy): Eukaryota > Metazoa > Arthropoda > Malacostraca > Decapoda > Palaemonidae > Palaemon > Palaemon carinicauda. Next base: position 28,026,471 of record NC_090769.1, read on the forward strand.
GCTGGCGAGCTGGTGATCGCTGGCGAGCTGGTGATCGCTGGCGAGCTGGTGATCGCTGGCGAGCAGAAGGTCGACGCGTGTCCTGTGAGAGGATAGGTTCACGAGCAGGAACGGGAAGATCGCTGGCGCGTTGGCGAACATGTGTTTCTGACACACGATGGTGAGCAGGGAGTTCAGCAGGAACTAAAGGGTGGTCAGAGACCGCAGGGCGATGGTCCTCAAATGAGCGCTGACGCTCGGAAGAGAGCTGACGAGCAGGAGAGCGCTGGCGAGGGGGGCGAACCTCAGGAGAGAGCCGACGAGCAGGTGAGCGTCGGCGAGCAGGAGAGTCTTGGCGAGCAGGAGATCGTCGACGAGCAGGAGATCGCTGGCGAGCAGGAGAGCGCTTGTGCGCTGGGCCTGCTCGCGTAAGGGAAGAATCCCTTAGCCCCGAAGGGACCGTTGCCCGTCGGGTGACGAGTTCTCCAGAAGGCGAAGATCCGGCAGGAGATGGAGAGCGGTCCGCAGAGAGGTTCAAGGAGGGCGGAGTAGTCGGTTGAGGCTGACGAGGAGAGTCCCCCCCGGAGGACGAAGACCCAAAAAGGCGCCTCTTAGTCCCCCTGTAAGGGGAAGGGAGGCCCTTGTGGCGTAGAGGGCGGTGAGCCTTACGGCGGAGGCGGCCTCGGGGGAGATCGTCGGGACCATCGGTCCTCCGAAGGGGAGTCTCCTTCAAAACACTTCCCTCAGAAGGAAGCTGGGCAGCAGTCGAGACCGAAGGACTCACTTCCCCCTTCGAAGGATGCACGGAAGGAGGAGGAGAGCCTAGAGCACCATCACCAGCAACAGCACCTGCGTCGGAAGGCCCAGCCACGTCGGAGGCCTCTGTCACCACGACGTCGACAATAGACAGAGGGTCTACCTCCGCTACCACCGGCGACTGTTTAACAGCGGCCCCCAACGAGACAAGGTCAATAAGAGCGACCCTGGAGGGCAAGCCCTTAAGCCCCAGGGACGACCAAATCTGCAACAGATCATCACTGGATAAAGTATTATTATCAATAACCTCCCCCGGAGGAGGAGGGGGAACCGCCTCGCTATGGGAGGCGACGCCCTCTCCCCCCACCGAAGGTAGGGAAACAGAACAAGGGCCTGCGCTCCCACTCGGACGACTCTCCTTAGGAGGCGGACGAGGGGGAGCTTCGGAGGAGGTTTGGGCGGCGGAAGAAGAGTCCCGAGAACCTTCCTCCTTCAAGGCTAACCCCGGAGGAGAACGGTCTCTCTTGGACTTCTTCTTACGCCGACGGCCAAACCTCTCCCACTGGGAGGCAGACCACTCCCTACACTCACGGCACATGTTATCCTGGTCGCACCGTCGGCCCCGACATTGAGGGCAGAGGGTGTGAGGATCCGTACTCACGTCCGACATGAAAGTCCCACAAGGACGGCCGGCAACTCCTGGGCATGTCCGCATATTAAATAAAAGAAAATAACTGAAGGTCAACTTCCAACCAATCACACAAGCTGTAAAGAAAAAGAAGAAAATTAAAGGCTGTCAGCGAAGGCGATGAACAGACACGTCTGATCACCGCCGAGCCAAAAGTGAAGTGAAGCAAGTCACCGGTGTGTGGAGGGGGGAGGGGTAGCAAGCTACCCTTCCCCACCCCCCGCTAACTAGCGCGGGGGTAATTAACCCTCGTTAAAAACTATTGGCTCGTCATTTCAGCTGCGCTAAAAGTAAACCCTTTGTAAATAGCGTGGTTTGTATTTCGGTTACGGAACAAACCTCTTTTTGCTAACTTGCAGAAAATAAGAAAACTTAGGTGCTAAGAAATCAGCAATCTTTCTAAGGTCTACACCTCCATAAGCATTGAGGTCCATCAAAAATGACAAATTCGTAGATAATTTGTATTTTTCCTAACTATACAAACCTTAGCTATTTAATAGGGGTATTACTTTCGGAATAGCTGAAATGACAAGCCATTAAAATTTAATGAGCGTTTACTACCCACACCGCTAGTTAGTGGGGTAGGGGAGGGTAGCTTGCTACCCCACCCCCCTCACACACCTGTGCTTGAACTCACTTTGCTTGGAGGTAGGACTTCAAGGGGGATAGGGCTGGCGGGCAAGTTTGGTTAAATAGCTAAGGTTTGTATAGTTAGGAAAAATACAAAATATCTACGAATTTGTCATTTGTTCCGTAACTGGAATACAAACCACGCTATTTAATAGGGGTGACTCACCCATTAGGAAGGATGGACGTACCAGCCAGTTCTGGCTTTTTGGCTTTGCCCGGGGGCTCGTTATCTGAGTGTGTAAGCACCCAAGAAATAAGGAGCCCTGCACCTCACTAGAACCTTGCTACGCAAGCTGTGTGAAGGTATGTAGAAGTGTGACTCGTCCTAGGAAGTTGTTCTGAAGTTCTTTAGATGGAAACTTGTAGACTAGGACTTTCCCAATACCACCTCGTCAGGGTATGGGGACGTAACAGTATTAACTTAATACTAGGGGACCACAAGGGAGCATGGTTTACCTGCAGTGATTTGAGGTCAGCTATGCAGAGAACCCAGGATGCTGCTTTCCCCAAGAGAGGGGATGATGAAGAAAAGAATAAGGGCCAGTCAAACCTTTTCATTCATGCAGACTAAAACCGGGTAACAATGCCCTCAACCTTCTGCTACTTGTCCAATAAGGAGCTTGAGGTTTTAAACCAGCTGTTGTGCAGCCACCACAGGGCCGATAGAGAACGTATCAAGCCTCCTGTGAGTCACGTCTTGCAGGTAGTGGGCTGTGAACGTTGTTTGATGTTACCACACCCCCGCTTGAAGAACCTGCTTCACTGAGAAATTTCTTTTGAAGGCCAGGGACGTAGCTATGCCCCTGACATCATGTGCTCTAAGGCGACGTGACGGAGGAGGATCTGGATTCAAGGACGGATCAATGACCCTACAAATCCATACAGAGATGGTGTTCTTGGTGACCCTCCTCTTAGTCCTTCCTGTGCTGACGAATAGTGGTGGCACATGAGGACGGACTGCAGCTGTTCTTTTGAGGTATAGCCTCAAACTCCTTACAGGGCATAGTAAGAGATGGTCTTGGTCATCTGTTACAGAACGGAGACTAGAAATCCGGAAGGAGTCGAATCGAGGATCAGCCACACCAGGATTCTGAGTCTTAGCAATAAACTCAGGGACGAAGCTGAACGTTACCTCCCCCCATCCCCTTGAATGGGCAATGTCATACGAGAGACCATGAAGTTCACTGACTCGCCTGGCCGAAGCCAAAGCTAGTAGGAACACCGTCTTCCAAGTTAGGTGGCGATCTGATGCCTGGCGTAATGGTTCATAGGGAGGTCTCTTAAGAGACCTGAGAACTCGAACCACGTTCCATGGGGGAGGTCTAACTTCCGACTGAGGGCAGGTAAGTTCATAACTACGTATGAGTAGAGAAAGTTCTAGTGATGAAGAAATGTCCCTTCCTTTCAGCCTGAAAGCTAGACTTAAGGCTGAGCGATAGCCTTTCACTGCCGAGACTGAAAGGCGCATTTCTTCCCGCAAATACACGAGGAACTCAGCTATTGTTGGAATAGTGGCATCGAGTGGAGAGATACCCCTTCCACGACACCAACCACAGAAGACTTTCCACTTTGCCTGGTAGACTGCTGCAGATAACTTTCGCAGGTGTCCACCTGACCGCAACTTGTTGCGAAAATCCTCTCTCAGAGAGGAGATGCTGGATAGTCTCCAGGCGTGAAGTCGTAGTGAAGCTACAGCTTTGTGGAAGATGTTAGCATGTGGTTGTTTGAGAAGATTGTGTCATGGAGGAAGTTCTCTGGGTAGCTCCATTAGGAGTTGCAGAAGGTCCGGAAACCATTCCGCGTGATGCCATAGCGGAGCTATGAGGGTCATTGAAAGATTGACCGGTGTTCTGGTCTTGTTGAGCACCCTCCTCATCAGACAGAACGGGGGAAAGGCGTAAACATCGATGTTGTCCCACTGTTGTTGGATAGCATCTTGCCAGAGGGCCTTGGGGTCTGGGACTGGGGAGCAGTACAGCGGGAGCCTGAAGTTCAGGGCCGTTGCAAAAAGATCCACCATTGGAGAACCCCACAAAGTCAGGACTTTGTTGGCTACTAGATGATCCAAAGACCACTCAGTACTCACTATCTGAGACGCTCTGCTCAGATTGTCGGCGAGCACATTCCTTTTGCCTGGAATGAAGCGTGCCGATAGTGGTATCGAGTGGATTTTGGCCCATCTCAGTATCTCTACTGCTAGATGGGACAGTTGCTGCGAAAAAGTACCTCCTTGTTTGTTGATGTAGGCCAATACTGTGGTGTTGTCGCTCATCACCACCACAGAGTGACTTGCCAGGTACTGTTGGAACTGTTGAAGGGCCAGGAAGATGGCCTTCATCTCTAGGAGATTTATATGGAGATACTTTTCTGACTCTGACCAAAGGCCTGAGGTCGTGTGGTGCAGCACGTAGGCCCCCACCCTTCCTTTGAAGCGTCCGAAAACAGCATCAAATCCGGGGAGAGGACGAGAAGATCCACTCCTTTTCGTAGGTTCTCGTCTGCCACCCACCACTGGAGGTCCGTCAGTTCCGCAGGTCCCATAGGGATCAGGACGTCCGGGGAATTGTAACCTTGATTCCACCGGGACTTGAGTCGCCACTGGAGGGATCTCATCCTGAGGTGACCGTTGGGAACTAGACGAGCCAGCTATGAAAGGTGACCGAGGAGACGTAACCACGATTGGGCTGAAGTTCTTCTCATCTGAGAAAAGGGCTTGCGACCTTCCTCAGCCTTGCAATCCTGTCGTCTGATGGGAAGGCTTTGTGGAGATTGGTGTCTATAATCATGCCTAGGTATACCAGTCTTTGAGTGGGCAGCAGTGAGGACTTCTCAAGATTTACCATGATCCCCAGATCTTGGCAAAGTCTCAGAAGTTTGTCCCGGTGTTGAAGAAGGGATCACACCGAGTCTGCTAGGATTAACCAGTCGTCCAGATAACGGAGGAGACGGATGCCAATCCGTGTGCCCATGAAGATATTAGGGTGAACACTCTGGTGAAAACTTGTGGTGCTGTGGAGAGACCGAAGCACAGCACCTTGAACTGGTACTTTTTGTTGTCTAGGTTGAAACTTAACTACCTCCTTGAAGACGGATGGACTGGGATCTGGAAGTACGCATCCTTTAGGTCCAGTGTACACATGAAGTCTTGCGGTCTCACTGCTAGTCTGACCGTGTCCGCCGTCTCCATGCTGAACGGAATTTGTTTGACAAACTTGTTCAGAGCTGAGAGGTCGATGACTGGTCTCCAGCCTCCAAATGCCTTCTTTACAAGAGTCGACTGAAAAAGCCTGGAGATTCTTCAACAGGGTCTAGACTTCTGCCCGAAGGGCTTGCCCCCTTGACGATCCCATGGCCAGGGAGCTCAATGACACTGGATTCGTCGTCAGGTAGAGATGTTGTGAACGGGACGCGATATCCCTGACTGATTACGGAAATCGTCCAGGAATCGGCCCCGAGTTGCTTCCACCTGTTCCCGCAACTTTGTAGGCATCCCCCCACTGGTGGACAAGCAGGGGGACTGCCAATCCTAGCGTTTGCGGCCTCGGCTGCTCCCTCTAGGATTCTTGCCTCCCCTGGAGAACTTTTTGCCTTTCCTATCTTTGACAGGAAAGGGCTTAGACACCACGGTATTCGCTGCTGTCGTCGATTTAGCGGTCTTGGCTGGACGGGACTGCTGTGGTGCTTAGATGTTAAAGCCCTATGAAGGAGGGAGTCTTGATGAGACTTCCTCCACCTTTCAGCGGCCTGTTCCACATCCTTAGGCTCAAACAGGATGGATCCCTTTAAAGAGGAATGTTTGAGCCTATCGATCTCAGTGCTAGGGACCTTCTGATGGAATCTCTCAGCCACCACATCCTGACGTTTCAGGATGGTGTTTGCCCACAAGTTCGAGACTTGGTGGGCCAGAAACTTGATTGTGCGAGTGCCTGAGAGAAGGAACGTCTCCATAGCTTTCCTGGTACGTTCTTTGGAGAAATCCTCAGAGCGTATCAGGATACTTAAGGTCCCTAACCAGATGTCGAGCCACGAAGTGGCTTACATAGCACACTTCGCAACTTTCTCCTGGTTAAGGATCTCGGTTGCTGAGAATGAGACTTGTCGGCTGGAGAGTCTCTCAAGAGGGACTCCCCTGGTAAGCTCTTCCAAAGAGTGGTGGAGAGGAAGAGTTAAACAAGGGTCCTCCAAGATCTCAAAATACCTCCTCTACTGTACGCGAGGAGGTGGCACGAGCTTATTGGTGGCACTGGAACGGTTGGAGGAGGACATCTCGGAGAGCTGTACAGCGATCTTGTCTCTGGTACTCTTAACCCCTTGAGACCAGGGCAGAGCTGCACTGGCCTTAGAGGGTTTCTGAGTACCGAATACATGGTCCAAGACCGTGTCCTTGCCCTCTCGAGGAGGGATCTCTGGGTCGGAAAACCCGTTGAGAGCCCTCATCAGAGTCAGAACTTGCCAAAACGCATGTTCTGACTCCTGCTGTTCTCCTCCTGACGTTGGACTTGCAGCGAAGTCTCCTGTCCCCAAAGGCTCCTCTTCGGGAGAGTCGCGGACGATCTCCGATTGGCTAGTTGGCTCCGTCCTGGTCCTTGTAGAGGACTTTGGTAATATCTTAGAGTCCTTAGACTCCTTCCTGGGAAGGATGTAGGACTCCAACATTGACGAAGATGGTAAGTTCCTTCCAGCCCCCACTTGAGAAGACATCTCAGCACGAGGAGAGGTTTCCCCCATTGGTGCGATGGGAGAAAGTCTCACCTACACGTAATTCCCCTGAGGACGGGAAGTCCTCATCCGACAGGGAAGGAGAGATAGTCTGGGGGAAAGAAGGAACCTGCCTTAAAGGCTTGCGTGGAGTCAACTTAGCCCTTGGAGAAGTTACCGCATCCGGAACTCCTCTTTTTCTCTTCAAAGGGGTAGAAACAGCCAAGGATCTGTGACCTAATTCAGAGAAAACAGGCTTGAACGCCTGTGTCACGGCTCTGATTAGTGCCCCGAACCAAGGCTGTTAGCTGACAGACGCGCTGTCAGACACCCCCTTCTGAAGGGACAGGAATTGAAGAATCCCTGGGAGGAGTTCTCATTGGTGGGTTCGCCTGAAAAGGCTTAGGGATCCTGGACCCCTCTAGATGTTTCCCTTCCGCCACAATACGCGCTGTTATGCGTTTGCAGGGAGGGGAATGCGGCGATGGCGACCTTGCCGTGCGTTGTTCAGCAGTCTCGCACGCAGGAGGATATTGACTCTCGCGCGGGGGTGCGTAATGCTGAATACCGCGAATTGCGCGCGAGAGACTGCTGGTGCGCGCGCGGGAGACTGATGGTGCACAGGAGAGCACGCGGGAGACTGTGGGCACACAGGAGCGAGCGCGGGAGAATATTCTAGTGGGCGCGCAGAATCAGGGCGTTGAGGGCGAGAGTTCGCATGTCCCTGAAGTAGTCGTACGGCGAGCGCGCGCAGTAGAAGCCTGTGCTGCTCGTGGGCGCGCGTCTTGTGGCTGTGCGTCAGAATGAGGGCGCGCAACTGCAGGAGAGGATGGGCGCGTAGGCGAGTGATGGCGGGCGCTGGCGAGAGCTGGCGCGTCGGAGAAGTCAACCTAGACTTCCCCACAGCGCCCAGATCAGAAGATCGTGGGAGTGCAGAAGAGATGACTGCTGGGCGTGGGCGAGCAGGAGATCGCTGGTGCGTAGGAGAGCGCTGGCGTACAGGAGAGCGCTGGTGCGTAGGAGCGCTGGCGTACAGGAGAGCGCTGGCGTGCAGGAGACCACTGGCGCGTTGGCACGTAGGAGGTTGATGGCGCGCAGGAGAGGGTTGGCGCGCAGCTGGGTGTATGTCTGTCTGCTCAGGCAAAGCTTGGCGCGCAGGAGAACGTTGGCGCGTATGCTCATGGTTACGTGCATAGGCCGTATGGGAAGTATGCGCGTGTTGGCGCATACGCCCTTGATGCCCTGTACTAGGGTTAGTTGACGAGGCCTGACGAGCGTGGAAGTCAGGTTTCGGTGGCGCGTAGCGCGCATCAGCATCCAGGAAAGGTGACGGAAGGTCGGCAGGTCTGTCGGGTGGAAGGTAGACGTGTCCTATGAAAGGACGACCTTCCGCAGAAGGGGATCGCGAACGATCCGCAGAAAGGTCCAGGACCAAAGCAGGAACAGTCGGTGATCGATGACGAGGCTCCTCTGCAGGGGACTGCAACGAAAATGTAGAACCAAAGAGGTGCCTCCTCACCGCAGGTGAAGGAAGGCCTCTCTGGCGAAGAGGAAGGCGAGCCTTGCGACGAATACGCCCTCTGGGGGCCGTTAGATCAGCAAGCTGACCTTCTGCAGTCCTCCGAAGAGGAGTCTCTGTAAGTGAACTCCCTCAAGGGAGAGAAACACCAGCAGGAGAGACTGTTGGACTTAGTTTCTCCCTCGTTGGTTGAACAGGATCGGGTAAAAACTAAGCCGTCAACTACCGTAGGGTTTGAAGAGACAGAGGTGATGGGTAATACCGCATTGGATACCTCTGACACCACAACGTCGGCAATCGACAGAGGATCAACCTCTGCCGGAGACGGCGATTGCTTGACAGTGGCACCCAATCGGATGTAGTCAAGTAAGACTTCCTTGGAGGGCGAACCCTCAAGCCCCAAGGAAGACCAAAGCTGAAACAAAGGGATTAGTGACAAATCCTCCCCGGGGGGGAGAGGTGGGGCTGCTTCGCTATGGGAGGCAACACCATCTCTTGAATCCCGAGTTTGCAAAGCAGTACAACGGTCTACGCTACCACTCGGCGGTCTCTCGAAAGAGACCGACCGAGTGGGAGCTTCAGAGGAGGTTTGAACAACGGAAGAAGAGGCCTTGGGTTTTTCTCCTTTCAAAGAAACCTTCGAAGGAGAAATATCCCGTTTGGACTTCTTCTTCCATCGCTGCGATATCCTCTCCCACTCGACCGCCGACATGAATGTTCCACAGGGGCAGTCGGGTAATCCAGGGCAGGAGCGCATAATAGCAGAGGCCAACTTCACACACAAAACTGTCGAAGAGAAAACAAAAAAGCATTAATGGCTACCAATGAGCGGCGAGGATGACAGCGGACGCGTCCGACTACCATCCGAGCCGAGAGCAAAGTGAGTTCAATCACAGGTGTGTGTGTGAGGAGGGGGGGTAGCAAGCTACCTACCCCCGCTAACTAGCAGTGTGGGCAGTAAACTCTTGTTAAATTTTAATGGCTCGTCATTTCAGCTACGCCGAAAGTAATGCCCCTATTAAATAGCGTGGTTTGTATTCCAGTTACGGAACAAATGGCAATTTCACAAGACTGAAAAGCTAGACTGGTTAGTTTAGCCTTGGGCTTAATGGGGTGGTACCACTGAACGAGGGCACCTTAATCACGCTATCACCATTAGCGTCACAAAGCGAGGCAATGTGAGGGAGATAGCAATAGCCATCCGCTCCCTTACAAAGTTATGGAGGGTCTACCTGCAAGACATAGGGAGGCCGAAGCTTTTCTTAGGTCATAATCGACAGCAGTAAGCACAGAAACTTCAAACCTGGGGGTGCAGAGAACACTAGCGAAGTTCCACATCACACCAGAACCTGAAAGTATGCTGACATAGATCTGAGGGCTCCTTGCACACAACACACATCCCTAAGGATAGAGGCGGGGGAGTGAACGCAAGAACAGCGGTAGCCGATGCACTCAATTAGTGAATGAAAGCAGCACAAGACACTCTCCCTCTTTAAGGAATACTGCACAGGCGGACACAACAACCTACTGTACTATCTCCAGAGGGAGATAATCACAAAAAATTAAGCCCCTTCAGAGAAACACAGATAGAGAGTGCAACAGTACATCTGAACTCATTGTAGCCAAAACAATAGTGAGACTTCAAACAGGTGGAGGTTGGGCCAGAGCTTCTTGCCCTTGCTCACAATCTGTTGTTAATTACTACAACAGTTGTTCCAGCTTGGAGGAAAAAATTGCAAATAAAAGATCCAGGCATAAGTAAAAAAAACTTAGTTTTTTAAGGATAAACTACGTAAGTATTATCATCATTTCCTCCTATGACTATATATGCAAAGGGCCCCAGTTAGATTTTGCCAGTCATCTCTATCTTGAGCTTTCAATTCAATACTTCTCCGTTCATCATCTCCTATTTGATGCTTCAAAGTCCTCAGCCATGTAAGCGTGGGTCTTCCAACTCTTCTAGTACCTTGTGGAGACCAGTTAAAAGTTTGGGGAAATAATCTCTCTTGGGGAGTGCAAAGGGCATGCCCAAACCTTCACCATCTACCCTTCACCATGATCTCTTTCACTTATGGCACTCGAGTAATCTCTCATACAGTTTCATTTCTAATCCTATCCTGCCATTTAACTCCTAATATTTTTCTGAGGGCTTTGTTCTCGAATATACTATATCTGTTGGATATTATTTCATTGTCATACCACCCTTCATGTTCATACAGTAACACCGATCTCAATAAACTGATATATGGCCTGCATTTTATATGTAATTTCAGGTGATTTGATTTCGAAATTTTACTTAACCTAGCCAGTGTCTGATTTGTTTTTTTTTTCAATCTTTCATTAAACTCAAATTCTAAGGATCTTGTAATAAAATCCATAGTTCCTAAATATCTAATTGATTCTACCTCATTAATCCTTTCTTCTTCCAATGATGTTTCATCTTTCATTACATATTCTGTGCTCATCATATCTGTCTTTCTTCTATCTATATTGAGCCCAACCTCATGTTATTTCATGCATTCTGGTAAGCAAGTTCTGTGGTGTCCTGCTAATAAGGACAGAGTTATCAGCATATTCTAGGTCAGCTAATTTCCTGTTATCAATCCAGTCCAATCCTTCTCTACCATCTCCAACTGTTCTATGCATTACAAAATCAATGAGGAGGATACACAACATAGATGACAACACATTCCCTGGCTGAGGACTCTAAAGGATGAAGTGGGAGATGATGAATGGAGAAGTATTGATTCAAAAGCTCAAGATAGAGACAACTGGCGAAATCTAACCAAGGCCTTTAGCGTCAATCGGCGTAAGAGGAGATGGTGGTGGTGATGATGATGATGAAGTAAAGGCCAATAGAAATTTCATAGGCAAAAAGCATATGCCAAAAGGCTATTGTACACCATACATAAACAATTGTATAAAAAGATTGTTTCACAACAATCCTATTAAGGGGCCTGTTTTAGTTTTACTGAAAGAGATGGTCCACACAACAATTAGGTGAAATCTGGACAAATGTTGCACTATTAGGTAAAAGTTATGAGGTTAATTTTGAGACTCATTTTAATGAGTTGAACTGATTAAAAAGTCTTATTTTATAGCTTACACACGACCAATCTATTTCGACAGTATACTAATGTTTACATATTTCAATTATTTCTTAAATACCGTATCCAATGGCTGGATTAACCATTAAGCAAAATAAGCACATGCCTAGTGCATTAAGGGAAGGGGGTTGTCGGGAATTTCGACCCGATCAATCGAAATTCCCGCCATTTGACTCCACCTACGACTACGTCAAATTGGAGGGAGAGGAGAAACTCGCGGGCGAATGAATGTAGTTCCAGACGTGAACGTTTAGAGCCAAAAAGGGAAACCACCTGGTAGGAAGGCGCTGAGACTAATAAAATCAATTGCTGGTAATTTAAGATAAGGAAAAATAGTCATTCTGTTGTAACATGATAAAAAAATCCAACCTAGAAATTTAGGTTCAGGACAAATTGCGCCAAAAAGGTGACGTCGGAGGTTGCAAGGATAGCTCGTCCTCTTTGATCCAACGTCCCCAACCGAAGTAAGTCCCTCTAATTGTTATCTCTCCTCTCTACCTTGTCTACCAGGTTGGTTGTAGTAGAAGTTTGAGTGCAAGACGTTTAGTTTTTATATCGCAGTTTAGTGTAAAGATCCTTGTGATTGGGGATCTGAATCCTGAGTTAAATAAGAATAGGGATATTTGGTGTGTGATTCGTTGTGTATTGAATTCGAATTGGCACTATTTTCAGTTTGTTAATGAGTCCGGTGTGGACTTTGTGCTTGAAGAGCACATGCTACATTACCTAGGGTCAGTCTTGTTTTTCAGTGAGTTTTGTGAATGCTTAAGAATGTTGTTTGTCTTTATCAGAGTTTATTTTTGTAATAAAATTGTAAATTTTATCGCCGTATTTTAGTTAACTCCTGGAGGGTTTTGGGAATCTTGCCTCTTCAAGGCCTTGCGATCCGCCCAGTACATCGGGCAGATTTAATTAACTGGTGAAAATCACAACATTTGGTCCTTCGAACCGGATCGCAAGCGCTTCCCAGAGCCGGACAGGACTAATTTAAAATATGAGCTTTTGAGAGAGAGAGAGAGAGACTAACAATTAAGGTCCTCTACGTCCCGATGTGCGATCGCCCACGTGGGTCAGTTCTTTGAGTCCCTTCTTAACGTTAAATTATCTTTTTTTTTCCTTGACTTGCCAAACCCCCTAAAACGTAAAGTAAAGTTAAATAAGATGGCTGTGTCCACGATCGTGCATATCGAGGCGTCGATGGGCCTACTGGAGGATTTGCTAAGCGAAACGCAAAGGGCGCTGATAGAGACTTACTCCGAGTCCGTTTACCAGAATTTGGTAACGGAGTTGCAGGCAGAGGTCCGACAGCTCAAAGAGCTATACAAGAGCCAGCGCGTTAAGCTAGAAACTAGTTTCGAAGCCCGAATTAGGCATATGTTAGGTGAAGCGACACGCGCTTCCACTCTACTGTACAATAGAATAGATAAAGTGAAAGGCCCTTCAACGGGGAATGTTGCCCTCCCCAGGTTGAAGCCGCTGCCTCTCCCCACGTTTGAAGGGGAAGTGCAAGAGTACGCATCGTACCGTGAACTATTCACGATCCACGTGGATCGAAGAGCTGATTTAGACGAAGTGTCTAAATTCACGTATTTATTGGGGACGTTGGGCAAAGAGCCGCTCCGGATTATCAAATCTCTGAGTGTAACCGCCGCGAACTATAGTGTAGCATTAGATTTATTAGATAAGCAGTATGGCAACGTGCACCAAACACTCGTGATTCTGCACCGCAAGTTAGCAAACATCTTTGTGCCGTCACTAAACCCAGTAGAATTAAAAAGGTTCTGTTTTGAGTTGACCATCATTATTGAGCAAATCAAAAGACTTAGTACCAATGACTTAGGCCAGGGCATGGTCATGAGCCTCATTAATCAAAAACTGTCAGAGGGAAAACTATACCGCAAAGTGGTAGAGCATTTGAGGAAATGCGACTATACGTTGGACGAGTTTTTTGAGGCAATAGATTTCATAGTAAGAATGTTAGAAGACGATGCATTGCAGAGAGGCGACAGTCTTGAGAGTGACAAAAGACCAGACAGTAGTGTAAGACCGAAAACCCATCCCATCCACCATAATTCCTGCCCATTTTGTAGCGAACGGCATCCGCCTCACGGATGTCGCCAAGTGACAAACGTAGCTGCTAGACGTCGCATTTTACTAAAAAGGGGTCTTTGTTTCAATTGCACGAAATCAGGCCATCGTAGCGATAAATGTCCCGTATCAAATTCCTGTAGAAACTGTAATGCTAAGCACCACACTGCGATTTGCGACGCGGGTAGACCGCAATCAATCCCTAGTCATAGTAATAGTCAATCAACAACGTCCCGCCCCGTAGTAAATGCGACGCCTGCACAGAACCAAAATGCCCCCCGTCCGTCTAAGGTTAAAGTAGAATCTAAGCCGTGCACGAGCGCAAAGATCGCGCAGAGGTCTGATGTGGACCTCCCATGCACTATCTTGCCAACAGCCATGGCAGGTATTCAACAAAGGCAAGGTAGTAAGCGAGTCCGCCTATTTCTCGACTCAGGAAGCCAGAGGAGCTTCATCTCTGCAAAAATTGCCCGTCAATTAGGCCTACCGGTGGTAGGAAGAGTATCCTTGAATATAGCTCCGTTTGGTTCCGAGGAAATAAGCGGCCAATACGATGTAGTAAGTTGCAGGGTTGAAATGGGGAAAAGAATCGTGCGTATGAAATTGGTGGCACACGAACACGTGGACGTCCCGATACATAACGTGGGTTATGTCAAAGTCAGACAGCATCTGTTGACCAAGGGAGTCACGTTAGCCGATCCAGCAAACCAATCAGATACCATGAAGAACGTTCACATATTAGTTGGGGCTGATTATTTTAGCTATTTTGTCATAGGTGTAGAAAAAGTAGATGGGATAAATCTTTTCTTAACGCATAATGGTATGTCCCCGTACGGGAAGGTGCCACAGTGGCTGTTCCAAGGGGAAAAGGTCGAACAAGTAAGAACGTTGAGTGTGCAGAATCACGGACGAGCCATATCTGTATGATGTAGATGAGTGGTGGCGATTAGACCGTGTTGGTATCGCCCCATCTGAGCAATACACTGTTCGCGAGGCCGAGGCCGTGCGAAAGGTATCGCAAAGCGTTGTAAGAAAACCTGAGGGATATCAGGTTAGCCTACCATTCGGATCGGATGCTAGGCCAGAAACAAATTATCGTAACGCTATGGCGCAGTTGGAGTCGTTGCAGACAAAATTCAGAAAGGATAGGGAATATCTTGAACAATATCAGGGAGTGATAGATAAGTATCTCGAAGCAGGTTTTATATCAGAAGTGAAAAATCCCGTAGTGGAAGGTTATTACATGCCACACTTTGGTGTTAAGAAAGACAGCCGTACCACCCCCCTTAGAATCGTGTTCAATGCCTCTGCCAAGTCACAAGGTTGCAAGTCCTTGAATGAATGTCTTTTACCTGGGCCCAATTTGGTAGAAGTAGCATATAGTTTAATTATAAGGTTTAGGTTGAATCGATATGCCATGTTAGCCGACATAAGTAAAGCATTCCATCGTGTTTTGTTAGATCCTCGTGATGCCAAATACACACGATTTCTGTGGCGCAAGGCAGCTGGTCGAGCGCTTACCTTCGCCTTTAGAGTCGTGGTGTTCGGCATCACAGCTAGTCCATTTTTGCTACAGCAAATATTAAACTGTCATTTTAAAGAGGAAGGGCGCCCAGATTTAGTAAAATCTTTTTATGTCGATAATTATCTGGCCACGTTTGAAGATATAGAACATATGAGGCAAGAGCATGAGTCTGTTCATAACATCTTAAAAAGGGCGGGTATGCCCTTAGAAGGGTGGGCCAGTAATCACTTGGCCTTCGATAGCGAGAAACAGTGGAGTGAGCCTGTGAGTGTGAACGTGCTCGGGCTGCGATGGGCCCGGGACGTGGACAGATTGTGTGTGAAAGAAAGCAAAGGGATCTGTGAGTTGGGGGAGGGATGGGTGCCCACGAAGCGTAGGGTACTTTCCCTATTAGTCTCCATATATGATCCGATAGGTTTGATAAGCCCATTATTTGTAAGGGGAAAGCTTTTCCTTCAACAACTATGGGAGGATAATGTAGGTTGGGATGATGTTTTAGGAAAAGAGAGGGCTAAAGAGACAAGTGAATTGTTGAATGATTTGAAAGCGGTGAGCGACATCACCTTTCAAAGATCAATAGGAAAAAGAGGCTTACAACTTCATGTGTTCACTGATGCCAGCAGTAAGGCATATGGAGCAGTAGCATATACTAGGGACGAATGCAATCGGGTAAGTCTGGTAACGAGTAAAACCCGGATCACTCCGAAAGGGATGAGCAAGCTGACGATCCCTAAGCTAGAGTTGCTGGCCTTATTGTTAGGCAGCAGACTAGCAAGAACGCTCAAGGATCTGATCGAGCCACGGGAAATAGTAATGTGGACCGACAGTAAGGTAACGTTGGCGTGGGTAGCATCGCCCGATGCTAGGTCTAATAAAAATGTGTTTGTTTCTAACAGAGTGGCGGAAATTAATTTTATTCAGCAGGTTTGTAGTTTCAGTCTGAACCATGTCCCTAGTCAGCAGAACCCTGCCGATATCCTATCCCGAGGCGCAACGGCTCAACAATTGCAAGCTAACCCCCTGTGGAGGAACGGTCCAGAATTTCTCAGGACCACGGGAAGGCCTGTTCCTTGCGAGGAGGAAGATTTACTACATCAAACTCACGTAGTAGCGGCGGTGCAGGAGTTGAGGGAGGAGATGTGTCCTACCCCCCCAGGCGAGATTTGGGACGTCCTGAAGAGGGAAGTAGGGTTCCAATTCTTGTTACGAGTAGCCAGACTAGTTTTAAAGTTTGCTAAGATAGAATGGCATCCGTTCAGTATTGTTGTAAAATTAGAGCAAAAACATTATTTGCCTACTGTTTATGCCTACTTAGAGGGCGGAGTCAGCCCCCCTCGTGAAGTTGCTAATTTTGCTAGACAATTGAATTTAGTTTTGGTAGATAATCTCATCTGTACCAGGGGACGAGTGTCCCATGTAGGAGAAACTGATCATTTAATTCTCTTGCCAGCCAAAGGGCATTTGGTTAGGATGTATCTAAATTATTTACATCAGTTACATTTGCATTGTGGGGTGAATACTCTAATAGGTATCTTTCAACAGAAATGTTGGGTGGCGGGTCTACGTTCCATTGCGAAGCGAACCGTGCGGCAATGCCCTGAATGCAAGCTGGCCTTCCAGCCTCTAACGAGACAGCCACCACCACCCCCCCTGCCAAAGGAAAGGATCACCCTCACAAAACCGTTCACGGCGGTCGGAGTGGACCACACAGCAGCAATACACACGGAAACACGGCCAGGGTATATACTTATCGTAACTTGCATGGCCAGCAGAGCCGTGTACCTTGACTTCTGTCCCTCTTTGGAAGCAGAAGAATTCGTGTTGGCACTTAGACGGTTTAGTGCCACCCACGGTGCCCCACAGCTCATCATGTCCGATAACCATCAAACCTTCAAGGCTGCCAGCCACCTCCTGCAGGGACTTTATGAAGAGGATGAAGTCCAGCAGTTCCTGAGGAAAACTGGCATAAAGTGGCGGTTTCAGACGCCCCGTGCACCTTGGAAGGGTGGGTTCTTCGAGCGTTTGATAGGAGTAACGAAACGGACCCTCCAGATAGCCCTCGGAAAGAAGTACCTGCCGGACGCCCACGTGCTAACCCTCGTGAAAGAAGCAGAAGCAGTGGTGAATAATCGACCGCTCATGTACAGCGGTGACGAGCGCGAGGATGAAGTCCTCACCCCCTCCCATTTGATAAGAGGACACCAAGTCCACCTCATGGCCCCGATCTTACCGGACGACCATCTCAACGCAACCTTCACCTCTCGGAAGCTACGTGATCGTTACGTAAGATTGACAGATTCGCTCAAAGCCTTTAGGGAACGCTGGAGAAAGGAATACTTGAGTGCCTTGAGGGCCCGGCACGACAGTCGGCCCGGGGAACCCTCCAAGCTGCACCCCGGAGACATCGTGCTAGTGAAGCAGGACAATAAGAAGAGAGCGACTTGGCCACTGGGACGTGTCGTGGAGACGTATCCTGACGACAACGGAGTCGTACGCTCGGCGAAAGTGTTGTTTGAGGGTGTCGAATCGCTGCGAGCTGTCAGCCACCTGGTTCCCCTAGAAATAGCCCCCTCTGAGGATGACCATGAAGGAGACGACGGCGATGACGGAGAAGAGGGTGCGTACAGTTCGACAGCCGGAATGCCAGGGATAGCGGAGACGTCTGGGAACGACCAGGGTATGGCAACAGCTACGACAACTCAACAACCAGCCACAGGAACGGACGACAACGACGAGGAAGGTGAGAACTATGCAGTTAGTGAAAGAAGCGAAAATGAAACAGAGCAGACGAACGCACAAGGACGTTCTGCACGCCCATTGAGAAGGGCTGCCGCGAAACAGCGAGAACTAATGGACTGTCTGCTGAAAGGTGACGATATATAAAAAGTAGCTGTAAACTGTAAGTGAAAAGGGGGCGTGTTCTATCTGGAAGGTAGGGAGGGTGGAGTTTGTGAGGTGTGCGTGAATCTGCGGAGGTTGGAAGTGCTTAGGGGTGGAGAACGGGGACGGGATGGTCTCTCGTGCGTACAGACCGAGCGTTGCACAGAACCAGCCCCTCCCTCTTGTACTCCATTAAGTAACAGCCTGCATGTAGCAGCGCTATAGAAGTCTCGATTATTGTGAGTTGAGACAGACTGAATTTGAATTATTATGATTGCATTTCTGCCATTTCTTGAATTGTCTTAGGCCCATTGCCTAATTGTCGTTGCACTTGAATTATTATGATTGCATTTCTGCCATTTCTTGAATTGTCTTAGGCCCATTGCCTAATTGTCGTTGCACTTGAATTATTATGATTGCATTTCTGCCATTTCTTGAATTGTCTTAGGCCCATTGCCTAATTGTCGTTGCACTTGAATTATTATGATTGCATTTCTGCCATTTCTTGAATTGTCTTAGGCCTATTGCCTAATTGTCTTTGCACTTGAATTATTGTTTGCATTTCTGCCATTTCTTGAATAGTCTTAGGCCCATTGCCTAATTGCTTGCCAATTGAATTCTGTAAAATGTGTACATTATCACTTATTTCTGCTGTTCCTTATGTGTATTACACGAGTGCTTTAGAATTGCTAGGCCCATTGCCTATTTTGATCTGTTATATGACTGTATATTATTGATTGTGTTTATTACCCCGGGGTAACATTGCTGTTGTATATTGTGCGTACTCTGTTCGAGTCGTTGCGGAGCGCTACGCAGCGAGCCTAACAGAGTCTCGGAGTAAGCCACTCCCCTCACCCCGAGTCTAGCTCCATCCAATTGACCGACGTTTCATCGCTCCTTATTTTGGGGCGTGGAGGATGTCGGGAATTTCGACCCGATCAATCGAAATTCCCGCCATTTGACTCCACCTACGACTACGTCAAATTGGAGGGAGAGGAGAAACTCGCGGGCGAATGAATGTAGTTCCAGACGTGAACGTTTAGAGCCAAAAAGGGAAACCACCTGGTAGGAAGGCGCTGAGACTAATAAAATCAATTGCTGGTAATTTAAGATAAGGAAAAATAGTCATTCTGTTGTAACATGATAAAAAAATCCAACCTAGAAATTTAGGTTCAGGACAAATTGCGCCAAAAAGGTGACGTCGGAGGTTGCAAGGATAGCTCGTCCTCTTTGATCCAACGTCCCCAACCGAAGTAAGTCCCTCTAATTGTTATCTCTCCTCTCTACCTTGTCTACCAGGTTGGTTGTAGTAGAAGTTTGAGTGCAAGACGTTTAGTTTTTATATCGCAGTTTAGTGTAAAGATCCTTGTGATTGGGGATCTGAATCCTGAGTTAAATAAGAATAGGGATATTTGGTGTGTGATTCGTTGTGTATTGAATTCGAATTGGCACTATTTTCAGTTTGTTAATGAGTCCGGTGTGGACTTTGTGCTTGAAGAGCACATGCTACATTACCTAGGGTCAGTCTTGTTTTTCAGTGAGTTTTGTGAATGCTTAAGAATGTTGTTTGTCTTTATCAGTTTATTTTTGTAATAAAATTGTAAATTTTATCGCCGTATTTTAGTTAACTCCTGGAGGGTTTTGGGAATCTTGCCTCTTCAAGGCCTTGCGATCCGCCCAGTACATCGGGCAGATTTAATTAACTGGTGAAAATCACAACAGGGGTGACCACAGATCCCTCATTCATATGCTGTTACGGTAACCGTTAAATTTGTGGACAGAACGAAGCAAAACCTATTTGTGACCACACGTGTCAGGCCCCAATGGTAAATCTCAATTAGTGAAAACCAAACTTTTTGCCAATACAGTACAGTACAATATGATGTTCAAAAGTTTTTTACCCAGATCACCAAATAGGCCTACAGTATGCTTAGGCTACACATGTAACTTTATCGATAAGGGTCCGAAGTGCTACTGTCCTCAGCGGGCATCATGTCCTCAGTGGGTCCTACCCGCTGAGGCTAAACATGTTATATAGGGAAAATGCCCCCACCAGGCTACGTTGAGTTAGTGAATGGGGTCTCCCCTGCCATGTCCCTTTCAGGCAATGGAGCCATTTGTCAGACATGATAATTGGTAATAACCTGATAACAACTTCACTCACGAATGTATGCCGAACGATAACATTAGCAACGTTACCAATGATACACAGTGTTACCAACGATGACTCGGATTGTTAAGGTAATATTACCGGTTACACAATATATAAATAGTACATAAAGGGTACAGAACCTAACAAACCCACCTAACCTAACCAAGTAGTTGACAGGTCACAAACCTTAGGTATTTACTGAGAACGGTAAAATTAGCCTCGATACGAATGATACACAGCGTTACCAACGGTACGGTGACATTAATAGCGATAGCAATGCTAGATATTTCCATATGTATTTTAAGTAATTTTTCAATATAAGTTTTACACAATATATAAAAAGTACAAAAAGGGTACAGAACCTAACAAACCAACCTAACCTAACCTAGGAGTTCCCAGGTCACAAAACTCACGTATGTACTGGGAATGTTAAAATAAGCAACGTTACCAATGATACACAGTGTTAACGTTACAAAGGCATTGCTAATGGTAGCAATGCTACGGTAATATTATCATGTATATTTTAATGAATTGTTCCATACACACTTTACACAATATATAAAAAGGTAAAAAAGGGTACAGAACCTAATAGACCAACCTAACCTACCTATCGTGTTGGTCACCCCTGCATATTCCCTACATAACATGTTTAGCCTCAGTGGGTAGGTGTCCACTGGGGACACAACCTGCTGAGGACAGTAGCACTTTGGGTACTGTTGACTTTATCTGGACATCAGAAAATTAATTTAAAACCTATTTGTCAATCATTAGTGTATGTCAAGATGTGCACTTTATTAGGTTAGGTTAAGTTAGGATAAGAAATTGAGCGTTAACACTGAAAATTTTTCAAGCAGCCCTATTCAACAATCAGTTTTGTTTATGCTATTTGGATTTTTAACAGTTTAATTATTAGTTTATAAAGGAAACTGAGAAGAAAAAATAAGTCTATCTCAATTGCTTTCAGCTGACAAAATGAAATTCTGAATGTGATTTTTTTTTCCCCTGATAAGAC
This sequence comes from Palaemon carinicauda, assembly GCF_036898095.1. Taxonomy (NCBI): domain Eukaryota; kingdom Metazoa; phylum Arthropoda; class Malacostraca; order Decapoda; family Palaemonidae; genus Palaemon; species Palaemon carinicauda. The sequence goes on from NC_090769.1 coordinate 28,047,505, forward strand.
TTCTGCATTCTGTATTTAAACCATTGTTTCAATAATATTCATAATAAAATAAAACATATAAAAAGGGAATTCAGGTCTATACCAAACCTCTACATTGTTATTCACTATGTATTGTTTTTTTTTTCTTTTGACCTCTGACAAGGTATATTTTTTTTATAAAAGCAATAACTATGAACTCATTTCTCAACCTCATCTCAAAATATTCAAATTGATAACAAATATGATATAAATAAGAATTAGAATAAATATTGCATACAAATGATGATATATGCATTTCTCACTCCCATGAGAAAAGTGTGATCACTGAAGGGAAGCCTGTAATGGATACACATTTGAATAAGTAATCTCCTAAGGCTACTTAAATATTATCCTTATATGTTTAAAAATGATGAAAAAATACTTAAATTGGGCGTTTAAAGGAAGTAACGTGTAGACCTCACAGCTAAACAAATGATTACACCTTGCACAACAACAGATCATAAACTACAGGAGGTTGATCAACCTCTAAGGAAAGTCTTTACGGGGAAATATCTGGCGTCTCATTGGCTGATTCTTTCTCAGCTACGATTGGTGATTGGTAGTTGTATGTGACGTCATGCAATCGTATTTTATGAATGAATTTAACCGGTAAAAAACCTATACTTATTGCAGATGAATTAGGACTAAAAATATACAATTTTTATAGAAATAGACTTAAGATACTATTAATATTTCTTTAATAAATAGACAGTGGATCTTGTTTCGAGGTATAAGTTGAATAAATACGTGATAATAGAAGGAATACTTGACTGTGTTCTGGCTATCAAGATAAATGTGCGTGCGTGCATCTGTTAAGCTGTAGTAAGCGAAGGGAACTACCAATCACAGTTAAGGAAGTTATAGCCTATCAAGGGACTGGAATATGCTGTCAAGACAGGTAGGATCTATCTTATGAGTTGCTTAAAGTTACGTATGTAGTTGCTTCACCATTTAAGCTCTACATTAATAACAGCTCACACAACCAGCAAAGCAAAGACAACCTGTAAAAGTCATCCCATTATTGATGACGTCACAATGACATTTTCGGAATAAAAATAATTATTTAGTCATCAGAATTTATCCCTCTAATAAAATACGGTATTAGAATATTTTATAAGTGACTTTCTATATATTTCAAAGAAAATAAATCTTTTGTTCCCTGAAAGAAAGTTATTCAGGGAAGCCTGAATAACTTTCTTTCAGGGAACAAAAGATTTATTTTCTTTAAAATATATAAAGAGTCACTTATAAAATATTCTAATACCGTATTTTATTAGAGGGATAAATTCTGATGACTAAATAATTATTTTTATTCTGAAAATTTCATTGTGACGTCATCAATAATAGGATGAATTTTACGGGTTGTCTTTGCTTTGCTGGTTGTGTGAGCTGTTATTAATGTCAATCTTAAATGGTGAAGTAACTACATACGTAATTTTAATTTGCATTTTGTTAAATTTCAAGTATAATGTAATTGAACAAATAATTAACCAAGGCATGTGTGTTTATTACGAACTATGTCGTCATAAAGGGGTAGGGGAAATGTCAGCAGTATACATTCATATTTCAGATAGATAATCTAAATAAAAGCTACACATTTTTGGGGAAACAAACTCAAAACAATCATTAAGTAATAAAATGTATCTTAAATATAATTGTTATATGTATAAAAGATAAAAAAGAAGAAGAAGAACGAACTAGGATGAACAATTCCTTTACCTAGAGCGTTTGAACGAAATGTCTCGCGTTAATTTGATTATTTTGCTTACAGCAGCCCATAAATCAGAGGAACCCTTTCACTATACGCTTCTTTAGCGGGAAATATCTGGCATCTCATTGGCTGATTCTTGTCCTGCTGTGATTGGTAGTTGTATGTGACGTCATGGAATCTCGACTGAGTTGAGGTGATGTACCTATACTTATTATACGTAAATTAAGACTTATTTATTACATTTTTTATGAAAACGAAATAAAAATATTATAAAATTTCTATTAAAACAAGCAGTAGAACTTTTTCAAATGCGTAAGCTAAACAAATATGCCATTTTCGAAGGAATAATTAACTTGGTTCTGGCTACGATGTTAGATGTGTCTTGTAAACAAAGGCAACAGCCAATCACAGCTGTGAAGATACAACCAATCAGAGGACTGGAATATCCCGCCAAGAGAGAGTTCCGGGGACTTATGAGTTGCTGTTAAAGAAACATGCCCGAATTTTCATAAAGTTGCCTTCAAATGCCATAGCTACGGGGGACGGGTCTAAAGATTTTTGTTTTTAAGGGCATTAGAATTATATTTTCCGCAAAATAAATAGAGATAATCCTTATAAGATGTTTTAATAATATATTTTATCAAAGGGATACATTCTAATTACTAAATAATTGTTTCTATTAAGAAAAAAATGTCTGTGACGTCATAAAGAGTAGGATGAACTTTAAAGCTTCTATAAACGATTGATTAACATCTGATATTCAAATTAATATTATATAAAGCTTATATGGTGAAAGAACTAAATAAAGTATATAACTGTAACTCGTATTTTGTTAAATTTCAAGTATAATGTAATTTATTCAAAGGAAATAAGTGACTATTTTGGTGACGATGTTAGATGTGTGCGTAAGTGCGTGTGTGTGTGTGTGTAGCTATAGTAAACAAAGGCAACAACCAATCACAGCTAAGGAACTTATACTCAATCAGAGGACTGGAACAAAGTTGCCAGGTATGCCTTTTTCAAGCCAAACACTTCAAATTTTGAATTTTTTAAAAAATTGTTTGACCGTTAGCAATATCATAAAAAGGAAGTTTGGCCTTAAATGTTATATTTTTGGCTATTATTACTAATGGGTTGGCCTTTTAAATCTGCTGTTGATTAGAAGTTGGCCTTTTTCTCATTCAGAAAACCTGGCAACCCTGGACTGGAATATCCCAGAGGAAGTTCAGAGGACTTACGAGTTGCTGTTTAAGAAACATGGCCGAATTACTTTTAAACGCCCTAGCTATGATGGACGACGGACCTGGAGATTTTGTTTCTAAGAGCATTATAGGTAAGTTTACTTCAAAATATATAGAGGCAGTCCCCTGTAAGATGTTTTAATGACACAGGATAGATTCTAATTAGCAAATAATTATTTTCATTCAGAAAAATACGTCTTTGCGACATCATAAAGAGTAGGGTGAACTTTAACACAACTAAATGAGTGGTTAGTTCTGGTTGGGGGTTTGAGAGACACGGTATTAACATTCGATATTTAAATAGATGCTAATATTTCATTGGGCTTAAACAGTGAAGGAACTGCATTTCGTTGTATTTCAAATATAATGTAAATTATTCGAAGGAATAATAGAACGTTCTACTGCACTCGCATCTTGATCTAGCAAGCTCCCTACGCTGTCAAGGTGAGGTTATACCTTTAAGAAAAAAATATACATTTTTTTTATTCCTTATTCAAGTATAATATATCTTGTAATGATATTGTAATGCTTTGGTAATCCATCTAGTTTAAATTTCAGCGTTTCCCTCGAGTTTTTTAAGCACAAATGTGAGAGTAACCTAACTAGGTATTTTAATAAACATTTATATACAGATTTGCTTGATTCCTATGCAACATTGGTTGGAAAGGTTTTAAAATGCTAAATTTTAATTATATTTACGTGCCTTTTTATTAAGGGCTTTGCATGAATTGTTGTTGGTTTTTACATACAGCATGTAAAAATTGTTTAGCTGAACGCTCTTTTTCTCAAAGCTTATTAAAACTGGTAAAATTATAGAACCACACAGGATAACATTTCTAATAAGATAAACAGCTTTTTGTATTCTAAATAATGTGCTTTCAATGAATTTATTGTATATTTCCACTTCAAATAAGAAGCTCCACTTTCATGGACCCCTCCCTTCCCAATGACATGTGGGAATCTGGGACTTTGCGTGTGCGAGAACAAGACAAAACGTGATTATTCAACAGTTTCGAGAATTGTAAAAGGCCACAGAACCTAAAAATCCCACCTAACCTAACCTAACCTAGTAGTTCCCAGGTCACAGACCTATTGCTCCTCGGACCCCCTTCCCAGGTCACAGACCTAGCTAGCGGGCAAGACCCTTGGACCCCCTTCCCAGGTCACAGACCTAGCCAAGGGGCAAGCCCCCTGGACCCCCTTCCCAGGTTACAGACCTAGCCAGGGGACAAGTCCCTCCTAAGTCATAAACTAAAAGTAAATCTTAAATACATCATTATATTATAATAAAGTAAATCACAAATAATTCCTTACCTTATGATTGGCACTACTTTTTTGTCTTGGCAGTCTTTACAGAAGTGTTGCAGTAGAAAATTTGCTGGTCTTCCCTAAAAGCTAAGTCAGAATGCACTTGGTACACTTTAACCCTTGAGGGATGCCACAATCTTTTAAAAAATTATTCACTTCACCAGGAGTACCATGAAACTTGTTCATAGCCTTGAAATAGCCAAAAGAGCAGCCATTACACTTTGCCACATTGGACTCCTTAATGCACACAGCTACAAATAAGGAACTAAAGCATTGTCGGAGAAAATGGGGCACATCACAGAGAATAATGTATACAGTAGAGAAGAAAAGGTTAGCTTTATCATTATTTATCGATTCACCAGAAAAGTTTCCCTACCCAAAATCCCTGATTCCCACTGGGTGACCCCCATAACTGTAGGATATATTTGGGTGTGTTTTATTAACTATTTGTGATGGAAATAAAGGTAATTCTCAAGGAAAACTTTATTAGTAAAGCTTTTCCCCTGTAGTTCAATAACGCATTAGCCCTTTTACCCCCAAAGGACGTACTGGTACGTTTCACAAAACCCATCCCTTTACCCCCGTGGACGTACCAGTACGTCCTTGCAAAAAAATGCTATAATTTTTTTTTTCATATTTTTTATTATTTTCTGAAAAAATTCAGGTATTTTCCAAGAGAATGAGACCAACCTGACCTCTCTATGACAAAAATTAAGGCTGTTAGAGCAATTTAAAAAAAATATACTGCAAAATGTGCTGGGAAAAAATAACCCCCTGGGGGTTAAGGGTTGGAAATTTCCAAAGAGCCTGGGGGTAAACGGGTTAATATCTGATCAGACCTATGCAACAAAGTAGGCTGAATGCCTTATCTCTGATTTTATAAGGTAGTAGGTTGGCCAAGGCACCAGCCACCTGTTGAGATAATACTGCTAGAGTTACCGGGTCCTTTGGCCAGACAGTATTACACAGGATACCTCTGGTTACGGCTCATTTTGTCACATTCTCAAATACCTGACAACACTGAGATTACCATTCTTCTTTGCTTAAGGGCTTAATTACTTCATTCTAATTGTTAAGTAGCTACTTTCCTCTTGGTAAGAATAGTACTCTAGCTATGGTAAGCAGATCTACTGTCATGGATTAGAATTCTCATTGATTGTACACTCAGGCATGGTGGTGTAGCTTATTTCTCCTTTTTTCCCGTTTTTAGTTTATACTGTATATGAAAAAAATAATTCAATGTTACTGTTCTTAAGGTATTATCTTTTGTTTGTTTATTACTTCTCGTAGTTTATTTCCTTTCCTCATTGGGCTATTTGCCCCTGTTGGAACCCTTGGGCTTATAGCATCTTCCTTTTCCAACTAGGGTTTTAGCTTACCTTGTAATAATAATGGCCGACGTCTTACGCAAGATCAGTTTTAAGGATTTTAATAAAAAAATTTGCTGTTAAAAACAAGAGGAAACTTTCAAATGTAAGTGAGTACACAAAAAATAATTTTCTTGTAAGTTTTATTCAATTTTAATTTAAAAAAAAAAAACACGAGGGAACTTGTCTAATTAAAGTGAAAGTATAAGAAAAATTAAGATTGCTTTCTTACTGTTAGTTTTGTTTGATTTTGGTGGATAAAATTTTGAAGCTTGCGTTTACTTTTTTAATTACACAAACTCTTTTAGTGCTTAGGTCCTAAGGGCTAAATCCAGATCTGGCTGTATTGGTCGTTATTTTCCCATCCTCTTTCTGCATTGACCTCCCTGTTGGTGACGTTAGTCTAATAACAATCATACAGTTATAGCAAGACAGAAGAAAGCAAGGAACTACAGAAGAATGATAGCTAATGTAGGTAACTGGGAAAGGATGCTGCAAAAATCAGTGTTGCAATATCTTTAATAAACTGACAGCACTACTGTAATGGTATTTAAAAATCAAAAGCAAGAAAACAATGCCAAAAGTTTGGCTATCCAAAGAACCAAACTAAATTATTCTTCAAATTTCCAGAACACAAGAGATAACTTCAATTTTATCACTAGATTTACACAAAATGTGGTTAAATATCTAGTGCCGATTTAATTACCAATTGCTCAATTTTGCATTACGGTATATGCCTTTCTATGATAAGTTCAATATTGTTCCGAGTTAGTTCTTAAATTGGGAAGATGAATCTAAGGGAAGTCGAATTTAACAGTAAATATGTGATCAGATAAACAGGAAATAGGTTTATTGAAATAAATTTGCCTAACAAAGCCATATGCAATTCAATTGAGAGTTCTCCCAATGGGCAAATTAATCATTCCGTTGTCAACCAACTGACCAATTACTTACACAACAAGAGCCACAGGTACATCTGAATCCTTTTACATGTGGGCCTTACTCATAATGTGACAGGAAGTTTCCAAAGATGGGTAAAGGATGCAACAAATCTTATTTCGGTACATTCAATCTTTTTTTTTTTAAACCTTTAATAGCTTAAATATGAAAGTATTTCAACATTTTTGTTCTTAAAATAGTTTTAATGAATTACTTCTCTTGTAGCTTATTTCTTTTCCTCACTGGGCTATTTTTCATTGTTGCAGCCATTGGGCTTATGGCATCTACTTTTCCTTCCAAATAGGGTTGTAGCTTAGCTAGTAAGAATAACAAAGAGGTCAGTTCACTAGCAAATGTATGATCCATACTTGATCCTTACCATATCAGCAATATTTGAATCACTAAGCCTTGCATTAAGAAAATATTGGAGGCATTCACAAAAAGGTGTACATGAAAGTACTAACAAATTATGTCAGCTCATGAACTAGAAACTAAAGGGTCATTACCTCATTCATTTAAAAGATTTAGCCTTATTTACTCAATGTAAAGCCATAAATTTATCATTCCCAAACAGATTATCCCAAATATTGCTATTAGATTGATGATTTTGGCATCTAGGAGGCAATACAGCAAGTTAAGCAATTGTTACTTTGTTGGACAAGATGTTCAAAAGGATGCAGAAATGTTGGTCACCTTAATGGGCATGTTGTATGGTTAAATAATAAAAACTACAAAAATTTCAGTAGAAAAATAAGAGTATTTTTGCATTTCAACCTGCACTAACCCACAGACTTTATTTTTGCTATACCTGTTTCTAGGCTGCGAGAGAGGACATGAGTTTTTATAGTTTATTTATGACATTAGTTTTTGTTGTTAATAGTTTATATATGACATGTCTGTTTTGACGTTACTTATTTTAGAATGATTTATTGTTAATTTGTTCTCTTCATTTATTTATTTCCTTTCCTCACTGGGCAATTTTTCCCTGTTGGAGCCCCTAGGCTTATAGCATCTTGCTTTTCCAACTAGGGTTGTAGCTTGGATAGTAATAATAATAAAGATAAATATCATAAGGGTTAATAAAATAGAAATAGCCTTTCAAGATATAATTGAAAAAGCAATCCATCCAGCAGCTCTTAACGGTATGACTTTTGGTAACGTGCGCGGGCACCTGGACCACCGAACTTCTTGGGTTCACATCTTCTTGGATCAGCAACTAGCAAAGATCTATCGTAATCAATCAAGATTTTCTTGATCTCCTTCTTGGAGGCTTCATCCACATCTGTAAAAGTAAATGGGCAATATTGTAAGAGTAATTTATAACCAACATCAGTGCCAAATTTTCTTAACCCTTTACCCCCAATGGACGTACTGGTACGTTTCACAAAACTCATCCCCTGACCCCCTTGGACGTACCAGTACGTCCTTGCAAAATTGGCTAATTACATTTTTTTGATAACTTTTTGAAAAACTTCAGGCATTTTCCAAAAGAATGAGACCAACCTGACCTCTCTTTGACAAAAATTAAGGCTGTTAGAGAAATATTAAAAATATATATTGCAAAACATGCTTGAAAAAGAAAACGCCTAGGGGTTAAGGATTGGAAAGTTCCAAACAGATTGGGGATAAAAGGGTTAATTGTATTCCAGTTGAGATTAGTTTCCATGAAGGCCCGGATCACCCTATAGGAACCATTGATTTTTTTAAATCTCATTTGAGTTTTTCATGGATTTATATTCTATAATTATTCATTTCGTTGGTCACGTAACTTAAAAGGGATATGGGTGTAACCAATGACAAGCGAGAGATTAACCCTTTTACCCCCAAAGGACGTACTGGTACATTCCACAAAAGCCATCCCTTTCCCCCATGGACGTACCGGTATGTCCTTGCAAAAAATGCTATAAAAATTTTTATTTTCATATTTTTTATAATTTTTTGAGAAAATTCAGGCATTTTCCAAGAGAATGAGACCAACCTGACCTCTCTATAACAAAAATTAAGGCTGTTAGATCAATTTTTAAAAAATATACTGCCAAATGTGCTGGGAAAAAAATAACCCCCTGGGGGTTAAAGGTTGGAAATTTCCAAATAGCCTGGGGGTAAAAGGGTTAAGCCACATGTTGTCCGAAATACTCTATTTCTTTTCAGTATTTTCGTTTCATTTCGTGCCTGAAAATCTTGTGATATCTGGCATCTGTATACCCCTCCGGTCAACTCAAGACTGTGAGACACCAGTAGGTTAGGGAAGGTGACCATTGCTGGTAAAACCCTTTTCAATTCAATGATTTAAAATTGTAATAACACCCCAGCAGTGAAGCTATAAAATCTGATGATGATAAGAGAGAAATAAACAAGGGCAATTTAAATCTAAAGTCAATATATAACCGTTTAGAATATTGCATGCAAAAATAATACGAATTATTACGTTAATAACCAAAGTATGGCAAAGTAAAAAGTTCACTCATGTTACTGAAAACTTTGAAGGCCGATAACTCAACTTTTCTGCTTCAACTATTTGCTAATATTGGAAAAATATTTTGCAATAATTTCGAAACTATACATGTTAACATATACAGTATATGTTTTGCCTTTCTTGTGTAATTAAGCTATATTATATAAAATGATAAACATGGCTGGATAAAAAAAGGGAAATTTAGAGTGATGTCACGGCTATTCATCTATCTCTACCTGTTTGAAATTTTGGGAAAAACCAAATTGCACGTTTATGGAGTCTTGAATAAAAAAATTTACGCCTGCGGACATACGTACGGAGTGACAGAATGACAAAAAACACACACATCGAGTTCTTATGCTCATATAGTGTTGGCAATGGTAATATAACTATCCTGAAAATTTCCAGTTACTAATACAGTACTTTTTTTTTATTAATATTTTTCTGTTGGGAGGTGAACCTGGTCTTAAATTACAAAACATGTTATAGAATAATAATACAGTACTTACATTTCTGATAGTAAGCTACCAGAGACTTTGAAATAGCTTGACGGATGGCATAAATCTGAGATGTGTGTCCACCACCCTTAACTCGCACTCTTATGGACACATTGGAAAACTTTTCCTGAGGGGGAAAAAAAATTGTATCAAAATATATAGTTTAGTTAAATTTATAAGAGCCAGTATTAACAGAAACTTTTTTTTTTTTTTACAAATACATTATAAATATTATATAACTTCAAAAGGAAAATTTATTTTCTCACCCTTTACAGAGTAAACTATAATACAATAAATTAATTTTCAAATATAAATTCTATATTCTAGGGTAATACTAGATATACAAATAGTCAAATTTATTAAATCCATAATTATAAGGTTATTTCCTTCATTATATAAATGAACAATCATAGTCAAATTGAATGAGGGGAAAAAAAAAAACCATTAATGGCAAATTTAGGTCCATAATAATGAAAAGTTTCTTTCTTACGTACCTTACCGAGGAGGAGGACAGGTTCCATAAGCTTGTACTGGAGGGTTCTGGGTTCAATGTGCTCAAGAGGGCGGCCATTTACCTTGAGTAACCCATTTCCACGCTTACAATGGGCAACAGCTGTGGCAGTTTTCTGAAATGCAAACGATGTAACCTTCAGTATAGTCCTATCTTAATTGGAAAACATTTAAGTCAGAATGTTGGTGGTGCTTCTGTTTATACACATTGCCTAAAATTAACTAGACTTTAAATCTAACATTTTAAGTATCATTGTTTATTGGAGTCATTAGTCACATTTTTTCTTTCCCCACCCTAGCTGCTATCAAGGCAATATAAATTTTCAGGATCGAATCCATCCCCCAAGAAGGAGCTATTAATTAAAAATTTTCCTGAACCTTGTATCATAATCAAGAACCAGGAGTATTCACCTCTAAGAGGTGAAACAACAAAAATTACATAGTACTGTACATTATACTTAATGGATTGGATTTATGAATTTGGACTATAAAACCAAGCACTGGGACCAGGCAGGCAATTCAGCACCAATATGCAACTGGGGAATCCCCTTGAGTTGCACAAGTAAAAATGTGCCTGGACAACAAGCTAGAACATTCTTAATTACATGGTTCTAAAGGAAGTAACAAAATGGTTCCCTAAAGCTACTACTTCTAAGGATATTGACACAAGATGGATGTGCACTAACTGAATCACTGTCCTTCCATACCCTAAGTAATCACTGAAATACAAAAATCCTTGCAACTACTGTACCTATATGAAAGTACATTTCATATTGGTGTTATACACTTGAAACCGTTGGCGGCATGTATGTTGAGACAGGTGAAATAATGCTACTTTATATATCGATGATTTTTTTTTTTTCTTTAGAAGTACAATACTGTATTACATTGGAACATCACACATTTGAACAAATCTTTGCAAATATGAATCGCCTATACTACTGTCAAAAACTACTATCATCAGGTTACAGATTTTGATAGCAAAAAACCCATTTTGTATAGTCATCAAAACAAAAGTTTGGATAAAAATAAAGATAGCAAGTAAAAGTTGCTTAGGTCGTCAGTGACTTGTTTCAACAGAATAAAGGGCATAACATTTCACATTCTAAACCTCTTGGTTAACTGTTTTCGATACAGGAATATACATTACATTGTATTTGAAGCTCTTATGTTGTTCATTTTAATAATGATAGGTTATGATTGAAACGGGGTGTTTGATACTGTATACTGTACTTGGCCTGTTAATGAGATTGAAGAAGTCGAAAGTTCCATCAGAGGTCGGACCACAAAGCTAAAACTCATTGCTTTTAGTACAGTATGTATACCAACAGTTTCAATTAGTCATTATACAATATTTTCAAGTACTATGATATTCAATTAGTCATTAAACAATATTTTAAAGTACTATGACAGAGAAGCCATTCATTATTTTTTTTTAAATCTTGCATCGAGCAAGACTGAATTTGCAACATATACCTGTTCAAACGACAATGTCAAAAGGTTTGTAAACTATTGTAAACACTAGACCACAGAGGTAACACATTACATAAATACGAGATAAGGCAAAGACCAACAGTGTAAATTTGGCATACCAAACAAGTAAATAGATGAGATTGAAAAAAAAAGTCACATTTTCTATGCACTCAAAAAGCCCAAAAAGCCTGTCAGAAATAAGCTTATGTGTTTTGATAACAGTAACTGTTGTATTGGGATGATTGCCAGAAACAAAAATGGTTAAACTAGTTAATATAAAAGACTGGTAAACTATATTTTTTAAAGTGTTTCAAACATTGTTAATGACTATATCATAGCATTTCATTTATAGTAGTCTATCCAACATTATTAAAAGACTTAGGGATTTCTGCTATAAATAGTAAAAAAAAACAAAAAAAAAATTCTGAAAACTAAAATATTCATGGTGTCGAAACCATTTATTGCACTATTCGGAGCGTTAATTAAAAACGGACATCAACTAACCTGAACTCAACCTAACCTACAAGCCATGTCCTTACCTACATACCTAACGGGGGGGGGGGGGGGGGGGGGGGGGGGGGGGGATCACCTTCTGCGAACCCCCTTACCCTAAGTTAGCCATACAGGTGGCCGCTATCATACACACACCCCTACTACTCTCTAATCTTACCACAAGGTCAGATGAGTTTTGAAACATTTGATTAGAAAATCCAAGCTAATAGAGAAATGGGAACCAAAGTCAAACATTACAACACACGACATATCAAGCATATCATATTGTGATAATGAACATGTCACAACAATTATTTTAATAAAGCTAAATGTTTGTCCAAACTTGTTACATTATAAATGGATGAGCAACATACAATATAACTTTGGCCCGATTAATATTTGGAAATTTCTAATTCTAACAGCACACATTAGGTGTTTGTGTCGGCCAACACCAGACGTGATATTAATTATTCCAATTGTATGCAAAAGTAAACCCAGGCAACTAACTAATTAATTTTTACAAACAATACAACCAGGTATCCCCTTTTCAGATCATGTCACCAATTTATAACAAAAGGCCTACCGCATGCATAGAACATCACCAAACAAACAACACGCATTAGGTGTTTTTGTAGGACTACACTAGACGTGACAAATTATTCCAATCGTATACAAAAGTAAACCCAGGTGACTACCTAGATTTAATTTATACAAACAACACAACCAGGTACCCCTTTTCCGTATCATGTCACCAATTTATAACAAAAAGCCTACCACATGCATAGAACATCACCAACTTAAGCTTCCCAACTAACGTAACCTACAAGCCGTGTCCCTTCCTACTTTCCAAAAGGGGATGTCAGTATTTCAAGTGATAATGTTGAGAATGAGGAAGTTAGGGGGCATGGCCGTTGTCATACCCATCTCACCAAATCTATACCTTAGGTAGGTAGAAGTAATGTGATTTTTTACGAGAGGAGCTCTCAGAAAGGACGGCTAATTGTATCTTACCTATGGACCCAGGGGGTGTATGTAAGATAGCGGCCACCTGTATGTAATATTATGGGTAACTTAGAATACAGCAGTGTAAGGAGGGTCGCAGGGGGGCGTTAGCCCGCTTTAGGTATGCAGACAAGGCCACAGCTTGTAGGTTAAGGGGAAAAGTTTAGGTTAGTTGATGTTCATTTTTAATCAAAGCATGAGATACTGGCCGGTGATATACAAAGGCTCCTGGAACATATAGTCTATCTATTAGGATACTACTTAAAAGTAAAGAAATAACCTATCTATTAGGATACTACTTAAAAGTAAAGAAATAACCTAAGTCATACTAAATCGCCATAATTTTGAGGGCGGCAGGGCCTGTGAAAGAGGAGCATCCTAACAATATCCACTGAGGTAGGGAGTAGATCCTGCCCTGCTCCACAATACATACCAGGAAATGCCTCTTCCACCGAATGACACCATTTTCATATTTTCAGAGTAACTACGGATTTAACTGATGCAAATTACAAAATAGCTTTGCATAAATTGGCCGTATATGGAGAGAATGGTTTTGTAAACAAATACCCAAATTACTGAGGGGTTCTTCAATTTCTTTGCTCGTGAGTAGGTCAAATGAACGGTTGTAAAATAGAACATTCAAATCTCTTGGGGGTAAAGGAGCCATTTGGACCAATATGCCATGATCCTGTAACAATCTAATGTCAAATTCAGATCAACCGGCATAATAAAATATAAAATTAACGAGGGAATTAGGCCTGAACAAATCCATGCCTTATGTCCATAAGGCTATAAATTAACACGATTTCAAATTAATTACTCCCAATATAGTAGAACTAAAAATAGTATCAACCTAAAATATGGTACCTAAATACATTTAGCTCCCTATAACTTAAATTACTTTTAAATTATATCAGTTACAGGTCAAATTAAATTCCTCTTAGATCATAACATGGCAAGATTCTACTCACCTTCCTGCCGAACACTTGTACTGAAGGTACTACTTCTTTTGCCGCCGTAGTAGACATCTGTAATTGAAATAAAACAATGAACAAGCTTGTCTTACAAGTACTGTGTAATTCCGGGGTCAGTATTGTGCATACACACGACAAATATGATACAATTTTTCAGAACTCTTCGGTATACCTTTACTCGGCAGTGGTCTCCGTGTGAAGGAAAGCAGCGTGTTGATTAGCGCCCAAGAGACCCAACACCGTGAGAGTGTTAACATTTTACACCATAGATGGCAGCACGTGTATATAGAGGCAAGATTTTTTAATGGTATTTTAGAATATAATAATAATAATAATAAATTCTATTGGATAGAAAATAAATTACATTAATATTATTTACAAAATTTCAGATTCAGTCCAAGCCTATGTGGAGCTGAGCTCTTCGGGCAATGTATAACAAGAATCGGTGCTACTATAGCGTGAGGTCTACCGCCATATGTCGCCTACCCAGGTGTAGGGTGAGGTCTACCACGTGACCAGCGTCCCAGAGGACCGCACCTAACCATCGAATATGTGAACTGCCCAAATTCATCAAAAACGTGACCTGTCCATAGAAAAGGAAGCAAATGGAGCTTCTAAATCAGTTTTTCCCTCGGCCTATAGGAGATATCAATTGAGCGATCGTGGTTGGACGCTAAAACGATAATTCTGAAGAGAATGCGAGGTGTTGGTCGTCAGCTGTTCCAGTCTCATCTTGATAATTTTTGCTGGAAGGTGATGAGAAAAAAATCCAATGATCTATTTGTGTCATTCTTAGAAGATGTACGAAGTGTGTATCGCTAGATTAACCTGTTTGATGTACGAAGAGTGTATCGCTAGAATAAATGTATGGAAATATATGATAACATGTTTGATGTACGAAGAGTGTATCGCTAGAATAAATGTAGGGGAATACGTATATGATAACATGTTTATTTTTACCTTTATTCCCTTTTTTTAATGTAATTAGAAATCCAATTATCTATGTAAGTCATTTCTAAGATATGTTTAAATTAAGTGTTTATTGCTTAAACAAATGTATGAAATGTGTTTTATCTATGAGGGACGAATAACTCATCAGTAGACCTCACGCTATAGTGCTAACGGGAGGTAGATCTCACGCTATAGTGTGGTAGACCTCACGCTATAGTAGCACCCAAGAATCTATTATGAATAAAATAGAAAACCATATCTATAATGTATTATATAGTTGTTATATGGTATTTTGCAATATATATATATATATATATATATATATATATATATATATGTATGTATATATATATATATATATATATATATATATATATATATATATATATATACACGAGCTAAGCTGTAACCCTACTTGGAAAAGCAAGATGCTATAAGCCCAAGGGCTCCAACAGAAAAAAAAAATAGCCCAGTGAGGAAAGGAAACAAAAAATAAAAACTACAAGAGAAGTAATAAACAATGAACATAAAATATACTACGAACAGTGGTAACATTAAATTAGGCTTTTTATACATGCACTTTAAAAGCTTAAAAAAACAGGAGGAAAAGAAATAGGGTAGAATAGCATGCCCGAGTGTACCCTCAAGCAAGAGAACTCTAACCCAAAGACAGTGGAAGGCCATGGTACAGAGGCTATGGCACAACACAAGACTAGAGAACAATGGTTTGATTTTGGAGTATCCTCTTTGAAGAGCTGTTTACCATAGCTAAAGAGTCTTTTCTACCCTTAGCACGAGGAAAGCAGCCACTGAACAATTACAGTGCAGTAGTTAATCCCTTGAGAGAAGAAGAATTGTTTGATAATCTCGGTGTTGTCAGGTATATAAGTGTTACTCCCATCATTATTTTTTTCCATAGCTCTTTGAATTATGTTCTAAGGCTTCAGTGAGGGTCCAAGTTTCTGATGTAAAAGTTGATACTGGTATAGGGCCCTCTGATTAAATACTTTTCTTTTAGGAGAAAGTGTCATTTTAAGTTTTATTGTCTTATTTTGTGTGTGTGTGTGAGAGAGAGAGAGAGAGAGAGAGAGAGAGAGAGAGAGAGAGAGAGAGAGAGAGAGAGAGAGAGAGAGAGAGAGAGAGTAAATGAATAAGCCAATCGAGTAGGTGTGAAATTTTTATATTATGAGGCTCATTAACATACAAAATACCAGTTATGTTAACGCTGATGAGCGCATATCTTAAGCCTCTAAATGAAATGTATACAAAATATTTCTCTAACTTTATAAGTAATTTGTGATTACCAAATATAAATGCATTTCAAATATATGTTGAGACCTTGAAATTAATATCTGGAATCAGATAGTATCTATAATTCTTTAAACCTATAATAATTGTTAACTCGATATCTAAACCTGATTAAGTTCGCAAACAAGAAAAGAATAAACAAATTTTATTTGTGATATGTCCTCAGTAGAAAATAAAACAAATGAATAACGAGCGTCAAAATCTAGAGGCAGTGCTTAAAATTCGTACGGCAAATGAGTACCACACCGTACAACCGATTTATGTTCTCTAGTATCGGTAAGTCTCACCAGAAACAAAATCGCATCGACAATTCTCGTTTACACTTCTTTTTTAAGCAAATGGGACTATAGAGCACAAAATGGATATTTGCTTAAATTACATTAATTTTGTTGTTACCTAATTTATTAATTTTGCTGTTACCTAATTTATTAATTTTGCTGTTACCTAATTTATTAATTTTGCTGTTACCTAATTTATTAATTTTGCTGTTACCTAATTTATTAATTTTGCTGTTACCTAATTTATTAATTTTCCTCATCCTATAAGTGTGCTTTACATTGATTATCCGGTAATAGCCAAATGTAATTATTGTAATTACGTAGTAACGGTTCAAAATACTCACGCTGGGCACATGCCTTCGTGATTGATAATAAAATTCATAAAAATTACCAGCTTTGATATTTTCTAAAGCAAAACCGCCGTATTATCTTTAAAAATGGCTAGAGGTATTTTATAGGCCTTGATCAAAGTTTTTTACTCATGAAAACTGAACATCAATTTTATCATATCTACTATACACATTCCAGAAAAACAGGAATGCGAATAGAACATGAATAAAAAATATTAAGTATATCTAAAACCAGGCAAAACTGACCATAAGAGATTATAATTATATATCTTAGTACAAAATCTTTCATTGTATTGCAAATTGAGAGAAACCCTTGTCAATTTGCTGACGATAGGCGTACAATATTGTATTTTCGTTGTAAGAAGAAACAAGGGAAATTTTGTAAGGGATTGCATAATTATAGTTACAATAATTAAAATAATTTTTCCATATAAGTATTATAATAAGCCTAACTTCCTGTCACCAAAGCATTAATTATAATTTACTAGTTAACACTTGTAGGCTTACTTCGAGCCTTTAAATGTGCGACCCCGAGGCTATACAATAAGTTCCCACGAGACATCCAAATGATTGAAGATATTAAGGATTTATATAGGAAATTGGAGACTTTGTTATTCTGTGAGTGCTTCAACAGTGACGATTTAATGGCAAATGAGCAATAAGCGATGTGAAATGCTGAATGATCTCGAACGAACATGATAAAACGAATGTGGAGGTCCTGTAGAGAGTAGGATTCCCCTGCTTTACAGGACCGGATAAGCAGCCCTTAAAAAGGGGATATAGTTAAACGGTGCATAAAAGATTACACTGAAATAAACTCTTTAAACATACGCTAACCAGTGTCTTTCGTAAGTTGTTAAAAAGAACTGAAATATGAAAACCAAATGACATCTAAACAAAACTTAAGGATGATCTACTTAAAGAATGGAACAATTTTATCCTTGTTTACTTGTTTTGGGTTTAAATCCAACCCTCCACTGAAGTCGAGTGAACTACTTCTCGGGCGGGTCCATATTAATCATCTAACGAAACATTTTCCTTATAACTTATACTATTCTATGATTGTAGCATCTTCCAAATCATATGATCTTGTGAAAAGTAATGTCTTTAGTTTCTTCTTAAATTCAATTGCTCCCTTTAGGTCCTTCATTTCAGTTGGCAGTTTATTATAATGTCTTGGCGCATAGTAGCTAACATAAGGTGTGATTGACAAATAACTTCTCTTTTAATGCATTTCAGTATTTTTTATGCTAATTCTAATGACATTTAAAATTGCGATAACTGAATAATTATCTGTGTACTAAGTTTTATTAGTTGATATTTCTTCATGACCTAACCATTAATGCAATAATGTTCTTAATTCTTATATTGTTTATTGCTTGTATACATTTGTAATTCTAGCATTTCTACCATATCAATGTTTAAATTCAAAATTTGCACTATTTATTATTCCGCCCTTCTTTATTATACTTTATTATACGAATATACAATTCCATTTATTTTTAGGCTGAAAATCTCATTTATATGTGTCTATGTGTATATGTGCATGTATATGTACATGTGTGTATATGTATTTGTATATGTATGCATATGTATATACTTATGTATATGTATGTGTACATTTAGTTTATCTATATCAATATTTACTTTTTATTAATTTTTTTAATTGAAGATATTATTTTATTTGTATTATTGCCCGAAGAGCTCTGCTCTACATGGGCTTGGACCGAATCTTTTTTTGTAAATATTTTGTATGTAAATATGTTTTTGTCCAATAAACATTATTATTATTATTATTATTATTATTATTATTATTATTAAATAGAAAAGTATAAAGAAGTTTAATGTTGTACTAAGTGACCTTGTTGTCTGCATTCTGAAACCAAAAAGGAAAGAAGACGAATGTAAACACTCGCCTTGATGCCTGATGGGCTGTCTATGGTGATTTCCCAAACACTCCTTCAAAATTGTTACAAAGTCTCTCAAAAGACTATTCAAGTAACTCTCGTCGTGGAAATTTCCGGCCTTATTTAAGCGCGTACATTTTCCTAATTTCGTTTTGGAAAAAAAAGGTATAACATCACATCTGACAGAAATGCCGTACAACTCTCGAAGGTAAGTTTGCTTTGTCTAAGACGAGGCTTTTAAAGTTTTGACGTTTTTTGAGGTTAAAATGCCTCATTTGTATAATTACGCATTATATTTCCGAATTGCTTTTGCTTGTTGAGAAGGTAAATCACCTTAGACTTGGTCAGATATGTGAAAACCGAATGAAATAATTCGAATTCCGGTATCCTTTTTGTATTCGTACACCGGGCATAATAGCTGGTAAATCTTTACCCGTGCACCGACGCTATTGAATATCAAACACTCCTGTCCCCCTTAGCCCAGGACATCATGTCCTTACTAAGGGCTTCACCCTATGACCCTCCCACCTCTAATTTACTAAACATCGCACGGATAAAGTTATACCACGGTAGCTCACACCTGCTACGGTAGCATGTAATTGAGTAAGCTTAATTTGCTATAAACTTGAGCTGTTGTATTAGCCTCCAGAATCTACTACTGGTAGAGCTAAACTTCAGCCATCGAGAGCAGGGCTACGATAGATCTGTGTGCTAAGTAGATAGCTGACCTAAGATCATAAATTATACCAAACGCATTTGTTATAAAATGGTTTTTTGGTTGATTTTGTTGAGGCTGAGTAGGTCTAACTGCAGTGGTCACAGAGTATAAGCCCTCACGAAAGCAAGCAGGTAGGTAAATATTTTTTTCATGTAACAAAGCAAATAATTCTGGGTTAATTGTATATAATTCTTTAATTTTTAGCAAAATGGTGTTTCACTACAAGAAATAATGAGTGCCGGTGTGACGGTCTGAACGTTCCTCCGGTCTCGGAATTCTCCTTGACATTGTATGATGGTTCTTTTCCTCCATTAGCTCACTTCGCTCGCATGAAAATAAAACATCAAGCTCATATGTACTGGCAAGCGGTAATGTTGAGCTGCGCATGCTAACATTACAGGAAAATAAAACATCAACCTCGTATGCACTGGCAAACGGTAATGTTCGCGCATGCGCAAATTATCAAGGAGAATTCTGAGACCGGGGGATCGTTCAGACCGTCACACCGGCTATGTTGGCATTATTGATCGAATATAATTTTAACACAATATCATTGTTCAAGTCCATTATTTTCTTTTGGGAGACTGATTGCTAATTAGCGCAAATGCTTCATTTTCATTTTCTTAATGCAACTTTTCTGAGTTTTCCATGACAATCCATAGCTGGATTTTTGAGCCAATTGAGATATTCCAAGTATCTATGCATAATTCTCAGGATGATGTTTTACAATATCTCCTTTTTCCTCCTCCACATCAGTTCCAGGATGACTACTGTCCCAGGAAGTCATTTAGACTGGTGGTCAATCAGTTTCAGTATTTATGTAATTTCATCTATTTCGGCAATTGATTATATTTAAGACTATGCCATTGTTCATCTGAAACGTATAAAAATATCACTGAAATAATGTTTCATAGTTAGTGTATGCAGTACATCCGTGTACTGCTTGCCAGAACAGAGGAGCAATGGGATAATCTTTTATTTGCTAGCAATGCAATTTACGGCGGAATAAAAACCGTTTGAGGGACGCGTTATATGTTATAAGTAATGATAATGATTTAATAGTGACTTACACTGATGGTGTGCGCAGCATATCCATTTACTGCTTGTCAGAATAGAGAAGCAGTGAGAGCTTATTTAATTTTGAGCTACGGCCAAAGAAAAACCATTCAACAGGCGTTATAGCAATTATAGGTTATTATGGTTCTTTAATTTCATGCCACTTACATGAACTATGTTTTTCTTAATGGTTATCAAGTTTATTATGCATTCCTAAAATTCTGCTGCTGTAAATAACTTATTTTGGGTGTTTACTCACCCTAAAACCCCAGTTTCTCATTGGGATCCCCCAATTATTTTTTGTAAAGGGGATAGAAGAACTCATAAATGGGTGGTTTACCCTAATATTCAAGGTCGGAAATAGATAAAAATCAAGGTATTGCAAAGGAAAGTATACGGTTCTTGTATTTGGTTAGAAATGAAATTATCGTGGATTCATCCAATTTCGACTCCGGCTGCGTTATTTTTAATAGGAATTTGGGCTGTTGCGATGTTAACGCTAACAAGTTTAGTAAGTCTTTACTTGAACACTAGCATTAGTTGCTGGGAATGTGCTCTAAGTCTGATGAACGTATGGATTCTCTATTGGCGCTGAGAGATGAAGGTGTGCCTTAGTTGAGGAATAACTTGAAGTTCTACTGTGACCATATGCAATGATGATTAATTACTCAGATTATTATTATTGTTATTACTTGCTAAGCTAAAACTTTAGTTGGAAAAGCAGTATGGTATAAGCCCAGGGGCTCCAACAGGGAAAATAGTTCAGTGAGGAAAGGAAAAAAGATATGTTAAGAAGAGTAACAACAATAAATATCTCCTATATAAACTATAAAAACTTTAACGAAACAAGAAGAAGAGAAATAAGATAGGAGAGTATGCTCGAGTGTACCCTCAAGCAAGAGAACTCTAACCCAAGACAGTGGAAGACCATGGTACAGAGGTTGTGGCACTACCCAAGACTAGAGAACAATGGTTTGATTTTGGAGTGTCCTTCTCCTAGAGGAGCTGCTTACCATAGCTAAAGTCTCTCTTCTACCCTTATGAAGAGGAAAGTGGCAACTGAACAATTACAGTGCAATAACCCCTTGAGTGAAGAAGAATTGTTTGATAATTGCGTTGTCAGGTGTATGAAGACAGGAGAATATGTAAAGAATAGGCCAGACTATTCAGTGTGTGTGTAGGCAAAGGGAAAATGAACCTTAACTAGAGAGAAGGATCCAATGTAGTACTGTCTGGCCAGTCAAAAGACCCCATAACTCTCCAGCGGTAGTATCTCAACGAGTGGCTGGTGCCCTGGCCAACCTACTACCTATAACATTACCTCATGATCCACACTCATGATGGATTAAACTGTAACAGGAATGCTGTTAAACAGGAACAAAAAGTTTATATCAGCAGGTTATACAGAAACTTTTTGTTGGATGCAGTTATTGGGAAAACTGCAAAACCTTATTTCCTCCTCAAATTCCCCCGCACACGACAAACTGCTAGGGATATACTGGAAGAAAAAGCAAAAAAATTGAACAGCTAGTTTGTGAATAATTACTGACACCTCGGTATAGATTTTGATAGCCGAGTTCAACCCAAGGCGTAAACCTATTCCTATTAAAGGACGAGGGTGGTTGTTTGTATAGGAACAAACCAGCATCAGTAACTGCCGTAACTGTATGTTCCTTAGCCCAATTCAGCTTAGGAAGCTGTGTTCCTAGTCATTGTGAGAGTGAAGCTTCTCCAAAACCTTCCTTTCCACTGATCTACTGACCTAGGACAATGCAACCTTGCTCGTTGTACATGACAGTACAGTATTATCTTTGGTAATGGTGAAATAATACTGCACTTATATTTTTCTTCCTCTCTGCTGTATTTGGGGCCTAAACTTATAAAATATTAAAACCTGAATTAGTGTAGACCTTTTGAAATATATGAGAAAAGCATATGTTGGTCAGAATGTAGCATAGGCTAAATTTATTCTAAACATTATACAGTATGTTCTGATCTAGCCTAAATGCCTTATCTCTAAACTAGGCAATTTGTATTCCTATTGTCTCCTAACTGCCATGAAGTTACTGTTTTATCATGATGGTCCTGATCTCCATGGGTCCTCACGAGGCGTTTTTGAAAATTTCTGGGATCATGAAATTCTCAGCTACTTTGATGCAAAAAAATTCAATCAATCCGCATGTCTCAACAGGGGAATAAATCAGATTAATTGCAAGAGCCACCCAATAATACCCTTTGTTCCTATTCATAATACAAATATTTTTACCTTTTGATATGAGTATGACTTCAGTAGAGCTAGAGTAGCCACTACTGTAAGCTTTAACAAGGTAAACAGCTGGTTGGTGAATGGGGGAACCCTGCCCATCCAACAGGGAGCGCTGCCTACACTTTGATTTTGGCCACCGACCTGTATAGACTTATTTCTTGGCATCCTGTTTTGGACTATTTTCTGATGGTTTGCTTTCCCTTTTTCAGGTTACTTTATTCCTGTTGATGATGTCGGCTCTGTGGTCGGACATGCAGTTGTGTCCTGGAAAGTCCAGCCAAGGTTGTGGCCAGTATGCGAGTAACTCAAAAGTCGACCCTCATCACCTATGTAGTTTCTGCAGGGGTCATGACTGTTTGCTGGACTTTACTTTTTTGTGAGTGTAAGGAATGGCCTTTGGTGCAGTGGTCAGAGCCTGGAAAGAACGGGAAGAAGTAGTCTAAGAGAGATTCTTCTCAGTTGGTCTTGGGTACACCCAAACTGATGGTTAAGAAGTTCTCAAGCTCCTTCATCCCTCCGTCAGGTGAGAAGTCTGCTGCCATTCACTCAGCGAGTTCTTTGAGCGAGATAGCAGCATTGCCTTCTTCTAGCAAAGGTAATACCTCATTCTGCCTCTTGCCCAAATTTCTCCCTCCATTGTATTGGCAGATAACTCTTGCAAGTACTTGGACATGCTGAGGCCTGCCGTTGGAATTGGTGGCTCCACGAGGGTGGAGAACCTCCTAGAAATTATAGCAGATGATATAACCCAGAAGTTTTCTTGCCCTTTTGCATCTCCCCCCTTGCCGGGAGAAGAGAGCTGTGTGGTGATGCCCCAGGACATGTTCTTGCATGTTGCGGCAGACCAGTCGATGCTGGTTACTTGGAGTTGGTGTGCAACCAGGAAATCCTCAGCACTGGTTCTTACCATGATGAAGAGGTGCCAGCCGGCGGGAAGAGGAGGATGAGTTCTCTGAGGCACAGGGTGACAGATCTGGAGGATTCTCGTTAGTCTCCTTCCAGTTCCTCTGCATGTCTTTGTGGGAGAAATAGCGCTGTACTGAAACCTTCCCCCAGGGTCAGGTAGGAGGCCCTGGGGTACCTGCCTTTGCATACAAACACCGCTGGTCAGGATAATTAGCTGTGTTCTTGTCCCTCTGCTGCCTAGGTATGTTTCCTGGAGGTCTTGTTGACTCTATAGGTGCAGGAATGCCTTGACGGACATTGAAAGCTGTCCAAAAAACCTCTCGCTCTTTCTCGCTATGAAAAAAGGTAAAAATTTTGAAATTGTATTATCGTATGCTTGAATAATTTCTATCAAAAGATTTCAATGAAGAAAAATGAGGAAATTAGAATTTTGTATAGAATTTACGATAATCATTACCCAAATTATTTGTTAACAAAAACGTTTGCACTTTTTTTTAAAGAAATATTTTTAGAATTACAATCACAGCTTGTTCAACTAGCATGTTAATTAACCACAGTTGTTGAACTTTTTTTTATGACTGCTAGTTCATACCACAATGTGTCTTTAACAAACTTAAAAATCATGAAAAGTAGAACAGAGCAAATTAAATTTTTTTTCACTTATGCTATGTTTA
The DNA here is from genome assembly GCF_036898095.1 of Palaemon carinicauda. Taxonomy (NCBI): domain Eukaryota; kingdom Metazoa; phylum Arthropoda; class Malacostraca; order Decapoda; family Palaemonidae; genus Palaemon; species Palaemon carinicauda. The sequence goes on from NC_090769.1 coordinate 28,071,906, forward strand.
GGGAGATTTCATTTTATAAAAATTTCAATTTTTTTCTTTAAGAAACGAGAGGGAAAGGAAAAAATTTCTTCATAAAACAAGCAAGTCGATGTAAGCTTTAGTGGGAGCATAGCTAAAAATAGAAAAGGCATGATGTTTGTCAATAGAGCTCTCAGATTCAGGAAAGAATATCCAAAATATCTAAAAATCTGCATTAAATAGAACTAGCACCGAGAAAAGGAAATAAGGAATAAAGATAATACCCAGAAAATACGGTATAATGAACAATAAAAATGTATGAATAAGAGAATTGAGAAGCAAACATAAAAGAAGGAAGAATGGAAGATAAAATATTGATATTTTACTGAATATTGACTAAGGTTTTTTATGTTCTATTTATTTAAACTAAAGGTCTTGTAACTTATTATGCAGGAAGGCATCAAATATTATTAAAGGGTAATAATAAGTTGAGAATAATTAGATAGAAATGATAAAAGGAAAATTGTTAAGGGATAATTTAATGTAAAGTAGTAGAGGTAAATTATATTAAAGTGAAAATTAATCAAAGCTAAATTATATATAACATTAAACTTCATAATAGAGTTGAAAAGTTAATTTTTAAGGCTTTTTGATTGTGAAAAACGTAGATTGAAATTGAGCAGCACTTCATTTAATGTTATAGATTATTTGGACAGAGTTTTTAAGGAAAGGATGTAAGAATACAATTTTGTATAGTATTTTGCTTTACAATTAGTTATACTGTATAACATACAGTATAATTATGGGACTACTACAAAACTATGCATCTCCTTCAAAGATCCCGCCTTTGATGAAGAAGAGGAAGTCATTTCGTAAATAATTCTTCAAAAATTGCGAAAAAAGCGCCCACAAAAATCAACCGCACTGTAGCCACCAGCTGCGATCAAAGGAGGACCGTATAGGAGCACTGGAAGGTGATAGGATGTGTAACGGCTCCTTACTTATCCTACCCCTTAGTGGACTAGACTGGGAAAGGTCTGTTTGGGGTGCAGATATCTCTGGTTATCTTAGGATACGTCCCTGATTATACACTATCTTCGGATAGTCGTTTCCGGGGGTTAGAACCCCATGATACCTGACGGTAATTCTCTTGTAATATGAATCACAGAAATATTATACCGTAGAAGTTGCCAGAGGGAACTTCCATCAGGACGACATGGCTATCTCACCCAAAAATTAATTTTTCCTTAGTCAAAATCCCATTGTTTGTGGTGTTTGGCAACTGCATGTAGGCAGTGATTAGTTGGTTAGAGGTACTAAGAGTTCATCGACCAATGGACACCAATTATTCGAGTATTTTCGCTTTTCGCGGTGGTGTCTATTACTTAACCCCTGTAAAGACAGTGGGCTGACTCTACTTGCTTGCCCTCCTGTATCTCCTTTGTCGTCTCTTGCTAAGCCTTCGGACTGGATACCACCTCCCCCCCCTAAAAGGAGGAGGAGAAAGTTACCAGAACACAGGAAGACTGATTCAACTAAGACTTGTGAGACTTGGACTGAGGTAAAGGAATTTAGGACCAAGTACAAGCACTGCTGGTGAGGGTGTTGGTAGTTTCCGTAGTCCTTCTCCTGTTGAAACTGTCCCACCCAGTACATACTAAAAACATATCTACTTGGATGACGATGTAATAATCAAAGGTTTGGTATAGAAATAATGTTTATTTTAATATTTTAATTCTCTTGGGGTTAGTGTAAAAATAATGTTTATTTAAATTGTATTTTAATATTTCAATACTCTTGGGTTTAGTGCTGAAATAATGATTATTTGAATTGTATTTTAATATTCATTAATAATTGCTCAATTTGTTTGATTATTTATTTATTGCATAAACTCTTAGTTTATTTCAATTTGTTCAACTTGTCAGTCATTTAATTGCCTTTTATTTTCTTTTGTCTTGGGTTTGTGCAACACTTTACTCAGTAGGTCTTCATTGCTCTAATAATGAATCATTGCATTGTCCTCCTGGCTAGTACAGTGGTAACGCGTTTGCCTAGCATTCGCATGGCAGCAGATTGATCCCCGCCCAGGACCGTGAGTTTAAGCTCTTTACTGGGGAGGCCACTGCTGTGGTAGGGCAACACAATGGGGGTTTGGGCTTGCTCGGCTGACGTTTTGGTGAGCATCTATTCTGATGAAACTGGAACTTAAACCAGACAACTTTAACTTTTAACTTTAAATAGACTCAGATGAGAAAGTTGACCATTAAGTGTATTAAAAAGACCTTTTAATTAAAGCACATCAACCTAGAGAATTAAGGGCAACCTTTGGGAGATTGAAGCTACGTCACCAAAAAATTACCCAGTTTGATAAGGCATTTATAAAGTTGCAGGGGAGTCTTCCAGTTGAGATTTCATGAAATCTATGAAGTAGCTTGTCTGTGGTTACCAGGTGAATGGTAAATGTGAAATTAATGCATTTGAGGTAAAGTTCAGATTCTTCACAGACTTTTCGTTTGAAGTTTGAGGAGCCCACCTTGACCATCGATTAGTCTTAAGGCGGGTTTACACGGCCGAGCCCGGTTGTCGAACCCACTTGTAGAACGGCTCGAAGAGCTTTCAGACAGTACATCGAACATCAGTGTGCCCCGTGCTAAGACAACGTCAACATGTCTCTCGACCAGGAGGGTTTGATAGCCATTGCTTTAGCAGTGGCACTAAGAAGGAAAAAAAAAAGATCAAAGAGGACGAAGGATTGGCTACTAAAAAGAGAGAAATTTTCACACACCAACTTGCTTATTGCTTTAAAATTAAGGCTTTGAAATTAGTTCTTTCAATATTTCATGCAGAGCCGCTATTCCTTTGTTTCTGGCCACTTTATTGGAATAGTCTTTTGATTTAACTTTCCATAAAGCTGGATGAGCCCGATATGTATGTATGAAATCAAAGTACGACTTCCTTCTCATTCTTGCTTTTATTAATGGCAGCCATTATTCATTTCTTTGATGATGTTTCCTCTAGCAGGTTTGAATAACAACTGAGGTTCGATGCTCGACACCCGTTCACACGTTCACACCGCTCGTCAAACAATGTAGCTCCGCCCACAAAAGTCAAGATGAGCCTGACTTTCATCGAGCCGTTCGACGAGCGCGCTCGACAACCAAATAGCCCGTTTACACGCTCTAACATCAATTCAAACACAGGGTTGTCGAGCCAGGCTCGACGAGCTGCTCGCCCGTGTAAACCCCGCTTAAGAGGAGTCTTCAGAGCCGGAGCTTCGAGAACACATCAACTATTTAGAGCTGAGAGCAAGGGGTTAGATTTGCAGAATTTTCACCCTCTTCAAGGAAAGTAGGTGTGTCGATGAGCGACAACACCACCGTGGTGTCTTACATGCATACATTTATATACCAAGGCACTTCCCCCAATTTTGGGGGTTAGCCGACATCAAACAAATGAAACAAAAATGGGGACGTCTCCTCTCTATGTTCCTCCCAGCCTGACAAGGGACTCAACCGAGTTTGGCTGGTACTGCTAGGGTGGCACAGCCCACCCTCCCACATTATCCACCACCAATGAAGCTTCATAATGCTGAATCCTCTACTGCTGGTACTTCCGCGGTCATCCAAGGCACCGGAGGAAGCAGCAGGGCCTACTGGAACTGCGTCACAATCGCTCTCCATTCATTCCTATTTCTAGCACGCTCTCTTTCCTCTCTCACATCTATCCTCCTATCACCCAGAGCTTTCTTCACTCCATCCATCCACCCAAACCTTGGCTTTCCTCTTGTACTTCTCCCATCAACTCTTGCATTCATCACCTTCTTTAGCAGACAGCCATTTTTCATTCTCTCAACGTGTCTTACATATGCAAAAGGGGTGCACAGACTCTCACCACCTGTGCCATCTTGCAGTATAGCCCGTCTAATGGTCAGAGATTAATACAATCTCTCTCAGCCCAGTTTATCCCAGATAGAAGGGACATTATGCGGATCAGGGGAGCAGGACAAAGACCTTGTGGGGCTCTCCGACCAATCACCTGTTTGTCGCAGCCTTCAACTCTAAGCTTCCAGTATTCTGCTTGCCAGTTCCAGATCCGTCAGCAGCGTTTGAGGACGCGTTTTAATTTCAGTAAGATGAATTAGATGCCTCCGCTTCACACCTTTCTGCCTACTAAGATGGGTCCTCAACAGGGTGAGAGAAACACCAAATCTTTCCATGATTCTGATAACCTTGATGTGGCCACACCATGAATGGTTTACAGATCATCTGCAGCTCCTTGTGGATCTCTCTCTCTCTCTCTCTCTCTCTCTCTCTCTCTCTCTCTCTCTCTCTCTCTCTCTCTCTCTCGCTATAACCCCAGTTGGAAAAGCAGGATGCTACAAGCCCAGGGACTCCAACAGGGAAAACAGCCTAGTGAGGAAAGGAAACAATATTTTAAGAAGAGCAACTTCATTGAAATAAATCTCTCCTATATATACTATAAAAACTTTAACAAAACAAGAGGAAGTGAAATAAGATAGAATAGTGTGCCAGAGTGTACCCTCAAGCAAAAGAACTCTAACCCAAGACAGTGGAAGACCATGGTATAGAGGCTATGGCACTACCCAAGACTAGAAAACAATGGTTTGATTTTGGAGTGTCCTTCTCCTAGAAGAGCTGCTTACCATAGCTAAAGAGTCTCTTCTACCCTTACCAAGAAGAAAGTAGCCACTGAACAATTACAGTGCTTAACCCCTTGGAGGAAGAATTGTTTTGGTAATCTTAGTGTTGTTAGGTGTATGAGGACAGGAGAATATGTAAATAGGCCAGACTATTTGTTGTGTATGTGTAGGCAAAAGGAAAATGAGCCATAACCAGAGAGAAGGATCCAATGTTGTACCTTCTGGCCAGTCAAAAGACCCTATAATTCTCTAGCGGTAGTATCTCAACTGGTGGCTGGTGACCTGGCCAACCTACGACCTACCGCATCTTTTGAAGCAACCCCACGTGAGGATGGTCAACAGTGCAGATCAAATCCTGTGTGTGTCTGCCTGGAGGTTATCCAGCATCTCTCTCAGAAAGGTTTATCTCGAGAGACTGCACAGCAGATGTCTTGATACCTCTGAGAACCTTCATTTGCAGTTTACCAGGCCGAGTGGGCTGTCTTATGTGGTTGGTGTTGCGGAAAAAGTATCACTCCTCATAAAGCTGTTACTGTATACCTATGATTTCGGACTTATTGTTTTACCTCAGTAAGGAGAAACTCTACTCAGTTTCAGCAGTGAAAGGCTATTGCCTGGCTTTGAGCCAAGTCTTTAAACTTAATGGATTAGACATTTCTTGGAGGAGATGTCAAAGCTCATATGGAGCTTCGAGCATTCCTGTCCTCCAGTTGAAGATAGCCCGCCAACTAGGAACATTGTCAAGGTTCTAAGTTCCTTAAAGAGGGCATCATATGAATCTCTTAAGTGTGTGTCTGATAGGAACCTTACCCTGAAGACAGTGGACTTCACCGGCTGTCTTTTGACATCACTCATCCAAACGGTTAAAGTGAGGGCTCGCTGAACTTTGTCCCTGAGTTCATCATTAAAACCCTGAAACTTGCTTCTTCAGTCCCTAGGTTTTCTTCATTTCAAGTTGTTAGTCTTTGTGAGAGAACTGAGAATCCTGATCAGATCCTATTGTTCCCATTTAGGCCATTGAGGAGCTATCTTAAACATACTGTACCAGGATAACCAGACCTCACCTTGGAGCTTGTTCATTAGTACAGGGAAGACAAAGAAGAAACTCTTGAAGAACCGTATATCTTTCTGTTTAAGGGAAGTACTGTAATTTCACATTCCCTAGGAGTCCTCCTCCAGGATCAAATAAAGGCTCATGATGTCAGGGGCATTGCCACTTCCTTGGCCTTTAAGAGAAACTTCTTTGTCACAGGTTCTCAGGGCAGGTGTATGGAAGAGACAGACCAGTTTCAATGCCCATTACCTACAGGATGTGACTCTCAGGACATTGCCACGTTTACAGTAGGTCCTGTCGGTTTTGCTTCCAAGTTTCTTAACAGGGACAGTATTTGTAGATCAAGGGCTTAAGCTATGTGTTAGTCTGGGGTGAAAGTGAAGAGCGACTGGCTGTCTTCTCCTTTCAACCTTCTCCCTTCTCTTCGGGATACAGCCTCGTAATTCACACTAGTTTTACAATATCTGAAGGTGGGTGAGCTCATTTTACTTGTAAAATCTGTTCCGCAAAATTCCTATGAGGGGAAATGTGATGAAACAAAACGAACCTGTTACTTGAACTTTAATGCCAAGTTTCAACGTCGCTTTGGTTTCAGCGCAGAGTATTAAGGCCCGCAACCTCACTCCGTCATCTTGTATGGGCCGCGTTTACCATCACTTTTCTCATGATGCACGAGCTTTAGGAACTTAGACTTCGCATCTGATGCCATGTCTCAGATTCCCAGAGATGTTTTTCAGCCAGTTGAAATGGGGACTTCCTTCTTCCTAAGGATGAGTCTTCTATTGTAAAGAACAAGGTTTTGTATTTGTGTAGGAACAAGGGACAAATTTTAAAAGTGATTTGTATTTTTCGTAGCTATACAAACTCAAGTTCATTAATCAAACTTTCCCGCCATCACCACTCGTAAATAAGTCCCAGCTACATTTCAGTTGAGGTTACAGTGCGCTGAATGAAGGGTGGCTCTCGCCCCTCTGCAGCAGGTAAGGTAACTACCTGCTGGTTGTTTACGCCTCGTTGAAAGTTTTAACTGCCGAATTTCCAACCTCGCTCTAATTCTACTCCTATAGAAAAGAACTCATGTTTGTGTTGTTAGGAAAAATACAAATTACTTTTTTAATTTGTCATTTTTTATTCATTTTGTATTCATAAATGAACAAATGCATGTGAAAGATAAGCATAGTTTTTCATGCCTTCATTTAAGCTTGTCTATGCGTATTTTTGATGCTTATTATTATTTTGTAAAAAAATTTTCATGTCTTCATTTCTGTAGTGGCCCCAGCCAGCACCTGGCCACATTGGGGCATAAGCATTATTTCATTTCTGATTAAATTGTTGGTCCTTATTTTCTTCTAATTTTACTATGTCAGTTTTACCTGGACAGGACAGTTATGTTCAGTTTATTAGGAAATTTCAACAGAAATTTATGAAACTTAACTTCTTTTTAGAATTACTGACAAATATCCTTTTTCTATAAAATTTTGAGACAATATGTGGTTCTTGATGATACCCGTATATTATATGAAGATTCAACTTTGTTTTCCATACTGAATGAGGATCCGTTAAAGTTTGAATTAGAAATGATAATCGAATATAGTAGTATCATGCAGACCAATTGTTTAAAAGATAATTGTTCCGTAACTGACATACAAACCACGCTATTTAATAGGGGTACAGTATTACCTCCGACGTAGCTGAAATGACAAGCCATTAAAATTTAACGAGGGTTCACTACCCACACCGCTAGTTAGCGGGGGTAGGGGAGGGTAGCTTGCCCCCCCCCCCCCCCCCCCCCCCCCTCACACACCTGTGCTTGAGCTCACTTTGCTCTCGGCTCGGATGGTAGACGGACGTGTCCTCTCTCATCCTCGCCTCGCTCTTGGCAGCCATTAATGCCTTTTTGCTTTTTCTTTGACAGGTTTGTTTGTGAACTTGGCCTCTGCAATTATGCCCACCTGTCCTGGATTACCCGACCGCCCCTGCGGAACATTCATGTCGGTGGTTGAGACAGACCCTCACACCCTTTGCCCTTACTGTAGAGGCCAACAGTGTGATAGTAATAATAAGTGTGGTGAGTGTAGGGAGTGGTCTACCTCCCAGTGGGAGAGGTTTTCTCGGTGATGTAAGAAGAAGTCCAGGCGGGATATTTCTCCTTCGAAGGTTTCTTTGAAAGGAAAAAAACCTAAGGACTCTTCTTCCGTTGCCCAAACCTCCTCCGAAGCTCCCACTCGATCGATCTCTTTCGAGAGACCGTCGAGTGGTAGCGTAGACCGTGGTTCTGTTTTCCAAACTCGGGGTTCGAGAGATGGTGTTGCCTCCCCCAGCAAGGCGGGGGGGGGGGGGGGGAGAATGTGTCATTAACCGATTTATTTCAGCTTTGGTCTTCCTTGGGGCTCGAGGGTTCGCCCTCCAAGGAAGCTCTCCTTGACATCATCCGATTGGGTGCCGCTGTCAAGCAATCGCCGACTTTGTCAGAGGTTGATCCTCTGTCAATTGTCGACGTTGTGGTGTCAAAGGTATCCAATGTGGTATCTCCTAATACCTGTGCCTCTTCACACCCCGCAGCAGCTGAAGGCTTAGTTTCTCCCGTTCCTGCTCAACCAACGAGGGAGAAACTAAGTCTAACAGTCTCTCCTGCCGGTGTTTCTCTCCCTCGGGGGAGTTCACGTACAGAGACTCCTCTTCGGAGGACTGCAGAAGGTCAGCTTGCTGATCCAACGGCCCCCAGAGGGCGTATTCGTCGCAAGGCTCGCCTTCCCCTTCGCCAGAGAGGCCTTCCTTCACCTTTTAAAACGGTGAGGAGACGCCTCTTTGGTTCATTGTCATCATTGCAGTCTGCCGCAGAGGAGCCTCGTCATCGATCACCGACTATTCATGCTATGGTCCTGGACCTCTCAGCGGATAGTTCGCGATCCCCTTCGGTGGAAGGTCGTCCTTTCAAAGGACACGTTGACCTTCCACCCGACAGACCTGCTGACCTGCCGTCGCCGTTCCTGAGAGCTGATGCGCTTTACGCGCCCACGAAACCTGACTACCATGCTCGTCAAGGAGGCATCCCATTCCCTGTAATGATATCCTACCTTACATCAAGAAATTGGTTTGTAATAAATGGCAACAGCACTGGGATAGTCAAAATGGCAATAAAATGAGGGAAGTAACAAATATCATATCACCTTGGAGGTACAACATGATACCCCGAAAATGGGAGACGACTCTTTGTCGCCTCCGAATTGGTCACACTCGGTTGACACACGAGTTTCTGCTGAAGGGCCAACACCAACCGTATTGCGAGGACTGTTTAGTACCTTTAACAGTGAGGCATTTGTTGACCGAATGCCCTAATTTTACTAACTTAAGAAATAGATGTCTGTTTGAGGCTCGAGGTGAGGATGGCAGGTTCATCCTTGCCAAGATTCTTGGACATGATGTGTCCTACTATGCGAGTGGAATTTTTAGATTCATTTCAGAAGCAGGTCTTCTGAAAACTATTTAACTATTGTAATGACTTCTTAACTTCTATGGTTTTAATTGAATTCTCTTTTAATTTTCATATATAATAAATGCTATAGGCGTCAATGACCTTAGATGTCAGGATGCCAGAAAACTTTCAATCAATCAATCAATCGTCAGGCACCGAACCCTCTTTCAGGGCATCAAGGGCGTAAGCGCCATCGTGTGCATACTTAGCCTACGCGCCATGATGGACATGCGCGCCAGGCTTTGCCTGGGGTAGCGCGCCAGCGCTCACCTGCTCGCCAGTGCGCCACTGCGTGCCATTAACCTCCTGCGCGCCAGCGCTCTCCTTTTTATCAGCGCTCACCAACGCGCCAGCGCTCTCCCACGCGCCAATGCCCACGCACAGCCTTCTCTCCTGTGCTCCTGCGATCTTCGGATCTGGGCAAAAATACGCACGCGCGCCCTGCGCGCCCACTCACACAGGCTTCAACTGCGCGCCCGCACGCCAGGGGTACCTCTCCTGCGCGCGCGCGCCCTACGACATCTTATGGGGCGCGCGAACTCTCGCCCGCACGCCCGCGTGTCGAACGACCTGATCCTTCGCACCCACGCGTGCAATCAGTCTCCTGCGTAAGCTCCTGTGAGCCCACGGACTCCCCCGCGCGCTCCTATGCGCCATCACTCCTGCGCGCGACCCCGGGTATTCTCCATCGCACGAGCACCATTACGCGCCCCCGTGCGAGCGTCAATACCCTCCCGCGTGCGAGGCTGCTCGACAGCGCACGGCAAGGTCGCCATTGCCGCATTCCCCTCCCCGCAATCGCAGAACAGTGCGCCCTGCGGCGGAAGGGAAGCATCCAGAAAGGTCCAGGAACCCTGTTTCTTCTTTTCAGGTGAATCCCCCTATGGAAACTCCTCCCAGGGAGAGTGCTCAACAAGAGTAGAACATCGGTCAATCTTTCGATGATCCTCATAGCTCCGCTATGGTATCACGCGGAATGGTTTCTTGACCTTCTGCAACTCCGAACAGAGTTACTGAGAGAGCTCCCTCCACGACACAATCTACTCAGACAACCACATGCCAACATCTTCCACAAAGCCGTAGCTTCGCTACGACTTCACGCCTGGAGACTATCCAGCATCTCCTCGCTGAGAGAGGATTTTTGCTGCAAGTTGCTGTCAGGATGTCTGGACATCTGCGAAGGTCATCCGCAGCTGTCTACCAGGCGAAGTGGAAAGTCTTCTGTGGTTGGTGTTGTGGAAGGGGTATCTTTCCACTCGTTGCCACTATTCCAACAATAGCGGAGTTCCTCGTGTATTTGCGGGAAGAAATGCGCCTTTCAGTCTCGGCAGTGAAAGGCTATCGCTCAGCCTTAAGTCTAGCCTTCAGGTTAAAAGGAATGGACCTTTCTTCTTTGCTGGAACTTTCCCTACTCGTACGAAGTTATGAACTTACCTGCCCTCAGTCGGAAGTGAGACCTCCATGGAACGTGGTTCGAGTTCTCAGGTCTCTTAAGAGACCTCCCTATGAACCATTACGCCAGGCTTCAGATCGCCACCTAACTTGGAAGACGGTGTACCCTACTAGCTTTGGCCTTGGCCAAGCGTGTTAGCGAACTTCATGGTCTCTCGTATGACATCGCCCATTCAAGGGGATGGGGGGAGGTAACGTTCAGATTCGTCCTTGAGTTTATTGCTAAGACTCAGAATCCGGGAGTATCGGACCCTCGATTCGACTCCATCCGGGTTTCCAGCATCGGTTCTGTAACATATGACCATCTCCTACTATGCTCAGTAAGGAGCTTGAGGCTATATCTTAAAAGAATGGCTGCAGTCCGTCCTCATGTGCCAGCTTTATTCGTTAGCACAGGGAGGAATAAGAGGAGGGTCACTAAGAACACCATCTATGCATGGATTCGTAGGGTGATTCATCTGTCCCTGAATCCAGACCCTCCTCCGTCACGTCGCCCTAGACCACATGATGTCGGGCATAGCTACGTCCCTGGCCTTCAAAAATAATTTTTCAGTGACGCAGTTCCTTCAAGCTAGGGTGTGGAAGCGGCAGACAACCTTCACAGCCCACTACCTGCCAGACGTGACCCATAGGAGCCTCGATATGTTCTCTTATCGGCCCTGTGGAGGCTGCACAACTGCTGGTTTAAAACCTCAATCTCCTTATTGGACAAGTAACAGAAGGTTGAGGGCATTGTTACCTGGTTTAGTCTGCATGAATGAAAAGGTTTGACTGGCCCTTATTCTTTTCTTCATCATCCCCTCTCTTGGGGAAAGCAGCATCCTGGGTTCTCTGCATAGCTGACCTCAAACTACTGCAGGTAAACCATGTTCCCTTGTGTTCCTAGTATTAAGTTAATACTGTCACGTCCCCATACCCTGACGAGGTGGTATTGGGAGAGTCCTAGTCTAAGTGTTCATCTAAGGAACTTCAGGTCAACTTCCTAGGACGAGCCACACTTCATTATACCTTCACACACAGCTTGCGTAGGCCGCAGTCCTTGCGTAGCAAGGTTCTAGCGAGGTGCAGGGACTCCTTATTTCTTGGGTGCTGACACACTCAAATAACGAGCCCCGGGCAAAGCCAAAAAGCCAGTACTGGGACGTCCACCCTTCCTAATGGGTGAGTCACTCCTATTAAATACCGTGGTTTATATGTCAGTTGGAACAAATGACAAATTCGTAGATAATTTGTATTTTTCCTAACTATACAAACCTTAGCTATTTAATCAAACTTGCCCGCCAGCCCTATCCCCCTTGAAGTCCTACCTCCAAGCAAAGTGAGCTCAAGCACAGGTGTGTTTGAGGGGGTGGTGGTAGCAAGCTACCCTCCCCTACCCCCGCTAACTAGCAGTGTGGGTAGTAAACCCTTGTTAAGTTTTAATGGCTCGTCATTTCAGCTACGCTGAAAGTAATACCCCTATTAAATAGCTAAGGTTTGTATAGTTAGGAAAAATAAAAATTATCTACAAATTTGTCATATCCATGGCCCTTTCTATAAATATTTTCATTTTCCCAGTTTCTTGTTAACGTAAAAGATAAAATAGTATATTTAAGTAACTTGAGCAACACTCAACAAAATTGTTGCATCATAATAGTATCCAGGCATAAGAATAGTAAATATTTCCCATCAGATTTTTATGTAAGAATAATAGTGATTATGTCCCATTGAATTGAAATACAGTACAGATATTATTATTATTATTATTATTACTTGCTAAGCTACAACCTTAGTTGGAAAAGCAGGATGCTATAAGCCCAGGGACTCCAACAGGGAAACAGCCCAGTAAGGAAAGGAAACCAGGAAAAAAATTAATTGTTTTAAGAACAGCAACAATCTTAAAATAAATATTTCCTATATAAACTATAAAAAACTTGAACTAAACAAGGAGGAGGAGAAAAAGAGAGAAGTGTGTGCCCCAGTGTACCCTAAAGCAAGCGAACTCTAAGGCAAGGCAGTGGAAGACCATGGTACAGAGGTTATGGCACTACCCAAGACTAGAGAACAATGGTTTGATTTCGGAGTGTCCTTCTCCTAGAAGATATAGTACATATATCTCATAAGATTAAGATACAAACACATAAAGAGTAAATGTAGAGTAAATGTGCCCAATCCTATTTCCATATAAAAACATGAACTGTAATTTTGATGATAAAACTGGTAATTCCTGTAGTTAACCAGGCTTTCTCCCCAAAGCTTGTTCGTGTCAATATCCATCATTTGAAAATTAAAGTTCCCATTTTACTTCACTTTAATTGCCCCACCCCTTGGGATACTATTGTAGTGTATGTAAGGTTATCAACATCATCCCCTCCTCCTATGCTTATTGACGCAAAGGGCCTCGTTTACATTTTGCCAGTCGTCTCTATCTTGAGCTTTTAATTCAATACTCCTCCATTTATGATCTCCTAATTTGCGCTCCATAGTCTTCAGCCATGTTGGCCTGGATCTTCCGGACTCTTCTAGTCCCTTGTGGAGCCCAGCTGAACGTTTGGTGAACTAATCTCTCTTGGGGAGTGCGAAGAGCATGCCCAAACCATCTCCATCTACCCCTCATGCTCTCATCCACATATGGCACTCGAATAATCTCACTTATTGTTTCATTTCTAATCCTGTCCTGCCATTTAATCCCCAATATCCTTCTGAGGGCTTTGTTCGCAAATCTACTAAATCTATTGGACATTGTTTCATTGTCATTCCATGACTCGTGTCCATAGAGTAACACCGATCTCACTGAACTGATATATAGTCTGATTTTTATATGTAATTTCAGGTGATTTGATTTTCAAATTTTACTTAACCTAGCCATTGACTGATTGCCTTTTTTCAATCTTTCATTAAACTCTAATTCTAAAGACCCTGTAAATTTAGATCATGTGGTATTATATGGTAAATAATGTAGCGTGTGCATGCTTTCAGTATACAAAGACCACTCAAATTGAAAAGCCACTTGACATTAAATATCAATGGGAATGGGAGCTGGCGATTAAATAAATTGCTGGTGAGTATTGAAATAATTAAATTAATAATTTAAACTCATTTATTTAAATGAAGCTCACTCTGAAGGAACACCGAGAGTAAAGAAGAGGGATTAAATAAAAAAGCAATCTTATTTGAAAACTAACTCAAGGCACCTGACAAAGCTCACCTTAAATTTCATGGATCTTGAGGATTGCCACAAATAGGATGGAGAAGAGTTTTCTCATCCTCTCGTTGAAACATGATTCCACATTGAGAAACACTAAATATTCGATTGCCATGATGGTGGACACCAATACGAACTTCGGTGCATCATACATACATACATATACCAAGGCACTTCCCCCAATTTTGGGGGTAGCCGACATCAAACAAATGAAACAAAAAAGGGGACGTCTCCTTTCTACGTTCCTCCCAGTCTGACAAGGGACTCAACCGAGTTCGGCTGGTACTTCTAGGGTGCCACAGCCCACCCTCTCCCGTTATCCACCTCAGATGAAGCTTCATAATGCTGAATCCCCCTACTGCTGCTACCTCCGCGGTCATCCAAGGCACTGGAGGAAGCAGCAGGGCCTACTGGAACTGCGTCACAAACGCTCGCCATTCATTCCTATTTCTAGCACGCTCTCTTGCCTCTCTCACATCTATCCTCCTATCACCCAGAGCTTTCTTCACTCCATCCATCCACCCAAACCTTGGCCTTCCTCTTGTACTTCTCCCATCAACTCTTGCATTCATCACCTTTTTTAGCAGACAGCCAATATAAAACTAGCAAATGTATACATCCAAAACAGTCGCTTAAACAGAACATTACCTTCAGACACCATAGTACCTGTTCTGTAGTCTTTATAAGTAAAACAGGCTATCCCTAGATATTGCTGGGAAGAAACTGATATGGTACACCACTGAGCTGCTACCAAAACCATCTCCAAAAATGAGTTATCCATAAATTAAGGGAAGTAGCAACTCTCTTAAAATCATGAAACCTAACTTTCAAGTTCCTCACTTGACAGGATTCTGATTTGATGTGATCTTTTGGGCAATAATGGCTTAATATGGTATAGAGAGCACCCTAGTACCGTAACCCCACAAAACAAAGGAATATTCTTCTAATACTCTCTTCCCTCCTTAAATGAACCTTTATTGCCCTAATTGGACCAAAGAATCTGTTCTGAGAATCATTGCTCACCATACTTTATAAGGTGTTATGGAAGAACGAGAGAAGACTTTCATCTTGAAATAATTCTTAGCCTTAAAGCTTGGCAAAAGTCAATACTGTTTTATCAACTTTAAATCCACAGTTGAAGAGAAGGTTGCAATTCTCAATACATTTAGCTGAAGTCAAAGCTAACAGAAAATATTGTTTGGTTGGTCTTAATATCCTTGAAGGAAAGACCTTCCAAAGATTCAAAATGGAGATTTAAAGAACTGCAATATCATATCCAAATTCCAATGCATAGATCAGATAATATGAGGTTTTTCAATAACAAAGGATCTAAGCACATTAGCAAAGGATCTAAGAACATTTGCAATAATACCCGATCAGGGTAAATCCAATCCCAGATGCGTGAGGACCATATCAAAAGTTTACCTATAACCCTTGACAGCCCAAAGAGAGGGTTTCTTCCCATAAAACAGAAAATCCAAGAACTTAATGAGATTATCATAACTTTTTCTGTTCACTGACACCTTGGATTTGCATAGATCAAATGTACTTTTCACTGCCCGTGATGAAAATTATTTTGCAGACTGCTTGGAGGTCAAAGTAGACAATCTAGATGGCTTAGAAAGAAAACCCATTTATTTTTTTAGGTACAGTGGACAATCTTCACGTGGTTAGCTGAAGCATGTTGTGCTTGGGTGAGTCACACATAAAAGAAGTCTGAAAAAATTGGTCTTGTAAGTCTGCCTTTTCAGGCAGACCATAACACAGACCATAGATTTGGAGATCACTCCTTCTAATGCCAATAGGGAAGCACTGTTGTCATCCTGTTGATCAAATACTCCCTGAACCTTTTCAATCAATGCACAAATCATAGAAAATGGATAAATGCATAAGTCCAGGTTTGATCGTACCTGCAACAAGCCATCTACCTTCCACGTCAAAGATCTGGAACCGGTGAGAAAAAGACCTCCATCTGTTTTTCGAGGGATGTTGCAGATATGTTTATTGTACTAATGCTTCTCCGACCAACTCCAAATCTCTGCATATTAACAGAGGAAGAGACCACTCCTTGGGAAGCACTTATTGATTGCTGCTTAACTGTTTGACAATTCAATTTCCATGGAAGGAATTCCAGCACTAGATGTATACCCCACATTTCTTGCCATGATAACATCCATTCTGCCATGTAGAGCGACAACTGCAACTGGGTGGCTCCCCTCTTCTAAATGGTAGCCAGTGCTATTGTGTTCATAAAAAACTGTTATGCACATCCTCATCACTAGCAACTCCTGGGCCAGAGAAGCCTCGAATACTTTTAAAAAGTTCCAAGCATTGTATGTAAAGGCAAGACTTCTTTTTTATCCAAGTTACTGACAGGTGAAGATAATCCTCATTAGTTCCTCGCCTATCATGGGATGCATTGGTGAAGAGGAAGAGGTCCTTGAGACAAAGAGGGTCTTCTCACTATTCAATCAGTTCCAAATGGTTCTGAACCTTTTCCGTTTTTGGAAAGGAACTTGCATACATTTCTGGAAATAAGTTCTTAATATGATATGCTACATTACCTGCTGTTGAACAAAAATGGTCATGCATTTTTAATGGAAATACAAGAAGAGGATATGTGATCTGAATTTCTGTGTAGTTCCACTTCTCAGAATCCTGATATATTGGTGATCAGAATTTCTGTAAGCTAATGCATTTATAACAGCAGATTTAATTAGATTGAAAGATCAAAACTGAGGATGTTCACTTGATGCTTTAATAAGCTGAGAAGTAGCACCATTAAGATTCACCATCGGTAAATTATTATATGAATATGTTAGCCTTAGGTCCAACATATATAAGCTTACTGGGTAGATTGATCTTTAAGCTTAACATACATCAATAATACAAAATTGAAGGGTATAGGAACTCTTATCTAGAGGTTTTCAACTGTGATTGATTGGAGCTGAACAATATCTACTAAACTCCGACAATACATTCCCTGTTTGAATTGATTTTCAGACTCGATGTCTGTACTCTCAAATTCCAGCAGAAAATACCTTGGAAAATCTCTTCCTCACTCTTCGTTGGTTAATATACACATACATAGTTGATCTCTGTATGAACGTAGTAATAGGCCAATTACTGAACATTTGGAAAAGAAAGGTTCGTAAAGCAAATTAATCCATATATTGATAATCAGATCCACGTTGCTCAAACAAACTTCAATGGAATAGAGTTATGAGTTTTAAGAAATATTAAGAATACATTAAGAAATTAATCACTAAAAATATAATCAGGTAAGGGTTAGAACCAAAATTGGTGAATTTGCATGTAAACATAAACAGTTTCTATAACTACCACCATGAATAAGCAATTATACAAATAAAGAACTACACGTACTTTCAATTGCTTTAGCATTAGACTGAAGCCATTAGTCAAAACCCATATGTCCATTTTTGTGAATTATAGAAATCGTTAAACTTAACCTGATGAATCCAACTCTTATTTTATTTTATCTATTGTTTGTAGATTTTAGAATGATAATCCATAGCAGAATTGGTTGCTTATGCCACAAACCTACCTTCATTTTCTACAGACCACAATATAGCATATAAAGTCCATACTCGTAAATAGTAGAAGGACTACGAGAAAAGGAATCGCTCGATGGAGTCACAAACATGCAGAAAATGGGAAGTATCCTCTAGCACATATAGGAAAAACTCTAGGACTATGACAGAGTGTTTTCTAAGAGTTGAAAATAAAGTTAAATTTCAATTATTTAAATAATTTCTAATTACTCTGATCCCAGAGGGCCTCCCTCACAGACAATTTGATTTTGGAATCTTAACAAGGGACACCAATAAACTTAGATTTGCTTGCTCACAAGCCACACCAATTAATATAAAAGTAAAGAATACAACTCGTGAGAAATAGGTCATAGCTCAGAGAACTTTTGGATCATGTCCTATTATGAATTCGTTTCTTTATGTTCCGTTATAACCCATGTTACTTCAACCAAAAGCCAGACCAGCGTTGGTTTGATGCATTGCCTTTCTGACCTAAATTGGATTTATCTGAAACATACCATATCCACCCCACAAGACCTGTGCGCTTTGCCGTGATGGAATACTGGTCTATTTCTCGTCTACATTGCTTTGTTTATACTTTCATACATACATATACCAAGGCACTTCCCCCAATTGTGGGGGGGCAGCTGATATCAACAAATGAAACAAAAACAAAAAAGGGGACCTCTATTCTCTACGTTCCTCCCAGCCTAACAAGGGACTCAACCGAGTTCAGCTGGTACTGCTAGGGTGCCACAGCCCACCCTCCCCCGTTATCCACCACAGATGAAGCTTCATAATGCTGAATTCCCTACTGCTGCTACTTCCGCGGTCATCCAAGGCACCGGAGGAAGCAGCATGGCCTACCAGAACTGCGTCACAATCGCTCGCCATTCATTCCTATTTCTAGCACGCTCTCTTGTCTCTCTCACATCTATCCTCCTATCACCCAGAGCTTCCTTCACTCCATCCATCCACCCAAACCTTGGCCTTCCTCTTGTACTTCTCCCATCAACAATTGCATTCATCACCTTCTTTAGCAGACAGCCATTTTCCATTCTCTCAACATATATTAATTTATTTCGTTTTTATCATGGTTAACAGCAGTATTCTGGTAATCTACTTATAGCACAGACAATGAATTGTAATACAGATCTTGAAATAGCAATCAATAAAGTTTTCTTTTGCCTTCCAATGCCACATTTCTGCATTTACAATAAAGCAAGTTTCAAAACTACAAATTTTGACTGTCATCAAGCCACACATGAGGAGTAAGTGTATTTTTATAGATATTGCTGACTTGTTAACTGGCTCAACTTGCTATTTAAATCTTTAACCCTCGTCCGGTTTTGGCATTTTTCTTAACTCGGACGGATGGGGGTTTGATATTATACCCACTCGCATTTGACCACAAATTGGGCTAGAGACTCGGGCCAAAATGAACGAGTCGGGCGTCACGAGAACAAGCGATTGAAACTCACTTTTAATGTCCTGGGTCAATAGGTGACCTCTGAGGTCCAGTCATGGGTCAAATTTGGGTGCCTTTTTTTTTTTCTACCAATTATACCTAAACTGATTAGTGCTGTATACAGCAATGCGGATTGTAATTGTGTTCCTCTCATCAAGTCACATCGAATTTTGTACTTTGTGACCTCGAAAGGTCAAATTAGAATTTTACCTCAGTTCAAGGTAATAGGTTTGGCACCCCAGTTGTGCAACCATTAGCCAATGTGGTAATGTCCCTGACCAGTGAACGCCAGACTGGGGTTCGAGTCCCGCTCAAACTTGTTTGTTTCTTTGGTCGCTGCAACCTCACCATCCTTGTGAGTTAAGGATGGGGGCTTTTTAGGGAGCCTATAGATTTATCTGCTGAATCATCAGTATCCATTGCCTGGCCCTCCTTGGTCCAAGCTTAGGTGCTGATCATATGTATATAAGGTCAGTCTCTAGGGCATTGTCCTGCTTGATAGGGCAATGTCACTGTCACTTGCCTCTGCCATTCATGAGCGGCCTTAAACCTTTCAACAGCGACCCCAAAGGATAAGGTTCATTGTCATTTACGTGCTGTGTGCCTCTTTTCCTCTCTTTGTTAGGGCCGACATTTGTCGTGACCCAGCATGTTCCATGTTCCACCAATTGACCTGAGACTGGCACCATAAGATATCCTAGATGCTGGTGCATCCAGTTGTGCCACCCCCATCACGATTGGCATAGTTATTTGGCCTCCAGATCTGAAAATGCTTGAACACAGCTTTTCTTTCACCACCCTCTCAAGAAGAAATCTAAAAGCATGCAAATAAGGGAGCATATATTATTATTATTATTATTATTATTATCATTATCATTATTATCATCATCATCATTATCACTATTATCATTGTTATTATTATTATTATTTATTATTATTACAAGCAAACCTACAACCCTAGTTGGAAAAGCAGGATGCTATAAACCCAAGGGCTCCAACAAGGGAAAATACCCTAGTGAGGAGAGGAAGTAAAGAAATTCCGTAAATAAACTACAAGAGAAGTAATAAATAATTGATGGATATTTAAAAAACAGTGACAGCATTTAAATAATTCTTTGATATACAGACTATAAAGTGAGACTTGAGTCAGCCTGTTCAGCTTAGAAAATATTCCCTGCAAGTTTGAACTTTTGAAAGTGCCACTGATTCAACTGGCCGATTAAGAAGATTATTCCACAGCCTGGTCATAGATATAATAAAACTTCTAGAGTACTGTGTAGTATTGATAATTATGATGTAAAAGGCCTGACTATTAGATTTAACTACATACTGTACTTAGTACTGTGAGCAGGATGGTACTGTCTGGGAAGATCAGAAAACAAAGGATGATCAGTTAGGAAAAATCTTACGCAACATGCATAAAGAACTAAAACTGAACGACATTACCATAGATCAATATGTAGATCAGGAATAAGAAATTGAATAGACTGTAAGTTTCTGTCCAACTAATTATGATCATATTCAGCACTTGAAGATCAGACAGAACAATTCTCGAAACAGGGCAGAGTGAAAGAATTAAAACACTTCCAGACTAAATTGATCACTTAAATTCTTAAAAAGACTTTCTCAATACGTCAATTTTCTGTGCAATTGAAGGAACCAACCAAATCAGGAAGGAAGGGAACTCGGTCTTGGACAGGTGTCCTCCCATGGATACATTGGATAAATTCCTCCTACATCTTGGGGAGGAGTTTAAGGTATTCCCTCCACCTCTTGGATTGCAGGGCAAAAATGGGAATCTCCAACTTCTCTCCTGCTGTGCGGCCAAGGTGTGGGGCCTTGCTCTATGATTGGGAAGGTGAGGGAAACTGGCAGAGGTCCCTTTCTGCCTGATCAGGAAGCTCATGGATTTCACAACCCATTATGAAGTACCAGGCTATGTTCCCAGCCCTCTATTCTTCAAGATAACTAATTTGTTCTCATTTTTGTGTATTAATTTAACTCTGTAAAAAGTTAATGTTAACATTAAAGGTCAGTCAGGAAAGAAACGAAATAGAGCGTTATTTTACCTGTACCTTACTCTTGAGAGATAGAAAAGTAATGTATTGCACTGACTCAGATTTTATCGATATCAACAACTCAACTTATATTTGAAGGAATAAATAATAACTAAAACTAATGGGAAGCTGTCTGATTAAAGGAATTCTGCCCCAGAAGCTTCACAACTAGCGGCAGTTACACAACTGAGTACGTGTAAGGTGTAACGTATATGCTCTCCTCGGTTACACAACTGTGTACATGTAAGGTGTAACGTATTTGCTCTCCCAAGTTACACAATTAAATTCATGTAAGGTGTTACATATTTACTCCCCAGTTACACAACTGAATTCATGTAAGGTGTAACGTATTATCTCTCCCCAGTTACACAACTGAGTACCTGTAAGGTGTAACGTATATGCTCTCCTCGGTTACACAACTGAGTACCTGTAAGGTGTAACATATTTTCTCACCACAGTTGCACAACTTAGTACATGTAAGGTGTAACATATTTACTCCCCAGTTACACGAACTGATTTCATGTAAGGTGTAACGTATTAGCTCTCCCCAGTTACACAACTGAGTCCATGTAAGGTGTAACATATTTACTCCCCAGTTACACGAACTGATTTCATGTAAGGTGTAACATATTTGCTCTCCCCAGTTACACAACTGAGTCCATGTAAGGTGTAAGATATTTACTCCCCAGTTACACTAGTGAGTACATGTCAGGTGTAACGTATTTGTTCTCCCAAGTTACACAACTGAGTTCATGTTAGGTGTAACGTATTAGCTCTCCCCAGTTACACAACTTAGTCCATGTAAGGTGTAACATATTTTCTTTCCACAGTTGCACAACTGAGTACATGTAATCTGTTACATATTTGCTCCCCTCAGTTAAAGAACTGAGTTTATGTAAGCTGTAACGTGTTTTCTCTCCCCAGTTACACAACCAAGTACATGTAAGGTGTGATGTATTTGCTTTCCCCAGTTACACAACTGAGTACATGTCATGTATAGGTAGTAGGTTGGCCAGGGCACCACACACCCGTTGAGATACTACCGCTAGAGTGTTATTAGGTTTTTTGACTAGCCAGACAGTACTGCATTCGATCCTTTTCTCTGGTTACAGTTCATTTTCCCTTTACCTACACACACACCGAATAGTCTGGCCTATTCTTTACATATTCTCATCTGTTTTCATACACCTGACAACACTGAGATTACCAAACAATTCTTCTTCGCTCAAGGGGTTAACTATTGCAATGTAATTGTTCAGTGGCCACTTTCCTCTTGGTAAGGGTAGAAGAGACTGGTTAGTTATGGTAAGCAGCTCTTCTGGGAGGACACTCTAAAATTAAACCATTGTTCTCTGGCCTTCGATAGTGCCATAGCCTCTTTCACTGTCTTGGGTAGAGTTCTCTTGCTTGAGGGTACACTTAGGCAAACTATTCTATTTTATTTCTCTTCCTCCTATTTTTTTTTTAATTTTTATAGTTTATTTATGAAAGATTTATTTTAATGTTGTTATGTTTCTAAAATATTTTATTTTAATTGTTAATTACCTCTCATAGTTTCCTTATTTTCTTTCCTCACTGGGCTATTTTCCCCTGTAGGAGCCCTTGGGCTTTTAGCATCCTGCTTTTCCAACTAGAGTTGTAGCTTAGCAAGTAATAATAATAATAATAATGATAATGTATTTGCTCTCCTCAGTTACACAATTGAGTACTTGAAAGGTGTACAGTAACACATTTGCTCTCCTCCGTTACACAACTGAGTACATGTAAGGTGTAATGTATTTGCTCTCCCAATTTACATAACTGAGTACATGTAAGGTGTAACGTATTTGATCTTATATAACTCGATGCTTTTATGTCATTTCAGATAAAGGTCATTCACAGTTATAAATTTGTGAATACACCTTGCTTGAAAAATAGCAATATATATCCCTTTCTGAGTGGGGATACCTTAACGTGGTGAAAGGGTTAACGCATCTCATGAACAGCATAGCTGTACTAGTCAGCGCCACCCATACTAGGTTGGTTTACTGTGAGCAATCAGACCAGAATCTCCCACCATCCATCTGAGGTGGCTAGTGTGGTGATGAAACCTGGCCTAAACCCAGACATGAATAAAATAACCCCCTTCTCAGCCCCTGGTCCCCAACGGCAGTGGAACAGCTGCCTAAGGTGGCGGGGAGTTACATCCCACTGCAAGGGTGCTAAAAATCTCTTGACTAAAACAGGCCACCTTTGGAAACTGAACCTTGAAACATACAGCGTTAGGGCCCTTTCTAGGGAAAAAGATCTTGCTTTGTTACTAGAAAAGCCGAGATAAATATATTGGGATATGATAGGATTGAGTCAAATTAGAAGAACAGGGGTATCTTATATAGAATTAAAAGAGGGCCATATAATTTGCTTCAGAGGACAAGATAGGAACAAAGAAAATTGAGTGGGTTTTGTTATTAATAAAAGTCTTGCAGGTACCATAGAAGAATTTTTTAGCGCTAGCGATAGAATTGCTTGATTAGTTATTAAAGGAAGTATAAGCTGAAGATCAATCAAACTTATGAACCAACAACATTCCATGCAAAGAGGAAGAAATAGAAACGTTTTATGAAGATTTGGAGATATTTATGAAAAAATATAAGACTCGATTTACATTTATTTGGTGGTGATTTCAATGCTAAAGTACAGTAGATCAAAAGAAGGGAGGAGAATCAGCAGTAGGTAAATTTGGAGTTGACACAAGAAATGACAGGAGACATGCTTGTCGGATTTGCTGAAAGGAACAACCTTAAAATTATCTACTTTTTTATAGAAAGGAACATAGGAAATGGACATGGAGAACTCCAAATGGAAAAACGAAATAGATTTTATTCTCAGTGAAAAGGTTCATTTAGTTAAAGGAGTAACAGTGTTAAACAAGTTAAAGTCAATCAGCCATAGAATGGTGAGAAGCAAAACTTGTTTAGATTTAAGGAAAGAAAGAGGAAACTAATTTTAAGAAAGGACATAAACTAATCTGATATTAGTTTAGCAATACAAAATAGGTAATCCCAGCTACATGATGAAATGGAAGCCAGTAATGAAGAAATGAACAGTAATTTAACAAAATTTATATTGGAATCGGCACTAATGATAGGTGGAAAAGTTCTCAAACAAGATCAAGAAAAACTCAGAAAACCTCAAAAACCTGATAAAATCCAAGAGATGAAATAGAATTGGCAGAACTATCCCAAGACATTCGTAAACACAATAAGATAAAATTTGAGGAAACACTTAAGAAAAGAAGCAGCATCAAATTGATGAAAAGAAGACTTGGAACTGGGTGCCAACTGATGTTTTCTTTAAATAATGAAAATAGAAATTTCAATAGAAATGTGATAAAAATTGCGGTGGATTTCTATACAATGCCATACAGTATTGATATAAGAAATAACTTTGCCAATAAAAATAATGAAACACCTGAGCCGGTGCCAAAAGTAACAGTAGGAGATGTAAAGAAAGAATTAAAAAGCATGAAAAGAGGCAAATCAGATGACGACCTAACAATCGATTTAAGTGTAGATAGAGGAGATTTCATAGTAAAATGCCTGAACTTTACACAAAATGTCTACAAGAGAACTCTTATAATAGTTCACAAAAAGGGCGACTCAGAAGACCTGAGAAATTACAACCCAATACGTTTACCCAGTAATGTTTAAAACATTTACAAAGATGTTAAGCCGAATAGAAAGACAACTAGACTTTTAATCAGCTATAAGAACAGGCAGGCTTTAGAAGTAGGTATTCAACAACTGACCATATCCATGTAGTTGACCAGCTAATGGAAAAATCAACAGAGTATATGGCAAATCACTATGTATGATAATTATAGACTATGAGAAAGCTTTTGAATCTGTCAAAACTTCAGCAGTAATGAAAGCCTTTCAAAGACAAGCAATAGATGAATCTTATGTTAAGACTCTTAAAGAGATATCCATGGGAGGTAGGCTACAGCTATCCTAAAACTATATAAAGATAGTGAGAAAATTTCAATTGAGAAAGGAGCTAAACAGGGAGACCACATCTCACATAAATTGTTCACTGCATGTCTGGAAGTACCGTAGTTTAAAAAAATTCAGATTGTGAAAGTGTAGGTATTAACATTAAAGGCCGATTTACATGACCCGTTTTCTTTCCGACAGGCTGGCCGTCGATTAAGCGGCGTTTAGCTTTTTTACGTGTATTCAAATGCAACTGTTCACACGACCCGTCAGGCTGACGGCGGCCGTCAGCCGTCCGAGTCGGCTCGGCTTTCTTTCCAAGAAACCTCGGCCGGTTAGACGGCCGTTAGCCACCCGCCCCAACCAACGGGTGGATGACGTTTCGTGTAAAGGAAGACCTGTATCGTACCCGTTTGTTTCGTGGCCTACAACCCCGACTTTTCCTCATTGTATAGTCATAAAAATTAGTTAGTTTGTTGTTGACATCAGGTATGAGAGATTAATTGACCTTTTTTTCAAGGGTATGAGGAGATGTTGACATGGCAAACAAGATGTATAGAAATAATTTACATAAAGGAAAGATATGGAAAATGACTGGAGAGGCATTAAATAAAACATGTGAGTTTATCATAATTTTAATATTCTTGGCATGGTACATAAAGTATAATGAAGTTACATAACTTATTTTATCAACAGTTATCAACCAACTTCTTATAGTGTCAAAATGATCGTAATTTACTCGATCCTCACGTGATAGAATCTAAGTAAACAATGAAACCGCGCGCGGGTGAACGGATACGGAACGCCTCATGTGAATGTACAACATTCCGATGGCAGTTAGCCACTGGCCAGCCTGTCGGAAAGAAAACGGGTTGTGTGAATCGGCCTTAATGGGGTATAACTTTACTACTTAAGGTTTGTAGATGACAATACTGTTTAGTGAATCATGGGAGGAATTGTAAAAGATGATAGCAGATTTGAATAAAGGAAGCAGAAATGTAGGACTGAAAGTGAATATTGTGTAAAACTAAGATAATGTTCAATGGAAATGCAGAGAGACAATCAATAAGGGTTATGGATGAATTTTTTGAGATTGTTAATGAATATACTTAGGACAGACTGTAAGTATATCCCCAGGACATGAGACAGAAATTAAAAAATAGGATAAGTGTGGGTTGGAGAGCTTTTGGTAAACAAAATGAGATTATGTAATGTAAAATGCCACTTTCTCTAAAAAGAGAAGTATTTAATCAGATAGTTCTACCAATATTAATTATGCATCAGAAACTTGGGAGCCTTATTAAAGCCTTAGAACATAAACTAGTCACAACTCAAAGAGCTATGGAAAGAAAAATGATGGGAATAACACTAGGAGACAGAAAAAGAGCAACATGGATACGAGAACAAACTTGAGTGGTCGTAGAGACTCGTACCTAGTGGGGGACTCAAACTGTAAAAACTTATATACTTAAATATAAGCTATTATACTTTGTTGTGGAAACAATATACATATTTTGGATTCTATATTATATAATTTAATCCAATCAAATTATAATAGGGAGTGAGAACATTACAACATTTTAAAAAACACACACACCCAAGATTAAGGATATGTATTTGTGTTTAAAGTATGATAACAGTAATTGACAGCAATTTGCTGTTTTAGATGATGAATCATGTTTTATACATGCTGTCTTTGTCATCTTTGTCTTGGCGAATAGAAAGTAAGGAGTTGGATCTGGGAGACAGCTATTTAATTCCCAGGGGTCATTATTATTATTATTATTATTATTATTATTATTATTATTATTATTACTAGCCAAGCTACAACCCTAGTAGGTAAAGCAAGATGCTATAAGTCCAAGGGTTCCAACAGGGAAAAATAGCCCAGTGAGGAAAGGAAATAAGGAAATAAATGATGAAAATAAATTAACAAAATATCATTCTAAAAAACAGTAACAGCGTCAAAACAGATATGTCCTATATAAACTACAGTATTAACAACCTCAAAAACAGATATGTCGTATAAACTATAGAAAGACTCGTGTCAGCCTGGTCATTGTGTAGGCTACTTGACACCACGAATAGTGTGGGTCACTATTCTTGGTTGGGTTACAATAGAGACTGTGAGTAGGCCTTTTGAACGCCAGTCTCTCTCTTCTTTGCCTTGTCCTATATTTGTCTTCATCAACCTTTATACCTGAAAAAACAGAATCTGGAAATGTACTTTTGAGGACTTGGACTTTTCAGGAGGCCAGTGTCCAGGAGAGCATCTCATTTATTTGGGTCTGATACAATGTAACAGCTTAATATGATTACTACACTACATAAGAAATTTACAGCGATAACTATTAAATCCAACTGAGATTCAGTCAAATCTGACCATTAGGTAAGAAGACAAAAACTGAAGGGGAGGGAAAATTGGGTGCTTGACTGTCCATTATTAGTGTTATTGAGATTATTATTATTTTTTATTATTAGTATTATCAATATTTTCATCATTATTATAATTGTTACTTTTCTTTTCAGCCGAAGCAGATCTCCTGACTCGGGAAAAAGAGGTCGAGATGTGAGACAGTCAATTTTTTGCACCGCTCATTTAAGGCGACGTTGCCCAAGACTTTCTGAGGGTAGAAAATGTTATGGCGTACACTTGGACGACAGAGACATTGAAGATAACGAGGAACGTCGTCATTCAGAGGATGATCGACATCGTTATTCAGATGGAGATGGCGATGATGAGGAGGAAGAGAGGTATGTTGTTTTGAGCAAATTTTCAATTTGTGTTTTTGCCGACACACGAAGAAAATCTTCGAAAAAAGGTGAAAAGAGCGCATACAAAAATATCACACAGAAGCAAACAAGCTGCGGAGAAGGAATTGAGCGGCAGTGTCGTATGGAAGGACTGAAAGGTGATAGGATATGTAACGGCTCCTCACTTATCCTTCCCCTTAGAGGATTAGACAGGGAAAGGTCCTTTTTGGGTGCAGATACCTATGGTTATCTTAGGATATGTCCCTGATTATACATGATATTTTCAGATAGTCGTTCCGGGGGTTATAACCCTGTGGTACCTGACGGTAATTCTCTTATAATATCAATCGCAGAAATATTACACAGTAGAAGGTTGCTGGAGGGAACTTCCATCAGGACGACATGGCTATCACACCCAAAAATAGATTTTTCCTACGTTAAAATCCCATTTATGGTGAGAACCTTTTAGGAATTACCCAAGCTGTAGTTTTAAGTTTTGTTAGATGAGACAATTAAGTTTTTTGTGTTTTTTTTTATTAATAAAACCAGGGTAACAGTTGATGTATCGAGAAGACGATAACCTAAATGACTTTTTCATTGTGAAATCCAGTTAGATGTGTGGTCTTACAAGTACAAATGCTAGATGAGCATTGTCACCAGAATAGGTACTGTACGATGATGCATGTACAGGCTTTTTTTTTTTTTCTACCAGAATTCTTAAATTTTGCATTCCTTCATAAAGACATGGTATTGTTCTTGTACTTTAATTACTTTCAGACCCTCCAGATTGCATGCAATTGCCTCAATTTTCATGATTACTGTGTTAGAATATAACAAATATGAGGAAGAATGAATTTTGTTTTTATTAGTCTATGATGCTGCCGTCCCTGAAATTTCAAACTTACTCAGCCCTCGCGGGTACACCCTACTGTATTTGTTCTGTTAACCCTTTTACCCCCAAAGGACGTACTATTACGTTTCACAAAACTCATCCCTTTACCCCCATGGATGTACTGGTACGTCCTTGCAAAAAACTGCTATTTACATTTTTTTTTCATAGTTTTGATCATTTTTTGAGAAAATTCAGGCATTTTCCAAGAGAATGAGACCAATCTGACCTCTCTATGATGAAAATTAAGGCTGTTAGAGCAATTTTAAAAAAAATATACTGCAAAATGTGCTTGAAAAAAAATAACCCCTGGGGGTTAAGGGCTGGAAAGTTCCAAATAGCCTGGGGGTAAAAGGGTTAAATTTTGGAAATATTAGGCTAATACTGTATTGTTTACAGTGGTTATTGCAGATGGTAAATATTCAAAGTTAAGGGACAATCTCTACTGTGATACCATTAACAATGATGTTTGGATATTTTATAGTAGTGAATTGTATTGCCCACTCAGAATTCTGAGCTAATTTCACAAAAGAGATGAGCTAGTCATGTCTCTCAGGTAATTAGATGGTAAACCCATGGGAAGTATAGTACAATTGTATAAATACCAAAAACTTTACATATCATCACCCTCATAAACTAACTGCCTAAGTCATTTTCTCCACTTGTTGGGAAATAAAAGAGAAAACCTTATTTCCTAATTCTTTATATCATTGTGGTGAGCTTCAATTAACAAATTCTTATTCACAAATTCTTCTGTTAAGAATTTGTGAATTGAAACTCAAGACAATGATATAAAGAATTACGAAATGAGAAGGTTTCTTTTTGATTTCCCAACAAGTGGAGAAAATGACTTAGGCAGTTAGTTTATGAGGGTAACGATATACAGGAGAGAAAAGATAGAACAGTAAATTCTAGATGAAAGACATGTTAGAAAATTTAAAGTGCAGTCACTATACTCAATTTTTTTTAATGAGGCGCATTTTCACCGACTCGCAGTAGTGCCCTTTTAGCTCGAAAAAAGTTTCCTGCTTAGTGATTGGTTAGAATGATCTTGTCCAACCAATCAGCGATCAGGATACGTTTCCGAGCTAAAAGGGCACTCCTGCGAGACGGTGCAAATGTGCCTCGCTAAAAAGAATTGACTATAGAATGCTAAGTACTTTTAAGAGTTCAATAGTATTGTACAAGACTTGTTTTCCGCATACTTATTCCTTTGTATAATAAAAGGACTAGTTGTTCTTTGATGTAAAGAACTTTTAAAGTTCATTTAAAAAAATACTATAAGAAAAGAAAAAAAATGTACGTAAGAATAGAATGATACGAGATACCAGAACATAAGAAACCTCAACCAGACATTACATGTATAGTTCTTGATCATTTTGTGAAGAGGACTAGCATTCTAAATGAAGAGTTTTGACGTAAGATAAAGAACTGGAATTTCGTCAGAGGGGATTTTGGGAGGCAAAATGAGAAGAGGTGTAAAGAGTTTGTAAAGGCTGGAATACTAACCAGTTTTATAGCTACCTGTCATTGAGAAGGAAAAAGAATATCATCTTTATGTCTTCCAGCCTTCAACAAGTTGTCAGAAAAGAAATGGGAACAATTTAGTGTGTCTTTGGTGTTTAAGGAAAGAAGTAATTTTCATATTATTTTTTTAATTTAACAATCAAATTTGGCTTTTTTTTTTTTTTTTAAAGTTTTTATCAGTATCATAAGATGACTGTCTGCTAAAAAAAAATGATGAATGCAAGAGTTGATGGGAGAAGTACAAGTACAAGAGGAAGACCAAGGTTTGGGTGGATGGATGGAGTGAAGGAAGCTCTGGGTGATAGGAGGATAGATGTGCGAGAGGTAAGAGAGCGTGCTAGAAATAGGAATGAATGGCAAGCGATTGTGACGCAGTTCCAGTAGGCTCTGCTGCTTCCTCCGGTGCCTTGGAAGACCGCGGAGGCAGCAGCAGTAGGGGATTCAGCGTTATGAAGCTTCATCTGTGGTGGATAATGTGGGAGGGTGGGCTGTGGCACCCCTAGCAGTACTAGCCGAACTCGGTTGAGTCCCTTGTCAGGCTGGGAGGAATGTAGAGAGGAGAGGTCCCCTTTTCTGTTTCATTTGTTTGATGTCGGCTACCCCCCAAAGTTGGGGGAAGTGCCTTGGTTTATATACAGTATGTATCCGTTTCCTTATTTCCTTTCCTTACTGGGTTATTTTCCCTGTCCGAGCCCTTGCTTTTCTAACTAGGGTTGCAGCTTAGCTAGTAATAACAATAATTATATTGAAATAGGATTGGCCAGTTAATGGGATCACACAGAAGATGATTTACAGAAGGATAGCATTAATCAGGGAAGAAGTTTGTCTTAAAATAGTTTATTTAGTTATAAGAAGAAAACCTAGTCAATCTTTGCTTTTAAGAATGTGAAAATATCACTGTAATCCAGTTTGGAAGAGTTTGATAATAGGAAAATATCTCTGAAATCATTAGCAATTTCATAGTTTAGAAATTCATAGCTGGTCTGCCTTTTGAATGACTGGAGTTATTTTTTTATATATACTGTACTGTAATGACTTGAACAGTATTTACTGAAGGAAGGATAGCATTCTAGGTAATTAGTCAATATAATCATGATATTTGTTAAAAAGTAATACTAAAAATTACGTAACAACTGGTACGTATTTCAGATCAAAGAGACGCAGTGAAAGATCTTGGAGGGATGAGAAGAGACCATACGATTACCATGCCGAGGGAAAGAGACGGTATGATGATGATAGAAAATATGACGATGATAGAAAATACGACGACGCTAGAAAATATGACGATGACAAAAGAAGAAGGTATAATGAGGATAGAAGTAGAACTAGCGATGATGAACAGGATAGACGTCATAGTAGTAATATATCCCGCCGAAGTAGCAGAAGCGCCGAGAGATCTCTCCGAAGTCGAAGATCAAGCAATGAAGACATAAAAAGCCTGGGAGGAGTAAGAGCAAGCGATGAAGACATAAAAAGCCTGGGAGGAGTAAATGCAGTGATTAAAGAAACTCTAAAGGAAGTAGTTTCTACTGGGTTAGTATTGATGTTCTCTATGTAAATTTAATTTTTTAGCTGTTGAAATGAGTGTTCTTTGAGTTTGTCGATTGTGAAATTTCCAGGTATTTTATATTGTATTGAAATATATTTATGTATAGAAAATGTTTATGGCAGTCAGTAAAAAGGGAAGGATGTTTTCATTCAACTATTTAGGTAATTGAAAATACAATGTATTACCGATCAGAATTATATCTGCCACTTGTTCATTGGTTTTAGATTTGATTATCAGAAAAAAATCTTTGGAACTTAGATCATGAGTCTTTGTATCTAAATTCATCCTTTTTAAAAATATTTTTAAGTATTTGTTCGATAGCTGTTTATTTGATTTTCATATGTTCCATTCACAATACATTTTAAAAAATTTAAGATTCCAGAGCAACAGATAAGATGAATCTAACCTCACTAAAAAGGGTTTCAGTAACTACTCTTTGCTCTTGGTTATTAGTAATTGTTACTACTGTATCTTTCATTTCTGGAAACAGTCTTACATAGTTCCGTATGTAGAATCCAAATTTGGAACCAAGTGCTTAGTCACTAGCTTACTTCTACTATAATATCATTCCCTGATACATAATTAGCATAAAAAGTGGCAAGTTCATTGTCATCATCAATCTGGTATATTATTGGATGTACAAGTAGGTAGCTGGCCTATATTTGTTTGTCACGTATAGTTTTGCTGCCGAAATGAGTATACTGCCCTACAATACTTCTAAACCCCGCATTTACAGCTGCACAGTGCTGTGCAGGTCAGACCAAAGCAGTAACATTAACATAGACTGCATGATAGCATTTACATCGACCGCACAATTTTTACGTGCATCCACACTTAGTCAGCTGCCGGCAACTCTCTGCAATTGGTGGGATCTCTGTCCAAACAATCTGCCACAGATCCCCCTTCTTGGTCTAGCCCTAGGTGTCAGAAGTCTTAGTTTCTGGTTGACATTTACTGATTCCGGATGCAGCCAGCCTGGTAGGTAGTACACTTCACATGCTACATATGTTGGAGGAATGACTGTATTATCAACACTTTTATTCTGTGCTGGATCTGTCGTACTTCATTACCACAAACTTCTCTAAGGTCTCCAGGTCTTCATCATCCACTAGCAGAGGGTACCTGGCTGAGTTGGTTGAAGATTCTGATAAACCTCATCACAAACATCCCAGGTTTGCCAAGCTGACATCTTGCCTTCACCACGTAATGATGAAACAACATCGCAGTTAGTGAAGACATGGAAGAAGGACATTCCTTTGTGCTTTTTTGCAAGAGTGCAACACAAGTCATGAACAGGAACCCATCTCAGGTTCTGCCCTTGGCCAAAGGCAGCCCACAACTGCTGCAGACCTAGCTCCTTTAGTGCTTGCAGAACACTAACTGCATTGGTGACACCATCTGTGTTGCAGGCTTTAACCACGATGATTTTGCTGCCAGCTTCTGTTGGATACTTGGCATGCACAAAAATCCACACGTCAACTTCTTCACGATTGATAGTGCAGTTGTTGGCAGAACCTTCTTCCTTGGTCCCAATGACTGCTCTTGGTGTGACCATGCATGCAGTCTTATCAGCCAGAAATTGGAGTGGCTCGGTTTTGTCATTTTCTCTCTGGAAGTTTTGCCAGTTTAAGGGAATTTAGCCCTTGCGTGTCGCTCTGTGTCTCACTCCGCATCCTTGCTTTGATCTACTTTCAGCTTTCAGACTAGATGGCTAGTAGACATCAAACACTATTTGTTCTCTTGTTCTTGGTAGAGTATGCGTTTGTTGTTGAAAGGACATTAGGTATTGCATACTCTTTTAACATCTTTAAACTATGTGGGGGCAGACTTCGCCAATGCTGCACCATCAATTATGATAGTGTCGTTTCTTATTTTGCCTCAGGGGTAGTAAGTTGGCTCTCAAGAATGGTAGTGAGTAGGGATTTCTTAGAGGTGGGGTGGTTTCCCCCCATCACTGAAAGCAGCAGGATGTGACAGTCTCTCATGATGGAAGAAACCCTTAAGTCACACTCTTCTCTGCCATAATATGAACTCTTTGGAGAACAGTTGAGAATCTGCCTGCAGCACCTTTTGCTTTGAAGAGACAACAGATGCTGGTAACTGTCGGAAAAAGTCAACCTTGTTCTTGATTGGATCATAGAAAGGGAATTCTTCATCCCCTTCCAGTCCCTTCATAAACTCTTGGAAATTTATCCTTGCCCTTCACAAGGTGTGTGCCAATGAGCTCAGTGGTACTATGGTGAGCAATATTCTTTGCATCAAATGAAATGGGGTTTTGGAGAAGAATGCTGAAAATATCATAGACTGAGAGGAAAACTGATAAGGAGGTATTGATGAGGGCTGGTGAAAATATGGACTTAGAACAAAACAAACGAGGAGGTATTAGAGACAGAAGGAGTTGGGAGAGAACTTTTAGCTTTAGTGAGAGGTAGCCAAATGTTTGTGGGTCACATAGTGAGATGATAAGAATTAGAGCATCTCTCACTGGTAAAATCGATGGAAGGAGGTCGAGAGGAAGACCTAGACAAAAATATATGGATGGCTTTGCGAGAATGACTGGAGGAAGAATATCCAGCTCAGTTGCTGCAGAGAGCCAAAAATAGAGAGGAATGGCGAGCCATGATTGCCGGCATCTTTGGGGATATGGCTCCTAGATTATGATGAGTGCCTGCCTTTTGGTCAGTGTGGGAATCAGCACAATGAATGTTGTGTGAGACTAATTGAATTAAACAGAACTTTTAGAATGAGATTTAGTTCAATGCTTACCCAACATGCATTAGATTCCTCCCTCCTTCCCACACCTAATTTAGTAGGGACAAAGCTAAGGTGGCCATTTCAAATATAGCAGCCACAGCTAGCAGAGTATTATAGTAAGGATAGCAAGGTTGGTAGCGTTGCGGATCTCTATTATAGAGGTCCCGAGTTCGGTCCCCGCCTGGGACGCGAATACCGTGAGACCTTCTACCGGGGGGTACTCCCAGGGTAGGCGCCTGGGGGGAGGTTAGAGGGGACTAGTGATAGTCCCTGCTGGCTAATGGTCGCCCGAGGAGGACGATGTAAATCGTCTCTGTGGAGACCTAAAACCCGCAACTTTAACTTTAACTTTAGTAGTAGTTGTTATCTATATAAGGGAAGGCTAGTGATACAAATCCAAACACTAATCTTTTAAATTTCGATTTTGTCAACCAAAGCTACGGCTTCACAGCTTGTAGCACAGTGAATATTTGGGTAAGTATTGAAATAATAAATTCTCTTTTGAAAGTTCTGTTGTAGGTTAAGCAAGTACAATACAGCATAAACTGACATAAATCCATTACCTTTCCAGGGATAAGCCAACGTGTGTGTATTTCATACGAGGGCTCTGCAAACGCGGTGAAAACTGTAAGTTTGCTCATCCTGAACCAGATCTGAGAGTTTTAGTGCAAAAGCAGCTATGGTTAAAGTGCTGCAAGAGATATCCCAATGATTGTGATAGCAACAACTGCAGGTAAATATCATGAAATTTCCATATTAAACAGGTATCTCCGGTAAAAGGATAGTGCCATCAGTGTATCTCATAAGGTACACTGTAGGCATTGAGAAAAAAGTCTTAGCAATATCCCTTTGGTTCCTAGCTGCATCAGTGTTTTAGCCTTGTACTTAATCTCTCTCTCTCTCTCTCTCTCTCTCTCTCTCTCTCTCTCTCTCTCTCTCTCTCTCTCTCTCTCTCTCATATATATTGGTTAGTAAAATCATTTGTGCTCTGCCTTAGCAAGCGTCGAATACGGAATTATTAAATGTTTTCCAGTGATTGCAGTACAATTTACTTTTTGTTGAAATAGCTACAGAACTTTATTTAACATAAATGTTGTTCCAATCGTTATATTTCTAATAGAACAGGAATTTATTTTGTATTCTAGTTACATGCATATAAACAAGGAAGATATCCTCTACTACAAACAAACTGGCCTGATTAATGAACGAATCTTGGGTCAAGCCATCCGTAAAGCCCTGCTGTTGGATATTCCCATCAAGGATGGTCAATCCGTTTGCAAGGTAGGCACCTCATGTACTGCTCTATAACTATGGTACTTAACATTGGAATGTGTGAAGATGGAGCTTCGGACATGACGAAATAAATCCACGAATGTTAAAAAAGGTCGAGAGCACCACAAAAAAATTCCACACTAACAAAGTCCAAAAGAAGGATGATGTTCAGATGGCGCTCGCGTCGTGGCGTGGGTGGTGTGGCGCTGGTGGTTGGCTAGGGCCTTTGTATCAGCCCATCCCTTTGACGAAGGAATTAACTAAATGGAAGACAACCTGTGAATAGTGGATTTCACGCGCCTTTGCTTTATACACGACACCCAAAAGGTGCTCGCGCGAGGGTTGTAACCTCAGCATTCCATGCTTTTATCTTTCTCTGGTATAATTGGAAGGTTTTATCAGAAAAGGTATATAAGAAGGACTCTTTTCACCGGCCGCCACAGGTCTCTCCCCAGAAATAGATTTTTCCTTCGTCAAAATCCCTTTTTTATTGAGTTTCAGTAAAGTTTTTTAAGTGTCTCAAGATTTTATTTTTTATTTTTAGAGATCAAATTCTTATTAGTCCGTGTCATCGCAAACCCATTTCTCTGAGATAGCCAGTACAGACGTCATGTTTTATTCCTAGACGCATCATTCCATTACAGAATAAGAAAAAGATAGTTTGTCTCAGATAGGTGAGTATCTATTGTACATATTTCTTATACTAAAGGCTATGATATTTCGTGTTTCCTGTACTTAGGGCTTTCAGATTTAATTGGATCACTGTACACTATATGTTTCTGAGTGGTTAAAAGCTCTTAAGATTGCCCTTTTTGTTGACCTCACTCTTTGATAGCAGTATCTTTTCGACGTAGCTGAAAATGGGCCGTTAGAATTCATTACTTATATATAGTTTATTTGTTGACTTATTTCCTTTTCTCACTGGGCTATTTTTCCCCGATGGAGCCCTTGCACTTATAGCATCCTGCTTTTCCAACTAGGGTTTTAGCTTAGCTAGTAATAATGATAATTATATATTTTATTCCTTTTATTCTAATTCTTTCATCAGAATTTTTCTGTTCAGCAGCTGTACCATTGTATGCTGATTAGTCAACAAATTTATTTTTATTTGGTCCAATTTTAATTTCAAGAACAAGAATTCTTACGAGTTCAGAGTGTGCACCTTATATCTAGTTTTCCTCTGTTATCTCTCTTGAAAGAGTTATTATTATTATTATTACTTGCTAAGCTACAACCCTAGCTGGGAAAGCAGAATGCTATAAGCCCAGGGGCTCCAATAGGGAAAATAGCCCAGTGAGGAAAGGAAACAAGAAAAAAAAAAAAATATTTCAGAATAACATTAAAATAAATATCTCCTATATAATCTATATAAACTTTAACAAAACAAGAGGAAGAGAAATTAGATAGAATAGTGTGCCCGAGTGTACCCTCCAGCAAGAGAAATCTAACCCAAAACAGTGGAAGACCATGGTACAGAGGCTATGGCACTACCCAAGACCAGAGAACAATGGTTTGATTTTGGGGTGTCCTTCTCCTAGAAGAGCTGCTTACCGTAGCTAAAGAGTCTCTTCTACCCTTACCAAGAGGAAAGTAGCCACTGAACAATTACAGTGTAGAAGTTAACTCCTTAGTGAAGAAGAATTGTTTGGTATCTCAGTGTTGTCAGGTGTAAGAAAAATATCCCAGACTATTCGGTGTATGTGTAGGCAAAGGGAAAGAGTTAGATATAGGGATTTTTATTCTCCTTTGAAACATTTTATGTTGTATGGGTTTGCCATTGACACCAGTATATAATTGCAAGTATTCATCTATTTCTATGACCCTCCCCTAAAACTTGGCTTAATAGACCTTTAGTTGTCAAATTTTAAAATTTAAAACTTTTCCCATTTTCTTCTATTTAATAAACACATGCGTTTAATAAAGAAATGAGGATTCTAAAGCAAGGTTTACACTGTAGAACGGTTTGACAGACAAGCGTTTGAAGTGATATTCAAATGGTTGTTTGAACACGTTTGTCGAACGACTTGAAGAAAATCTGTTCTCGCCTGACTTTTGTGGGCGGGGTTTCATTGTCCACAAACCTTATGCATTTGTGGCCCACTCCACCTCTTTGAGCAGTTTGATAATATGGTTTGACAACTGGGTTTTGACAAGCCGTTCAACCGTGTCATTATCTTTGTCTCCTCAGTTTCTTCAGTTGCTGGCTATTGGCAAGACCTACTTCAGATTACTTGCTTATTAGGAAGTCTTACCCTGGTTTTCTGAGAAATTACTATGTGTAGTGTGCACAGGCATTGTTTCTGGAAGTTCATTGTCTATATTCCCTTGGTGTATTGTGTTGGGCTATTATTATTATTATTACTACTTGCTAAGCTACAACCCTAGTTGGAAAAGCAGGATGCTATAAGATGAGGGACTCCAACAAGGAAAATAGCCCAGTGAGAAAAGGAAACAAGGAAAAATAAAGTTTTTCAAGAATAGTAACAAAATTAAAATGTAAATATAAACTATTAAAACTTTAACAAAACAAGAGAAAGACAAATAAGATAGAATAATGCGCTCGATTGTACCCTCAAGCAAGAAATCTCTAACCTAAGACATTGGAAGACCATGGTACAGAGGCTATGGCACTGCCCAAGACTAGAGAACAGTGGTTTGATTTTGG
The DNA here is from genome assembly GCF_036898095.1 of Palaemon carinicauda. Taxonomy (NCBI): domain Eukaryota; kingdom Metazoa; phylum Arthropoda; class Malacostraca; order Decapoda; family Palaemonidae; genus Palaemon; species Palaemon carinicauda. The sequence continues at coordinate 28,110,146 of NC_090769.1, forward strand.
AGTGTCCTTCTCTTAGAAAAGCTGCTTACCATAACTAAAGAGTCTCTTCTACCCTTACCAAGAGGAAAGTGGCCATAGAATAATTACAGTGCAGTAGTCAACCCCTTGGGTGAAGAAATACTGTGATTTGATTGTGATGGGAAATTGTATCCCTCACAGTACCTATCATGATAGTACATTGTAATGGCTTTCAATCAAGTTAACAGTGCAACTGCTATAGGGAACATGCTGTTAGTTCAGGGAAAAAAACAGAGGCTAGGCTAGGCTATTTGATTATAGCAGGGATCGCGATGATAGTGACAAGCCTCCTCCTTTAGACAATTCACATATAATAAGCTAACTTTTGATTGTGATTGAGCTTTATAATAAGGTCTTGACATCACTATCTTTCTTTGGTAGAGTTTAGAATCCAGTGAATTCTCTGTTAAAGTGATATGTGATCTTTCCCGACCAGTTGCCAATCTTACCTAACTCCCCAAGTTGTGTCTAGTTTTCAAAGAGTTTCTTTCAGTAAGGGTTCTGAAAGTTCGCTGCACATTCATTACAGATTCTGATTCCTCTCGCAGAACCTCAAGTTATTTACTTTAGATCCTTTTACTGCTAAACCTTTGCAGGCCACTACCTTTGTCGATATATAAGATAATTAGGTTATGAGGCAGAACATTTGTAAAGCACGAATAAGGATTAGCATAAGGCCAGTTGAGGGATTTATTTACTGATTTTAAAATGTTTAATAAAATAACCATTGTTATTCTTAAGTTGATTGCCATTTGTTTGACATTTGATTGAATATGAAGACATTCAATAAAATTACTAGCTTTATCTCCCAATTAAAATTTCCACGCTTTTGATCATCCTATTTTTTTATTATGTATCTAATACAAACAGTTACTGTATGATATCCAGTTTCATATTAACTTTGATGTATGTTACTGTATAGCATAATAATGGTGTAGATTCAAAATACAGAAATTATATGAAAGTTTTTTCTTCTTTTCTTTTACGATTAAAATCACTGTTGGATTCGTAATTTTTTTATTGTATTTTTGTATCTTCTGTTTCAGAGTAAAATTAACCTTGAATATACTTTTTAATTATTTTTTTTTTCCTTGCAGAATAACCTTGATGGTGAGTGCACTATAATGAATTGTCCCTTTTTACATCTAACTAGAGAAGAGTTTACTAAGACTATTTTGACAGAGGTGAAAGCAGAATTTTTGAAAAATATAGGACCAAGTGACTGCCTTTTTCATTCTGTGGAAGGTCAGAATGTTATTGTACAGTCTTTATTGAAACCCAGCGTGGTTTCACTCCCTCCGCCTCCAGCCTTGGTGACATCTGTACCTGCACAACCCATCATGTATCCTCCAATGCCTACGTCAAGTGGTTCCTTGCAACCGCAAGTTCAGATTGAAGAGGATATAGATACAGTTCTTGCTAGGAAACTAAGACTTGCTAATGAAAAACTATCTCAAGAAAATGAGAAGTACATAAGGTATGCCGAAGCCCTCGAAGAAGAGAACTTGCGTATACTGAGAGTTTTGGATCCGGAACAGAACGCGATTGGGTTAGATGACGTACGTGACAGAATATTGTCCTTGTTTGAAGACATCAATTGGAATAGCAGAGTAACTCTTATGGAAAAGTCACTTGATTATCAACACAAGAAATCTGTTGAGGTAAGAGGTTCTATGTTTTGTAGTTTCATTAATATTTATTACAAATATAAGGCTTTAAAACTTTGTTTGCCATTGCCTATTGAGTGCTTTGCATTTGTGTAGTGAAAACTTTTGATGTTACTGATAATTTGTATATATATATATATATATATATATATATATATATATATATATATATATATATATATATATATATATATATATATATATATATATATATATATATATATATATATATATATATATATATATATATATATATATATATATATATATATATATATATATATATATATATATATATATATATATATATATATATATATATATATATATATATATATATATATATATATATATATATATATATATATATATATATATATATATATATATATATATATATATATATATATATATATATATATATATATATATATATATATATATATATATATATATATATATATATATATATATATATATATATATATATATATATATATATATATATATATATATATATATATATATATATATATATATATATATATATATATATATATATATATATATATATATATATATATATATATATATATATATATATATATATATATATATATATATATATATATATATATATATATATATATATATATATATATATATATATATATATATATATATATATATATATATATATATATATATATATATATATATATATATATATATATATATATATATATATATATATATATATATATATATATATATATATATATATATATATATATATATATATATATATATATATATATATATATATATATATATATATATATATATATATATATATATATATATATATATATATATATATATATATATATATATATATATATATATATATATATATATATATATATATATATATATATATATATATATATATATATATATATATATATATATATATATATATATATATATATATATATATATATATATATATATATATATATATATATATATATATATATATATATATATATATATATATATATATATATATATATATATATATATATATATATATATATATATATATATATATATATATATATATATATATATATATATATATATATATATATATATATATATATATATATATATATATATATATATATATATATATATATATATATATATATATATATATATATATATATATATATATATATATATATATATATATATATATATATATATATATATATATATATATATATATATATATATATATATATATATATATATATATATATATATATATATATATATATATATATATATATATATATATATATATATATATATATATATATATATATATATATATATATATATATATATATATATATATATATATATATATATATATATATATATATATATATATATATATATATATATATATGTATCCTTCATAACAGTAACAGCGTCAAAACAGATATGTCCTATATAAACTATTAACAACGTCAAAAACAGATATGTCATATATAAACTATTAACAACGTCAAAAACAGATATGTCATATATAAACAATAAAAAGACTCGTGTCAGCTTGGTTAACATAAAAACATTAAACGGAAGTAGGGTAAACTACACAAAACTCTGGTCGGTTGAGAGGAGATTCCAGGTAACTCCTAAGAAAGTAGTTCTCAGTATGTTGGGAAAAATAAAAATTACTAAAAATTTGTGATTTTTAAAAGTAGTGTTTCTTAATGGATAATTTCAACATTTTTCTTCTTGGTTAACCTTAATTTATCCAATAGTTTATAATCTAGTGGTTTTAATATTTTGAATTTACTACATTGATTACTTAGCATCAAAATGAAACCAAGACAAACATTGTATCATGAAGGATTAATCTACTGGACATTAAGTTGTAAAAGAAAATAATCTCTAACTTCATAACTGACAAGTCAGGACTACTGTAGGTATTTTTTCTCACACAAGTTTTGGACCCGAGGATATACAAAGGGTTATAGTAATGGGTCTACACAAATTACCATTTAAGCTACCGTCTTGTATTTTAATTTCAAAACCCCTGTAAGTTAGTTTTCTGTTTTTACTATAAGTGGTGGGGGTGTAAATTTTCTGTACATCTTTAATGTTATAATATCGTATTGGTTTGTTTTTATTTTTTACATTTGTTCCTTATATTTCAGATTCCAAAAAGCCCTGAAATAGAAGCTCAAGCCGTATATCAAAATCCCATTGGTATGCCTGCTATTCCGTTAGATAGTTCAGCTCCCGTCATGGGTGGAATTCCTGGACCTGGTATGTTCAATCCTGCAATGGGCCCCACTGCCCCTTTTGTGCCCATGGTTCCACCAATGGGAGCTGTTCCACCGATGGGACCTGTTCCACCAATGGGACCTGTTCCACCAATGGGAGCTGTTCCACCGATGGGACCTGTTACACCAGTGGGACCTGTTCCACCGATGGCGGCTTATACACCTATGGCGCCTATTCCACCAATGGGCTCAGTTCCACAACAGGGATATTTAGCTTCATCTTTCCCAAGTGCATCAAATAATTTTGGGAATGCATATAGTGCAGACAATTACGAAACCAATCCTATGGAAATAGTAAGTAAATGATGAAGTTTACCTCACATTTTACTTATGCTTAATGTTCTTTGCACAATGAGTTTCATAAACTGAAGTTTATTTTTTGAAAGAGTTTATATTATCCTATCAAACGTGAATCTAGTAGTGCCATGGTGAATCTGGTACTTATTACATCAGTAAACTAGAGGGGCACTCAGTATAGAGGATTCCTTTGCCCTGCCAAGCAGTCTTTATTTTGCTCTTATCTCCACTGCTTCCTTGTACTTTGATGTATCTTCTTCAAAATCTTGTGAATCTATCTTTGGGTCATACCACACGTGTCGACCAAGTTACGTTGAAATTGGGTTTGTAGTTTTTATGTTAAAGACTCGTCTTGAGTCCCTCATAAGGGAACAAGTCCCTTTTATTTCTAGATGTTGGCTACCTCCCAAAATTAGGAAAAGTGCCATTGTAGATAGATGAAAAGCTATGTTGAATTAATGACATTGTTTCAAAAAAATTTTTTATTTTAAAAGATTTTATTTTCAGGTTATACCAAAATACTACAGTAGTGGATTTGAATTTTAATTCAGTATCATATAATTTTGGAAGCAACTTTTTCAATTTTCCAGGTAGACGAGGGTTTTAATCAGAGGCCTCAAGTGGAAAATAATAAAAAGAGGAAAAATACTACAAAGGTAGGTTACACGAGTTAGATGCACAATGCTAGATTATGTATGAATTGTAGTATGCAGTTTTAACTTTTTCTTGATTGGCAGGTGAGAGGACAGCCATAGCTCTCCTTCACAAAATTTTAAATACTCTGTTTAGTTTCACCAACCAATGGTGTGACCTGGTGGAAATTTATATTTGTTTTGCTATCAGGCAGCTGGATCTTGAACACCAATCATGGTTGTTTTATTATATTTTCAGTGTGATAAAATTTTAGTTAATTTAAAAAAATTGGGTAATCAATAGTTCTAACAGGTTATTGATAAGATGTTCCTGTAAAGGTGCGTCCACACTAGCGACAAAACATGTCGACAACACTGTGTACAACTTTGTAGGCAACAAGTTGTTAGACTGTTGCCGAAACATTGTTGTCGAGATGTTGGTAGAGATTTATTGGTGATATGTTGGCAACCCTGGTGTGGACGAGTCGATGTGGTTGGAGATACCCGGACAGACACACAACACCGACAGCGAGATTTGAAAGCTCTTCACTTTAACTATAATGCAATAGTGAGGGTCTCGTCCAGACTCTGCGACGGTGCCTCCTCTGCTGTAAACACATAAGCACAACAACAGCAGCAGCAGCCGCCAGTGCGTTCTGGCACGCCGACATACTTTTCAACTCTCTAGAATGAGGTGTGGACGGCTTCACCAAGTTGACGCGTGTTGCCAATATGTTGCCAGACATTGTAGCAGACAAAGTTTCATACATTGTTGTCGATATTTGTACCGACGTTGACTGTAAGGTTTCCAACTTTGTTGTTGATATGTCGGTAGACACGATGTTGCCAGTGTGGACGCACCTTAAGTACTGAGTTTGTGAATGAAGCCATCAGTTTTGAACATGAGATGCTGTCTACTGTATTTTTACACGGTTTGGCTACTAGACGGTAGTTTTTTGTTATAAAGCTACTGTATTTACCTTTTATAACTTGATGATTTAGTATGGCAAAACTACTGTATACAGTTTTATAATCCTCATTCCCACATTAAGTTGATTTTTATATATCTTGTTGCAGGCGACTGCTTCATATGATTATGGAGCTCCGGTTAGTAATGGCTCTTCATGGCGGGAACAAAACAAACCAGCAAAAAAGATAGCGCCTATTGATTGGGCTTTTAAAAGGCACATACAGACGGTTGGTACTTTATTATTTTATATCATTAGTCTTATGCTAAATTAGATTAATATATATCATTTGTTAATTGATATATTTTTGTTTTTTTAAAGATTGATTAGATTGCATATGGCAAGTGTACTATACTCAATTTTTTTTAATGAGGTGCATTTGCACCGACTCGCAGCGGTGCCCGTTTAGCTCAGAAAATTATCCTGCTATCTGATTGGTTAGAATTATCTTGTCCAACCAATCAGCGATCAGGAAACTTTTCCAAGCTATAAGGGCACCCCTGCGAGTCGGTGTAAATCTGCCTCACTAAAAAGAATTGACTATAGGCTTATGAAGATACCCTTGAATTTCCATGCAAAATGTAGTTTGCTTTATTACAATGATATATTTTTACTTAAGGAATTGGAAGTTCATGAACAAAGTCTCTAGTCATTCAGATAAAAAAAATTAATGATAACTCATTCATGCTTTATCTGGACTCACTGTTGGGAATAAACAATGTAAGCAGAAATTTATCATTAAAGTGCTTGGGCCCTTTTAGAACATATAAAAGGTAAATAATCTGGACTGCAGTTGCTGAACAATAGATAGACAACAGGTATATGTACCACACAATTGTCAAAGTGTTTGTATGCTTCTTTAACCCTTTTACCCCCAGGCTATTTGGAAATTTCCAACCCTTAACCCCCAGGGGGTTATTTTTTTCCCAGCACATTTTGCAGTATATTTTTTTAAAATTGCTCTAACAGCCTCAATTTTTGTCATAGAGACGTCAGGTTGGTCTCATTCTCTTGGAAAAAACCTGAATTTTCTCAAAAAATATAAAAAATATGAAAAAAAATATTTTTATAGCCTTGTTTTGCGAGGACGTACCGGTACGTCCAAGGGGGTAAAGGGATGGGTTTTGTGAAATGTACCAGTACGTCCTTTGGGGGTAAAAGGGTTAAGTAAACAGATAAGCTGGTTTTCCTTGTAGTAGGAGTTTAATATTATGAAGAGAGTACATTGGAGTGTTTACTAATCCAAAAAGGAGGCTTAGGAACTAGGATCTATTATCCTTCATAAGGAAAACTCTAGTGCTTTATGGTTTATGGATGGCCTGAAGATCACTGAGAAAGTGGATTAGAGATAAGGAATGCATTTCGTATTTTTCATATGGATCCAAAAATTAGGTAGACCCTTTACTACTTTGCCCATGGACAACGAATGCCTCTTGGAGACAAAGAATTTCTTGGAATTTTGACGAGTCCTTTCTAGTGTCTTTGGATCTTTAATGTAGATGACATTGCTTTCTGACATTTTGTGTCCAGTCTGCCTTGCACTGCCAACCAAGAACATCCACCAATCAGTCTCAGGTGAAGGAGGGAGACTGCCAAGATGTTGAGCTTTTGCGCAGATGCTTCCAAATATGTGAATGACATCAGTTTTTTTTTTTTATAGATTTAATAACTAAACTTGGTTTCAAGGACAGTGATATATATTTCATAAGTTGGGATATTAACCCTTTTACCCCCAGGCTATTTGGAAATTTCCAACCCTTAACCCCCAGGGGGTTATTTTTTTCCCAGCACATTTTGCAGTATATTTTTTTTAAATTGCTCTAACAGCCTCAATTTTTGTCATAGAGAGGTCAGGTTGGTCTCATTCTCTTGGAAAAAACCTGAATTTTCTCAAAAAATTATCAAAAATATGAAAAAAAATAGCCTTTTTTTGCGAGGACGTACCGGTACGTCCATGGGGGTAAAGGGATGGGTTTTGTGAAATGTACCAGTACGTCCTTTTGGGGGTAAAAGGGTTAAGTAAACAGATAAGCTGAGGGGCCGAACTGGTTTTCCTTGTAGTAGGAGTTAATATTATGAAGAGAGTACATTGGAGTGTTTACTAATCCAAAAAGGGGGCTTAGGAACTAGGATTTATTATCCTTCATAGGGAAAACTAGTGCTTTATGGTTGATGGATGGCCTGATGATCACTATGAAAGTCGATTAGAGATAAGGAATGCATTTCGTATTTTTCATGTGGATCCAAAAATTAGGTAGACCCTTTACTACTTTGCCCATGGACAACAAATGCCTCTTGGAGACAAAGAATTTCCTAGAATTTTGACGAGTCCTTTCTAGTGTCCTTGGATCTTTAATGTAGATGACATGGCTTTCTGACATTTTGTGTCCTGTCTGCCTTGCACTGCCAACCAAGAACATCCACCAATCAGTCTCAGGTGAAGGAGGGAGACTTCCAAGATGTTGAGCTTTTGCGCAGATGCTTCCAAATATGTGAATGACATCAGTTTTTTTTTATAGATTTAATAACTAAACTTGGTTTCAAGGACAGTGATATATATTTCATAAGTTGCATAAGTTAGGATATTAACCCTTTTACCCCCAAAGGACGTACTGGTACGTTTCACAAAACACATCCCTTTACCCCCATGGATGTACTGGTACGACCTTGCAAAAAACTGCTATTTACAATTTTTTTTGCATATTTTTGATAAATTTGTGAGAAACTTCAGGCATTTTCCAAGAGAATGAGACCAACCTGACCTCTCTATGACAAAAGTTAAGGCTGTTAGAGCAATTTAAAAAATATATATTGCAAAATGTGCTTGAAAAAAAAAAAATAACCCCTGGGGGTCAAGGGTTGGAAAGTTCCAAATAGCCTGGGGATAAAAGGGTTAAAAAATTTAAGAATGCATTATGACCTTTACGAATACACATTAAAAATTTTTGCACTGACATAACTCACATAAGTGTGATTCCATCTCCAGTAAGGACATGGAATGTAACTAGTTTTACCTGGGATACCTTTACAAGTTTGCTGCAGCAAAATTCCCACCACATAGTGACATGACACAGAAACATCACTAGAAAGCACCGATTACATAAGATAAAAATGCAATGTAGTACCAGATTCTTAGAGGCATACATAATACCTATGAAAATCAAAATACATGAAGATGGAGTTTTGATAATAAAATTATTTCGCTACTTACATGTTGTTCATAATTCTTCTCTCTTGAAGCTGGTTAAATATTAACATCTACTCTTAAAGACTAGATATTTTCCCTTTTCTTTCTTTGTGAATTTTTCCCCTCTAGTGGAGTATTTAGACAATATAAAAACACATTGTAATAATCGTATAAATATATATTGCTGGCACTTCATGTTTTCAGTCTTAAGTCGACACATATTCAATAGCCTTTTAACATCACTATTCAGTGGAGAGGTCGTGGGGTAGGCGATTGTTTATGGATGCCAGGTTAACATAGAAATAATTGATTTTGTTAGTAAAATTCCATTTATTTATACATACATTCTCTGACATTCATAATGCGGAATCTCACTTACTGATAGAGGTGGGATAGTGAAGGGAAGAGGTAGGAAATATTAACACCCTTGACTGAAACTCAACCCAAGTTAAAGAGTCCCCTTTATAACCCAAATAATTTTTTCTAACGACTTTGGCATCCAGAAAACGATATAGTGGTTGAATCAGTAGAACTTCAAAAGTTCAAAGTTGGAGCAAGTGCTTTTTTGTTGACCAAGCGGACATGAGTCTTTTTATAGTTTATTTATGACATATTTGTTTTTGATGTTGTTAATAGTTTATATATGACATGTCTGTTTTGACGTTGTTACTTATTTTAGAATGATTTATTGTTAATTTGTTCTCTTCATTTATTTATTTCCTTATTTCCTTTCCTCACTGGGCTATTTTTCCCTGTTGGAGCCCCTGGGCTTATAGCATCTTGCTTTTCCAACTAGGGTTGTAGCTTGGATAGTAATAATAATAATAATAATACTCATGAGATCAAGTACTCATGAGAGCAAGAACTTTGATAATTGTAAAAGAATTGAGAAGTAAAAAATCTCCCAAATACATCCTCAATACTTATATTAGAACTATTCTATAGTATTACCCACAACTTAAAATCTCTCACTGAGAAAACTTATAACCTAAACCAAATTTAAGATATTTAGTTAAAAGAATAGCTTTTGATTATACTACTACAACCACAACGCCAATGCCCAGTAATTCTTATAAGAAATCTATATTTCTTTTGAATAATGGTGGCAAAACCAATTTGGTACTTCAGATCTGCTACCAAAACTTTTTCAAAAGAAAAATTTCTATAAAATGAAGAGAAGTAGTCACAGTGTTAATATCATGTACTGTACTGTACCTTCAAATCCTAAATGTGAATTTAATCCAGTTTTCTGTGAGCTTCTGTTGCTAAATTTTAAAGAAGAAAATGACTGAAGTGTTGAATGGCATATCTTCGAAAGAGTTTCAAAACCTTTGTACAGTGAAAATCACGTCTGGACCAGAGCATTGCTTCATGGGAAGGATACTTTGACCCTTGTACCCCCAAAGGACATACTGGTACGTTTCACAAAACCCATCCCTTTCCCCCCATGGACGTACCGGTACGTCCTTGCAAAAAAATGCTATAATTTTTTTTTTTTTTCATATTTTTGATAATTTTTTGAAAAAATTCAGGCATTTTCCAAGAGAATGAGACCAACCTGACCTCTCTATGACAAAAATTAAGGCTGTTAGAGCAATTTAAAAAATATATACTGCAAAATGTGCTGGGAAAAAAAATAACCCCTTGGGGGTTAAGGGTTGGAAATTTCCAAAGAGCCTGGGGGTAAAAGGGTTAAAGGTGATAAAACTATAGACTTGTCAATTCTGGTTTATTGGGGGTTACCTCCATGTATCCTCGTACACTAATTGACATTCACGGCCATATCTCAATATACCTTTACAGAGGGAAGACTATTACATAGAAAGAACATGAGAAATTTTTTAATATACTCTACGTACAGCATATTTCAACATTTAATCAGCTTTGAGAAAGGAATATTATGAAAGTCAGGGGAGGCTAAAAAAATAAAGCACAATATAACTGAACAATATAAGATATGAATCATTTACATCACTGTAAGGCAAATAGTATGATAGGCATCAATTATGGGAATGAGAGATGCAGTTGATGTGAAGGAAAATTATATAATGTATTTTTTATTATTATTATTGATGATGTCTCACAGGATTTTTATACAGGAGAGGGGGTTCCCAGCCCCCTCGTCCCGTCCCTTTTAGTCGCCTCTTACGACACGCAGGGATAACGTTGGTGCCATTCTAATTGTTTTTATGCCCCTGCGGGCAAAGTTACAACCCTAGTTGGAAAAGAAGGATACTATAAGCCCAAGGCTCCAACAGGGAATATATCCCAATGGAGAAGGAAATAAATAAACTATACACCAAAAGTAATGAGTAAAAAACAGAAAATATCTCGAGATCAGTAACAACATTAGAATTGATCTGTCATATATTTTTGTAGAAAGGGAGTACAGTGAACCCTCGCTACTTCGCGGTTCGACCATCGCGGATTCACCACTTCGCGAATTTTTTCCATAACCCATATATATACAGTAATATATATATATATATATATATATATATATATATATATATATATATATATATTTATATATATATATATATACAGTATATATATATATATATATATATATATATATATATATATATATATATATATATATATATGTATGCATGTATTTATGTATATATGTAGGTATGTATATGTGTATACATATAAATATATATATATATATACACACACACATATATATATATATATATATATATATATATATGTATGCATGTATTTATGTATATATGTAGGTATGTATATGTGTATACATATAAATATATATATATATATACACACACACACACACACACATATATATATATATATATATATATATATATATATATATATATATATATATATATATATATATCTATATATATATATCTATATATATATATATATATATATATATATATATATATATATATATATATATCTATATATATATATATATATCTATATATATATATATATATATATATCTATATATATATATATCTATATATATCTATATATATCTATATCTATATATATATATATCTATATATATCTATATATATATATATATATATATATATATCTATATATATCTATATATATCTATATATATATATATCTATATATATCTATATATATATATATATATATATATATATATATATATATATATATATCTATATCTATATATATATATATATATATATATATATATATATATATATATATATATATATATATATATCTATATATATATATCTATATCTATATCTATATATATATATATATATATATATATATATATCTATATCTATATATATATATATATATATATATATATATATATATCTATATCTATATCTATCTATCTAAAGTAGGAAGATGTGATGTAGTTCTAAGGGAAAAGTATGGGAAATATGTCTGGGTAATAAGCAAAGCTCTACCTCCAGTTTGTTTCTTCATTATGATCAGAGATAAATGTAAACAAAACATTGGTTGCCATTTTTTATCGTGCTTTTTAGCGTGTTTAGGAAACTCATGATATAAAATCACCTTTAATATTTGTGCCTGTTTTAGTTTAGGGTACTGTAGTACATGCATTAAGTGTTCTGTACATTAAAGGGTAGTTTGTTAACAGAACTACGTACAAGGGAAGGTTTTAAAAGTCTGAATATACATGTTGAATAAATAGGTAAATATGGTGTCACTACTTCGCGGATTTTCACCTATCGCGGCCGCGACTGGAACCTACCTACCGCGATAAACGAGGGTTCACTGTAAATTATATTTGTTTTTTCATGTTTATTACATGTAAAGGGAGGGTATGTCACCTTATAGTGATAAAATCTGACCTACTTGAGAAAATCGCCTCATGTCAAGTCTCTCTGAGCTGTAATATGATTGATGGATTTGTAATGAAACAGAATAATTATCTGCCCAATTTCTATAATTGCCGATATCTTGAAAATAGATACCATATAAAAAATAGGAATTTTTCAAAGTTTAATGATGTTGCTCAAATTATTTTTTCATTCTATTGCCAAATTATTTTGTAGAAAATATCTCTGAAGTAAAAGCCAAAGCCATTTTAACCCTTTTACCCCCAATGGACGTACTGGTACGTTTCACAAAACTCATCCCTTTACCCCCATGGACGTACTGGTACGTCCTTGCAAAAAACGGCTATTTAAATTTTTTTTTGCATATTTTTTATAACTTTATGAGAAACTTCCGGCATTTTCTAAAAGAATGAGACCAACCTGACCTCTCTCTGACGAAAATTAAGGCTGTTAGAGCAATTGAAAAAATATATATTGCAAAATGTGCTTGAAAGAAAGAAAACCCCTGGGTGTGAAGGGTTGGAAAGTTCCAAATAGCCTGGGGGTAAAAGGGTTAAGATCATAATAGTAGTGGTTTTACTACAATTTCTGAGTAGATTTCAGGGAGTCCGTTTTTAGTCAACATGATTTGCCCTAAACGTTTTTTAATCTCGCCAGGTTCAAGAGAAAGGAAGAAAAAGTGATGATTATGTGCCCCCTGAGCCGACTGTCCAAGCAATTAATGTAAGTAACATGGCTATTGTTTAACTATAGTGGTAGTTTTTCTTTTTATTTTTCACTTGGTTTAATACTTACCATTTGACAGTGAGGAATTAATTTTTTGCTTTACCAGTCACTAGTATGTTTGTGGTTTCTAATAAAGCCTTTGCTTAAAATTCATATAACTGAAACTCGTATTTCACTATTCACGAGGAGGCTCATGGATTTCTGAAAATGATATGGAGTACTGGCATGTTTACTTGCACCATCTCCTATTCGTCGATGTAGGAACTCCTCAAATTAATAATTATGGGTATTCACAGATTTTCTTTTATCATTTCAGTTCTCATAAAAAACAAAAGCAAAGTATTGCTTGAATCACTTTTTTTATGGTTCTTTTCACAGTTATATGACAATGGATATAGAACAGGAAATAGGTTAAGGTAGTCACACTTATTATACATGCAATATAGGTTAGTATTAACAGTTATGTAATAGGGAATACAGAATAGTGCCTGAGCAGAAAATACTAAAATCCATTATTACACAGGGTCTTGAAAATTCACATATTATACTGTACAGTGGTACTGGTTTTCTTAGCTGCCTAATGTTTTAATTCTATATCATGTTATAAAGATTCATGATTTTTTATAAGTATTCAAGAGAATAGATGGACTAAGTATTGAGAAGGGTTGTAAACATGTTTGTTGAGTTTTATCATTTTCTGGTAGTATACTAGTTGCATAGTATTTGTGAATGTTGAGGGGCATCTTTATAAGCAAATTTTTGTTGTCAAGAAAAAGTTTTGAGGGTCATCTTTATAAGCAAATTTTTGTTGTCAAGAAAAAGTTTTGAGGGTCATCTTTATAAGCAAATTTTTGTTGTCAAGAAAAAGTTTTGAGGGTCATCTTTATAAGCAAATTTTTGTTGTCAAGAAAAAGTTTTGAGGGTCATCTTTATAAGCAAATTTTTGTTGTCAAGAAAAATTTTTCCTAAGAATAATTGGTTAGCCTAGAAATGAATACATTGCTATTATATTGCTCACAAGAATCCTACTAAATATGCTGTCCTTTATTCACAAAATCTCAGCGATAGGAACTTTTCACCTTATCTTCTCGATAGCACCTTTTCACCTTATCTTCTCGGTGAACGTTACATTTTAAACCCATCATTTGCTGTTTTCATTTCAGACGCAGGAGGTAGACCAAACTCCTGAAATTGACCAGTTTGAGGATAAAAAGTGGATCTTTGATGAGCATTTACAAAAAGTTAGTAATTTTCTCCCTTTTTTTTAGTGTATTTCAAGTATTTGATAATGAACAGCTGTATACTATAATTTTTTAATGAATATTACCGACTAAATGTAGATTACAATATGGTTCAATTATACAAAGCTTCTATTCATAATTTCTTAAAACTCAGATTTAACTTTCTATATATTTTAGGTCCATTTTCCTCAGCATGCAGACAGTAAAATCTCTAGATTTTTTCCCCGACTTAGATAGATGGATGAAAAGAATTGCAATTACGTTTAATCATAAAATGAGTGCTCTTTGATAAGTAAAAAGGCCATTTTATATGTCCTGTGATTTATAGAGAGTTCAAGCCCTTTTCTCAATGCCCAAAGAAGACTGAATTAAAATTTTTATGAATAGAATTCATATGATTGAGTAAAGAGAATTGACTGAAGTCATGTACTAGTTTAAAATCCCCATTCAGTTTTTGCTGAATAGATGACTTAAACTCTTCCTCATAAGCAAAGAAACTAAATTCAATCATCTAATAATTGGCAAGAAATCAGTGCCATTCTCTGAAGTCTTCTGTAACATGTTACTAAACCAACTTAGGGCTTCTCAGATAAAAGCTGAAGAGTTCAATGACTTCATTCCTTAGTCAGTTAACACATTGTAAAGTCTTTTTCAATCAGGAACTTGTGTATGTGAAGTTCATTAACCCTTTTACCCCCAGGCTCTTGGGAAATTTCCAACCCTTAATCCCCAAGGGGTTATTTTTTCCCCCAGCACATTTTGCAGTATGTTTTTTTTAAATTGCTCTAACAGCCCTAATTTTTGTCATAGAGAGGTCAGGTTGGTCTCATTCTCTTGGAAATTGCCTGAATTTTCTCAAAAAAAATATCAAAAATATGAAAAAAAAAAATTTATAGCATTTTTTTGCAAGGACATACCGGTACGTCCATGGGGGTAAAGGGATGAGTTTTGTGAAACGTACCAGTACTTCCTTTGGGGTAAAAGGGTTAATACAGTATTTCAAGAGTTTGATAAGATTTATTTCTATAAACCTGCCCTGATATTCATATTGCTTCTCTCTTGAAGCTTGCTAATATTGACATATACCCCAGAATTTTAAAGATTTCCCATTTTCTTTCCCCTTTGTAAGACAAAAGGTAGGGTTTATCCATGCATAGTAGTTTTACAGTGCCATATGTCAATGCTACACTGTAGTGGTAGGACCCTTACATGGAAAGAAAAGTAAAAACTTTGTCTTAGGGTAGACGTCAAAATGTAGCTAGCTTCGGGAGAGAAGCAATGTGAATGCCAAGTGAGTATACAAATAAGAACTTTTATTATAAAATTTCCTTCGTTTATGAGGGGCTTAAGTCGTCTGAAAATTATTTCCTAATTTACCCAAGCAGGAGTAGATACTATAGTCCATTTCTTTTACCGAGGCAGATTTGCACCGACTCGCAGCGGTGCCCTTTTAGCTCGGAAAAGTTTCCTGATCGCTGATTGGTTAGAATTATCTCGTCCAACCAATCAGCGTTCAGGAAACTTTTCCGAGCTAAAAGGGCACCGTTGCGAGTCGGTGCAAATCTGCATCGCTAAAAGAAATTGACTATAGTGTGTTAGTAGTATTATAAGTAGGGCTTATTAGTTTTAGTTTAATGCATTTATTACTGAAATTTAATACCCCATCAATAATCATCGTTTCTCTTTCTACAAATAAAATAGTTTTATTAGGAACCTGTTGCATTATTTTAGTGTGAGAGTTTGAATGATTTGTAGACTTTTATGTTCCTCCCTCAGATCTTGGGCTATTGAGTATTGAAACTGCTTATGACTTGTTAAGAAAAATCTTTGCCTGAAACTTATTAAATCTGAATCAAGAATGTTCAAAAGCACTTTTCATAAACCTGAATTATTATGGGATTAGGCTATAAGATTTCTAGCTCCATATACATAAAATATGAGTGTTTAGCATCAAATGTTTAAGTGAAGTCTATCTGTACACCATCAGGTAATTAACAATTTTTGGAATGAGTATCAAATTTATTTTCTTCTCTAACAGATTGCTCCAGGGCTTGGCAATAACAGAGATGCTCCAATTAAGGTAATGTATTTTTTTATGGTTTTTTTTCTCGTGTAATTTTTTTATAGAATGTAGACCGTGTTTCCAAGATCGCTAGTCATTTGTGATTCATATATATGAAGAGTGGTGTAGTTTCTAGTACATGTGAGGCCTCTGTCTTCACTGCTTAACTAATAACTTACCTTATTTCATTCTATAAGTGTATACAGAAGGTCCTCAACTTAAAAACTAAATATGTTTTAAGTTGTATTTTAACTTTTGACCTAGGGTAGCCCTAACCTGAATCCCTTGCCTATGATTTCCAGCTACATACATACATACATATACCAAGGCCCTATAGCCGACATCAACAAATGAAACAAGACAAAAAGGGGACCTCTATTCTCTACGTTCCTCCCAGCCTGACAAGGGACTCAACCGAGTTCAGCTGGTACAGCTAGGGTGCCACAGCCCACCCTCCCCCGTTATCCACGACAGATGAAGCTTCATAATGCTGAATCCCCTACTGCTGCTACCTCCGCGGTCATCTAAGGCACCGGAGGAAGCAGCAGCTACATAAGTCAACAAAAAGTCAGATTTCATATGAAATAGATATCGGGTTATTACAAAATGTAATTTTCCTTACTTTATTAACCCTTTGACCCCCAGGCTATTTGGAACTTTCCAACCCTTTTACCCCCAGGCGTTTTTTTTTTTTCAAGCACATTTTGTAATACAGTATATATTTTTTAAATTGCTCTAACAGCCTTAATTTTCATCATAGAGAGGTCAGGTTGGTCTCATTCTTTTGGAAAATGCCTGAAATTCCTCATAAAGTTATCAAAAATATGCAAAAAAAAAAAAATTGTAAATAGCATTTTTTTGCAAGGACCCACCAGTACGTCCATGGGGGTAAAGGGATGAGTTTTGTGAAACATACCAGTATGTCCATTGGGGGTAAAAGGGTTAAAGGATATAATGTTTCATTACAGTATTTCTTTATCTTCTTATTTTCAGTTGGATTTTTATTTTCATATCCGAATGTTTTTAAGTTGGGGACCTCCTGTACTCGGCACTATAGTCCATTTCTTTTAGACATGCATATTTGCACCGACTCGCAGCGGTGCCCTTTTAGCTCGGAAAAGTTTCCTGATCGCTGATTGGTTGGACAAGATAATTCTAACCAATCAGCGATCAGGAAACTTTTCCGAGCTAAAAGGGCCCGTTGCGAGTCGGTGCAAATATGACTCGCTAAAAGAAATGGACTATAGATCACTTTTCAAGTGTGTTGCTGATATTTCATATTTTATCTCATTTGGAACAGGTCCAATACTTTTTATTTTGAATATCAGTGTGTGAATAG
This sequence comes from Palaemon carinicauda, assembly GCF_036898095.1. Classification (NCBI taxonomy): domain Eukaryota; kingdom Metazoa; phylum Arthropoda; class Malacostraca; order Decapoda; family Palaemonidae; genus Palaemon; species Palaemon carinicauda. The sequence goes on from NC_090769.1 coordinate 28,128,479, forward strand.
TAAGGTCAAATGTATTTTATTAGGTAATGCATAGCTTTGACGAATATTTACCGTAATTTTATTATTATTATTATTATTATTATTACTTGCTAAGCTACAACCCTTGTTGGAAAAGCAGGATGCTATAAGCCCAGGGGCCCCAACAGGGAAAATAGCCCAGTGAGGAAAGGAAACAAGGAAAAATAAAATATTTTAAGAGCAGGTAAAATTTGCCACTCTGTGGTAGTCAAGTCACAAGGACACTTGCTCCTTCCAAAGGCGGGCACCATATTTAGTATGACACGAGGAAAATGGCGGGTATGGCTCAGTTGTACACTTCCTCTCAAAACTCTCCAGTTATCAGGGATTAGGTTTAAAATCGCCTGAAACTACTTTAACCGATATACAATATTCTAATCATTTTGTTATATTTCACCACTGTATTTTGATTATTGATGCATTTTTTCATGGTCAGTTATCTCCTTCATTTCCAGCATTTCTCACTATTCAGTTTTGAGGCTTTCTATAAAGTATATCAGAATTGCATTTACTGATCTTCAGTCATTTAAAATCAAACTAGATATTTCTTATTTGATCAAGTTAATTGCATAGTCAATTAGGATCTGAATCAAACTGATGGTCACTCTGAGAAGAAAATTTCCCAAAGTACCTTCATCTCGCTTCCTTTAAAATACGAGTTACAGTATTATCATCATAGCTAACTGGTTGTCATGTTGAGAAAATTCATCTCTTTGATCGGTGGTCAACGTCTCCTTAGCAACTTTTAGAGATGCAAAAATGTCTGTACAATATCTTCAATGTTTTAGATATTTTATATCAAAGAATTATACTAGGTGGGAGAGCTGTGGCTGGCAGACTTTGAGACAAGACTCTTCTGTCAATTTTATATTATCTCACTTTTCCAGCTCTGCTCTTTATAATGCAGCCCCTGACAAGTTTGGATTAATAGTTCTAATAACATACGTATCATTAACTTCTGCGGGTCATTAGCCTCACATAAGTCATCATTAACTTGTGCAAAAAAATTAATGCACCACTGAATAGTAGAGACATTGGGTTGGATTCGATTTGGACAGGTGCCAATAATGCATTAGCTCTTTAGGATTAATGACTTCATTCGGAGCCATGAGGACATATCCTTTTCTATTGATAGGGATTTATAGATTACAAATCCAAAGCATGTGATGTATTTGAGCTTGTACCGGGTTCTTTTATAGGTCATAGACATTTAGAGTCATTATTCCAGTTTTATGGTGCCGAAATCTAAAGGAGGGACAGTGTTTTAACCGTTAATTTGCTGGCTTCCTGTGTCTCAAATTGTCAGATATTTGTAATATATCTGAGATACTACCGCGAGAGAGTTATGGGGTCTGATTGGCCAGACAGTACTACATTGGATCCTTCTCTCTGGTTACGGTTCATTTTCCATTTGCCTACACGTATACCAAATAGTCTGGCCTATTCTTTACATATTTTCGTCTGTCCGCATACATCTGACAACACTGAGATTACCAAACAATTCTTCTCATAAGGGGTTAACTACTGCACTGTAATTGTTCAGTAGCCACTTTCCTCTTGATAAGGGCAGAAGAGAGACTTTAGCTATGATAAGCAGCTCTTCTAGGAGAAGGACACTCCAAAATCAAACCATTGTTCTCTAGTCTTGGGTAGTGCCATAGCCTGTGTACCATGGCCTTCCACTGTCTTGGGTTAGAGTTCTCTTGCTTGAGGGTACACTCGGGCTCACTATCTAATTTCTCTTCCTCCTGTTTTGTTAGAATTTTTATAGTTTATTTAAGAAATATTTATTTAAATATTATTGTTCTTAGAATATTTTCTTTTTCTTTTTTTCCTTTCCGCACTGAGCTATTTTCCCTATTGAAGCCCCTGGGCTTATAGCATCCTGCTTTTCCAACTAGGGCTGTAGCTTGGCAAATAATAATAATTATTATAATAAGTGTTTTTTTTTTTTTTTTTTTGTATGACTTATTTTTCCTTTTGCTATCAGTCACAATCAGGAAATTGGTTCCAGACAAAGACAATTTTTTAACACTTATTTTTGCCTTTTTATTCATGTTTGGGAATGTTAATAGTGACGTGCTCTTATAAATTCACAGCCAAAAAAGGTTGATCCACGGAAGCTATTTTTGGGGAACATTTCTGATTCTCATGACGAGCAATCAGTGACTGAATACTTTGAGAAATTTGGCAAGATTTCAAAAGTGACGATCAGACAAAATCGAATCATCATCAAGTTTAATGATGCGTCGGGTATGGAAGAAGTCTTGAAGGAAGGCTTATATCATAAGGTATTGTATTTTATTGTATTTTTTAATTTTTATTTTTATGATTACGGTATACTGTAGGTAAATATTTTACTTTTGATGCAATTTATCTTATACAGTATATTGATGCTATCATTTCTGGGGCGACCTGTGACGGCCGGTGAAAAGGTCCTTCTTTACACTTTTCTGATATAAACCTTCCAAATATACCAGAGAAAGATAAAAGCATGGAATGCAGAGGTTACTACTCTCGCGCGAGCACCTTGTGGGTGTCGTGTATAAAGCAGGGGCGCGTGAAAGCCACTATTCACAGGCTGTCTTCCATTTAGATAATTCCCTTTATATGATCCTCTCCTGATTTTCATATTGCTGCTTTTCCGCAAGTCCTGTTATCAATTACTAAATTTTCTTCCTTTTTAAAAGATACATGCCTCTAGTAAAGTAATATAACAATCTATAGGTTAATGGTAAGTATCATGCTAACAGTTTCCCTGTTCTTCAGTTATTCTGGCTTGGTATTTTAGTCAAGACATCTCTCTTCCAGATTGTGATACTGCAAAGTGATTATTGCATTTTAAGCTAGCTTACGTGCGGGATTTCCTAGCATTTCTTCGTAGGGAAAGCAGTGTTTTAAGTAACTGTTGTGAGCTGTACGATGTATCAGGGCTTCTGTCAGGTAAAATATGTTTCAAACAAGTACACATATTTAAGGAACCGGAGTATGCAGTTCGCAGTAGTCAATCTTTTACGTTGTAAACTGAACGACTGCCGTTCGAATATCATAATGACCTAGGAGAGAGAGAAATTTTTAGTTCAAAGGGAATTACAGTGAGAGAATAGTGCGTTTTGCGGCATTGGTAACCATATAACACGTTGATACTGTACTCGCTTAACAGCCAAGATGAGCCTTTATAGCGCTTAATGTATTCAACTTCCTTTGTTATTCTCAGAGGACCGGAGAACCTCCACTTGTGTGTGGCAAGAGTGCCTTTCCTGCCCAGTTGCTCACACTAACCTGACTTCTGTAGTAGGGTTTAGTGGTCATAATTACATAGTGTTCCTTCTGTGAGGGTTCTGAATATTCACTGCACCTTACAGAGTTGATTGTCTCTTGGAGAGTCTCAACTTAAACCCTTGCAGTTCTGCATCTCTAGGCACTCTTTTAGACATCTAGATTGTGAGGTAGAAGACAGAGTCAGTATTGTTTATCCTTATATCCTTCCTCTCGCTAAAGTAGGTGCTCTTAAACATCATTTTAATTTGGGAGATGGCGTTTCATGTCGTAAAAGTTATTTTTTTTATCGTTGTTAGTGATGCATCAGTTAATTTGTGATATGGCATTTCATATTGTAAAAGTTATTTTTTTATTGTTGTTTTTGATGCATCAGCTAAAGCTTGTTTATTGCCTCACATCTTGGATGACGGTGCATTTTTGTTTGCTTTAAAGGCTTAAAGGGTTAAAGGCTGCTCATGAATGACAGGGCCAAGGGGCAGTTACATTGCCCTATCGAACAGGACAAGGCCCCAGAGACTGGCCATATACACACATGATCAGTGCCCAAGCCCCCTCTCCACCTAAGCTAGGACCAAGGAGGGCCAGGCAATGGCTGCTGATGACTCGGCAGATAGACATGTTTTTATTACCCTTACGAGTCTGGTTATACATAGGACTTAAATATTATAGTGGATTATTTGTATTTAGTACATACATACGTATACCCAGGCACTTCCCCCAATTTTGGGGGGTAGCCGACATCAACAAAGAAACAAAAACAAAAAGGGGACCTCTACTCTCTACGTTCCTCCCAGCCTAACAAGGGACTCAGCCGAGTTCAGCTGGTACTGCTAGGGTGTCACAGCCCACCCTCCCACATTATCCACCACAGATGAAGCTTCATAATGCTGAATCCCCTACTGCTGCTACCTCCGCGGTCATTTAGGTCATTGTATTTAGTAAGAATTATAAATAAAAATGATAATAAGAGTTTAATACATTGCTATTACTCATGAGGTGCCATTACATAGGCTATGCCTATCATCCATGAGCCACAACATATGCACAGCACCAATGTGTCAGTTGTAAGTTTTATAACTTGTCTTTAAGGTAAGGTACAATGTAGCTTTTCCCGCTAAGTACTCAAAGACGGCGGTCTCTGAGGCTATACATCACGTACTTCTTATTCCTTGGTTCCTCTGTGGACAAGAGTCATTAAATGATTATAACATTTCCTAAGAAGGCCTACTTGGTATAAAGATTCATTAAATCTGTTTGATTGTAAATTCTAAGTCTTCAATACCTCAAGATGTTTGGACTTGAATAAAGACTAATCAATTACCTAACCTTGTTATAAAATGTAATGCCCTCTTTTGAACCTATCATTATGACTAATAAATAAAAACCTTTAGTTGCATGGTTTACAAGATAATTCACTCATGTTTGTTAGTGTGTAATGATATAGGAAGTGATCTTGAAGAACTTTCCTTTGCAGTTAATTCTTGTGATTTAAAAAGTTTTTTTTGAGCAGAAAAGGCTAGGCTTGTTGATGATAGTACTGCCACTTCAACTTCATCTTTACTACAGGCTAGTTAGTTTACTTTTTGTTATGTTGGGAATTTAAAACCATGACTCTTTTTGGGGTGGCTTAACCCTATTACCCCCAAGCTATATGGAACTTTCCAACCCTTAACCCCCAGGCGTTTTCTTTTTCAAGCACAATTTGCAATTTTTTTTTGTAAATTGCTCTAACAGCCTTAATTTTTGTCATAGAGAGGTCAGGTTGGTCTCATTCTTTTGGAAAATGCCTGAAGTTTCTCAAAAAGTTATCAAAAATATGCAAAAAAATGTAATTAGCCATTTTTTTGCAAGGACGTACCGGTACGTCCATGGGGGTAAAGGGATGAGTTTCGTGAAACGTACCAGTACGTCCATTGGGGGTAAAAGGGTTAAAAACCCACTTAGTTCTAGAATCATGCTTGACCTACCTAGTTCAAACATAACCCAAATGTTCTGGTGGCACACGGTATCTGCCAGGTTCAAGATCCTCTGTGCATAGCACAGATTTTAGCGAGGGCAGGGTTCCTATTTCCTCCAAAGCCAGTTGGTGAGAAGACTTCCTCCCACCTAAGAGTAAGTTACCCCTATAAATAGCATAGGGTTTTTATTTGTGTTGGAACAAATGATATATTTCTAATTTGTAATTTTTTCCTAACATACAACCCTGTATCTATTTATACAAATTGGCCCACCAGCCCTGTCCCCAAGAAGTCCTACTTGAGAACAATGTGGTTGCTCAGCCCAGGTGTGTGAGTGAGCGTGGTAGCCGGCTACCCCCACCCTCCACCCGCTAACTAGCGGTTTGGGGTGGTTATCCCTCTCTAAAATTATCATGACTCGTCTTTCAGCTTCCCCGAAATTAATACCCCTATAAATAGCTCCAGGTTTGTTAGGAAAAATACAAATTACTTACAAATTTGTTATTTTTCATCACTTTATACAGTCTGAACACTAAATTGCACAACGGATAAAGTTATTTATTATAACCCTTTTACCCCCAGGCTCTTTGGAAATTTCCAACCCTTAACCCCCAGGGGGTTATTTTTTTCCCAGCACATTTTGCAGTATATTTTTTTTAAATTGCTCTAACAGCCTTAATTTTTGTCATAGAGAGGTCAGGTTGGTCTCATTCTCTTGGAAAATGCCTGAATTTTCTCAAAGAAATATAAAAAATGTGAAAAAAACATTTTTTATAGCATTTTTTTGCAAGGACGTACCGGTACGTCCATAGGGGTAAAGGGATGGGTTTTGTGAAACGTACCAGTACGTCCTTTGGGGGTAAAAGGGTTAATGGGAAATTGAATTTGGAACAAGTGCGAAAAAATAATCCCAAGGAACTCTTATTTTCCAAAATAAATTTAAAGTTTATGTTAAAGTTTATTATATAATTTATCTCTAATAACGTGAAAATATTAGTTATTGCTTACTTTGATATTTCAGATTAATGGATACGAACTCCATGTTAAGCAAGCGAAAACTGAGGATGAGGTAAGAATCTTTGAAATTCACATCTTACAGTGCCAACAAAATGGTTCAAGTTTAATCCGAATGATAAGGTTGAAATCTGTAATAACTTTATTTTATTTTTGAACATAGAATATCCATAATTTAGATTTTCATGATTATAATTATTATCATTATTAATATTTTAATTATCATTTTTACTGTATTTGATAATTCACCTTATTTTTATTTCTTTGGTTATCCTGCCATTAACTTTCTTGGTTGAGTAATGTAAATTATTTCTGGAATTTTTTTCATTTTCATTATATTTTATGTACATACATGCTAGTATATATGTCACTAGGTAATTGGCACTCTATTTGGAATAAAAAGATACATGAAACAAAAGATATATTTGATTAAGAACTTCTACTAATTTTCTCTCTTACCCCCCCAGGCTTTGCCAGATTATCGTCCAAGGATCATTGTTACGGGTTTGACTGAAGCCCACGATCCTCAGAGTTTAGAAATGTACTTTTCCCAATTTGGTGAAATGAAAAGGATACTAACAAAGAACACAGTTGCATTAATTACTTATGCGGATATTGCCGTTGCGCAGAAAGTCATTCATCAGAGTGAACCACATGTGGTAATGTCAAATTTGTTATGTTTTTAATTGTAGTAGTTACTCTTCATTACAAGTACTATATGTTTCTTTGTAATATGAATTGTATTTGTAATTGTCATCAAGAAGATTAAAGTTACTAAGTAGATGATATTGAGGTATGGTGAGCCATAGCGAAAAGCATGTTCTTTCTCGGTATGAAATTTAAATTTCTTGAGGAATAAGGTCTGCTTTTGGAATGTTAACCCTTTTACCCCCAGGCTATTTGGAAATTTCCAACCCTTAACCCCCAGGGGGTTATTTTTTACCCAGCACATTTTGCAGTATATTTTTTTTAAATTGCTTTAACAGCCTTAATTTTCGTCATAGAGAGGTCAGGTTGGTCTCATTCTCTTGGAAAATGCCTGAATTTTCTCAAATTATCAAAAATATGAAAAAAAAAAAAATTTTGTAGCATTTTTTTTTGCAAGGACGTACGGTTACGTCCATGGGGGTAAAGGGATGGTTTTTGTGAAACGTACCAGTACGTCCTTTTGGGGGTAAAAGGGTTAATATTCATAATTGGAGTATGGTTGGAGAGAACATAATGCAAAAATAGAGTTATTGATGAGGCGCGGTGTTCTTAAGCCGGAAATATTGCCTGAGAATACAAAGATTAAGATGTTTGGACAAGTACTAAGAAGAGAAGTGGCAGGACAAAAACCCATAGGAATATCCAGGAAATGTGCATAAGGTTGGTAAATGAAGACCTAGATCTGAAAGAAGTTTAGAAGACATCATAATATGCTATAGAAGAGAATGGAGAGAGCTCATTTAATGTCTTAACTCTGTAGAAGGAAGAGGTGACGTAAAATCCTTACGATGATAATGATTGTGTGATCATACCAGGCAGACCTCAACTTCACTCTTTCAAGTTACTGAGCTAGGTCAAGTTATTGAGCTAGGTCAAGTTATTGAGCTAGGTCAAGTTATTGAGCTAGGTCAAGTTATTGAGCTAGGTTAAGTTATTGAGCTAGGTCAAGTTATTGAGCTAGGTCACAGAGGTTGAGGCTAATTAGGTGCTGCAGTAGCCTTTGCCTATTTCTGTCAAACATTGACCAGTAAGGGCATGTTCAAGAATTGGCGCAATGAGATGAATAGTAGCTCAATAAGCTCCTCCATTCTTAGAAATTATATTTTTCCCCTGCATCTGTGCTGCTGTACGAAGCTTTTGATCCTTTCAGTCAAGAAATAAAAGGCTATCCCCTCAGAGATATTAGAACCATAGGGATTCTAAGTGACAGCTTTCAGTAATGTAAGGAAACTATTCTAACATTTTGAGAGACTTATTTCACAGAAGTATCGAGCCACCTAAGTTGGACCTTGCTCTGGTATTCCTTCAATAATTAACAATGAAAGCTGCTTTTCTTGTGAGACTACATAGAAGTATAGGAGGGGTTTACATGCCTTGTCTAGCTAGAGGTCTGTCATCTGTGGTCCTAGTTTTCTCTATAGTAAGGATATTCTAGACCTCAACGAAGGCCTAGTATGACTAATGTGTTTACAGGTATATTTATTTTTGTTGGAGTAGTGTTTTATATCACATTTAGAAATAAAATTCTTTGTCTCAGATTAATATTTTTACAAAATAGCTTGATTGCTGAATATTCATTTAATAATAGCTCTTATTAAACTTTTCAGATAAATGGCGAATTAGTAACGGTGAAGCAAGAGGTTTTCGGGAAATTTATGAAGGATGAGGTAAGTTGTTAAACTTGAGGAACCTATTTTCATTTCTGTAAATCTAACATTTGAAAGTATTTGCCAGTAGGGGGAGTATAATATGTTGGCATTTTCTAGAACATGTCATTGCTAGGTATAGAGACATTTTGACTCCCCAATGTAACAGGAAATATCCTTTTTGACAAAAATAATGTCTACTAAATGACTTGGCCATAGCATTATGGAAACAAAAAATCTGTGTGATTCATGTCATTGCAAGGTTGAAGACTTGCCAAATATAGCTTGCTGTGATGTATATCCATATGGAAATTGAAATAGTATCTTCTGAATAGTAAAGGATCTAGCTGAGGACATATTTTCATAATGACAGATTGTTCCAACACCGAGTACTTACCTAGAACTACTTTCTTAGGAGTTACTGGTAACTCTTCCCAACCGACCAGAATTTTGTGTAGTTTACCCTATTCCCATTTTCTATGGGTGAGACAGAATTTTGATAATGGAATGATTCATTTACGTACAGTACCTACCTAGCATTCATAATGTTTACCTCTCAAAGCGGGTTAAATGTGGATGCCTACCGTTAAACCAAACATTTCCTGTTTACTTTCTTTATGATTGCCCTGCTCCTCTTTTGTAGTATTAAAATCATACGCTGGTGTATGGCAATACTGTTGCATGAGTAGATCATCTACCTTTATCTTTCAGTATTAAAGTTGAAACTAGTTCTACGACCTCTTGACATCATTAGTCAGTGGGGAGGCTCTGCTATAAAAAGTTTTATACTGTAATTAGATTCTTTTCATTTTTATGAACCTATCTTGGCATTTTTATTGCTGACTCCCACATTGAGGGGAAGGTGGCATAGTGGAGGAAATACTCAGGAAATATAAAACATTATTATTATTATTATTATTATTATTATTATATTTATTACTTGCTAAGTTACAACCCTAGTTTGAAAAGCAGGATGCTATAAGCCCAGGGGCTCCGACAGGGAAAATATCCCAGTGAGGAAAGGAAGCAAGGAAAAATATAATATTTTAAGAAGAGTAAAAACATTAATTTGAATTGCTAGAGACTCATCTTTCCTTAAAACTAATGCATGAAATATCACATGAGATTGGGCTCAAAATAAATAGAAGAAAGACAGAGATGATGAGAACGGAATATGCAATGGAAGGTGAAATATTATTGGAAGGAGAAAGGAGTAATGAGGTGGAATCATTTAAATATTTAGGAACTATGTTCTCTAATACAGGATCTTTAGAATTTGAGTTTAATGAATGATTGAAAAAAGCAAGTCAAACAAGGGCTAGGTTAAGTAAAATTTGGAAATCAAATCACCTGAAATTACATATAAATGTCAGGCTATTATTATTATTATTATTATTATTATTATTATTATTATTATTACAGTATTATTATTATTTGCTAAGCTACAATCCTAGTTGGAAAAGCAGGATGCTATAAGCCCAGGGGCCCCAACAGGGAAAATAGCTCAGTAAGGAAAGGAAAAAAAGAAAAAGAAAATATTTTAAGAATAGCAACAACATTAAGATAAATATTACCTATATAAACTATAAAAACTTTAACAAAACTAGAGAAAGAGAAATTAGATAGAATAGTGTGCCCGAGTGTACCCTCAAGCAAGAGAACTCTAACCCAAGACAGTGGAAGACCATGGTACAGAGGCTATGGCACTGACCAAGACTAGAGAACGCTGGTTTGATTTTGGAGTTTTCTTCTCCTAGAAGAGCTGCTTACCATAGCTAAAGAGTCTCTTCTACCCCTTCCAAGAGGAAAGTAGTCACTGAACAATTACAGTGCAGTAGTTAACCCCTTGGGTGAAGAAAAATTGTTTGGTAATCTCAGTGTTGTCAAGTGTATGAAGACAGAGGAGAATATGTAAAGAATATGACAGACTATCCAGTGTATGTGTAGGCAAAGAGAAAGTGAACCATAACCAGAGTACTGTCTGGCCAGTCGAAGGACCCCATAACTCTAGTAGTATCTCAACAGATAGTATCTATACTGTATATCAGTTTAGTGAGATCGGTGTTACTGTATGGACATGAGTCATGGAATAAACTAGCGCATAAGATTTGTTCCCCTCATCATTGTCCAAGGTAAGAGAATTTCCTCTATTCGAAATGGAATTTGACCTGGTTCCCCCTTGCTTCAGAATGTAAACCGATGCCGTATAGTTGTCTGAATAAACTGCCTCCAACTTCCATGTCAAATGGTGAGGATCACTACCCCCATTTCACATGTAACTGGTAGCATCACTGGAACACATACTGGGTCCAGATCTGACATTTTGTTTCAGTGTTGATGAAGATGAAATTGGAATTCTGTCATCATTAAGTGAGCCATCAAAACCAACTTCTTTGAAGATGCCATGGTCCCCAGTAACCTCATCCACTTCTGCACTGACAATGCTTCCAACTGCTTGAACTTCTCCAACAACAGAATGAAGGAATGCGTTCTCTTTTCCTATGGAAAAGCATGAAGAGTAACTTTTTTATTATCATACCCTAATATAGAATTCTTTGAAAGAGGTCCAGAAGAAACTTCATATTGACTATTACTAGGACTCATAACCTTTTTAAATACCCTGAGTAATCAAAGTTGCTAAGTCTGAATATTTTCCAAAAACACCTTTAATATGGGAGCCTTCATCCTAGTAAATACTTGTGGAGACGTAGTGAAACATGAAACATAGGCATTAGAACTGGCAAACCATTAAACCATTCATAAACCTATGGAGATTTGTTGATTTTTGATGAATAGAGACGTCAAAATGTGTTTCCCTCACTGCTCGCAGTACTATTGAATGCGTTTCCAAGGAAAACTTGATGAGTACTTGTACTTGGGATCCACCTCCCACCAATGTCTTGAGTACTAGGAACAACCTGTTTATCCAGATTGGAGCGAGACACAGTATGAACTCAAAGTGAATATAGAAATAAAGTAATTTAGTTATTAAAATTGTTTTTAATTTACTCAAGCACAGTCATTATTGACACAGGAATTACACTGATATTTGCACTGGTTGGATTAGTGTCACAGTATACTTACTACACAACTTCAGTTCAACTTGAAAAATAACACTCAAATAACACTTATTATTGAGTTTCCTGTATTTATAGTCTAAGTTTTCTTCATTGGTCAACATAAATTTCAGGTTGCACTGCAAGATGAACTACAAGAGGAATCACCGAAATTGTATGTCGGTGGGCTTCCCCCTACCTGCACAGATGAAGATTTTCAAAACTACTTTTCTATCTATGGTGACATTCAACTTATTGACGTAAAGAGGAATAAGAAGGGCATCTGTCGTGGTTTTGGATTCATTGTTTTTCATGATTATAAGGTTGCAGAGCGTGTGCTGTCTACAAGTGATCATGAGGTAAGGGTTTTATCAAATCTTTGATTTAATTTTTGTAGGTAATATCATTATCTGACAATTGATATTTCGATACATGCTGTATGTTACAATAGTTGGAGATTTTCCGATCATAATGTCATTGCTACAGTTTTTTTTTATTGATATAAAGTAACCCTTGATATTGTGGAAAAAAAAGTGTGTTATAATGATGTACAGTAGGGTCCCGAATTATGCGAGAATTTGGTCGATTAATGACCTCGTGTAAATGGAAAATCGCGAATTTCGAAACACACAACTAACAGAAATAATTCCATTGCGGCCATGGCAACCAGCAATTTGCCTATTCAAATGTGTTTACTACCCATTTCCAATACTTTCTTTGTACTATACTGTATTTCTTTATAATATCAAATTGTTCTTGTAAATAAATAAAACATTTAATATACTTTAAAGTTCTAATAACTTGAAAAATGGTTAAAATTACAACCAGGATAGGTGTAAACACCATATATTTCCCGTTATAACACAACCCAAAATACAGACAAATTTTAATGTTTGTCATATCTATTGTATAATACAACTGGTGAATAGCAAAACCATCACTCTATAGACTAGCTTGTTGTATGATTGAAAATCCAGAATTATCAAAATAAAGGCGATTTTATATCATGCGTTTCCTAAACACGCTAAAAAGCACAATAGAAAACGACAACCAATGTTTTGTTTACGTTTATCTCTGATCACAACGAAGAAACAGACGCATTTATACATCTGTGTTTTTGAATTGACAGCAATTTTACCAAGTATAGATTATATGTTGAATTTGTTATTACCAATGTTCTAATTATTTTTTATTAGAACTTTCAAATAAATGAAATGAATGCCATTTATGAAATGTTTTTCTTTATGATGCCGCCTGAAACGGAAACCTTCCATTTGTTTACGCTCCATCTTCGATCATAATAAACAAACGAATGCATTAAACACACATGATCTAAGTCATAACTAATGATATTACAAACATTTAGTAAACATTGTTATTACAAATATTTTACTTACCGTATCCATATAAATTCCTAAATTCGTAGCAAAGCTGGAAATTTTTTTTTCCTTATGCGTTTAATCCACAATAGCAAACTGCCGCTAATGACAGAGTGATAACTTACGATAATTCTAAACTGTTACGAAAGATAATTGTCCTTTCCATATCCAAAATACTTTTCCTAACTTCAGTTATAAGTCAACTTGTACCCACCTCAATTATGGATCCATATGCAAAAAAGGTAAAAGAAGAAAGTACTAGGCCTATTTTTAAAGTCACCGAACAATTAGGTTACCGCTATAACGTTCGATGTGAGAGAGAGAGAGAGAGAGAGAGAGAGAGAGAGAGAGAGAGAGAGAGAGAGAGAGGGGGATGGTTTTAAAGTACAAAACAATAAATATGATAGGTTATAACACATTGGTGTTTATGTAATATTAACTGTATAGATGGTTTGAATAAGTTAAGAAATGGTGTAAACAATTCTTTGTTATTGTATTCGCGCGGAAGCTAGACATCAGCTGATGTGATCACAGCCAAAAGTAAAACAAAAATAAGTTAGCAATACTCGATTTTTAAAACACACCCGAAATTTAACAACATAAGTACATGTTTTATTATAGCGCAATTGACATTTAAAGAGTAAAAATTTTCTGGAATAGAATGGTGTTTCCTAAAAAATAGTGGTTTGCGGACGAAATCGGTTACCGTATTTTAAGCTATGATTGAAATGGATGTATACACGGTATAATTTTTTCGTTTTGTATTTAATTGACACTTCAAGAAAACCGATTTTGGTTTCTTCATCTATTTGTAAGTATTGTATAACGAGAGAGAGAGAGAGAGAGAGAGAGAGAGAGAGAGAGAGAGAGAGAGAGAGAGAGAGAGAGAGAGAGAGAGAGAGAGAATCAGCTGTTGTAATTGAATGTCGTGTTTTTGTTTCGTGTACCCCCTGAAGCGAGGAATTGATCGCCACAACTAACAATATTCATGTTAATTTCATTCTTAAACTCAAGTTGCCATATGTGAACTATGGTTTTATTTCTTACGGGGAGAGAGAGAGAGAGAGAGAGAGAGGGATTTCTGCCATCAAATCTCTCTCTCTCTCTCTCTTTCTCTCTCTTTCTCTCTCTCTCTCTCTCTCTCTCTCTCTAGATTTTATTTTACCGTCTACTCTACAAAACCAATGTTTGCAAATCAAATGTATACTGTTTAAAATATGACAAAATATTGACGACTCGTTACCGAAGTTTAGGCTATTCACTGCCGATAAACGAACCCAGTCTACTCGTGAAAACCTTGAACGCCCAGAGGGAAAAATAAGGCTTTTAAATAAACTGTACTAAACAAAAATAATGCTTTAATATACCATCATTAACACTACCATTACAATTATCGTAAGGTTGGAGAAAGATAAAGATTGCCGAGAACGTAACCACATTTCTGTTTACATTTTGTCAGCCGGACTCGCACAGTTAACAGTTGATTTCATTGTTGATGTGGAATTTTATCCTTAAATAGGCTATTCATTATGAAATTATGTTAATGAAATGTAATGTTAATATTGTTTTGTAACATTTATTATAAATCACCGTATTTAGGGCTACCAATATACTTAAAAAGACAATAGATTTGATACATTTTGTAGTGCTTGACTCGCGAACTTTGAACAGCCTCGCAGATACAGAAAATTTATTTTTGAAAAATAGCGATCGCGGAAAAGGGGAATCGTGTAATCCGAACACGCTTAATTCGGGACCCTACTGTAATTGTAATCACCGTTATTGTTTTTATGGTTATTTATATGAATCAGAAATTGTAAACGAAATGTTAGTACAGTATAGCAAGATTTTAGAATATCTTGAGTACTTAACCCTTTTACCCCCAGGCTATTTGGAACTTTCCAACCTTTAACCCCCAGGGGTTATTTTTTTTCAAGCACATTTTGCAGTACAGTGATACCTCTGGATACGAAAGTTTCTGCTTACGAAAAATTCAGGATGCGAAAAGTGATTCGAAGATTTTTATGCCCCAGGATACGGATAAAATTTCAGGATACGAAAACCTTACGAGATCCCAACTCTTCGCCGAGAGTAATTTTAAAAAGCGCGCGCCGCCTGACTTTGAACTTGGGTAGACTCACTTACAGCCTCCCGCTCACCCATTGGTTATCTCCCTACTCAGACGCTAGCTGACGCCATAAGATCCAGCTTTCCTATTGGTCGGCAACTATCCCAGCTTGCCTACGCACGGGCGTTCATCTCTCTCTCTCTCTCTTTTCGTTCCGACCGCGGTATCGTTAACAGACATTGTGTGCTTTCGCTTGTTTGACTTAGTGTTAATATACAGTACATTCGTACGCCACGTGTTATCGTTAATAAACATTCGTTACTGTGCACTGTACTGTATTAGTGTTTACTATACATAGACTGTATATAACGTTACGTAGTGTATTATATTACGTTTGCCTAACGCATTTTAGAAATGTGTTGAAAAGTAGGCAGAAACAAGCTTCAATGGATAGTTTCTTATTAAAGAGGCCAGCGGTATTAGTAGGCCAAGACGAAGGTGAAAGTGAAGAAAAGAAACAGAAAAGAGGAAGGGATGAAGAATTAGAAGGTGAAAGTAAAGAAAAGAAACAGAAAAAAGAAAGTGACGAAGAAGTAGAAGAGATTTAGAAAATAAGAAAAACGTAAAGTTATAAAAAAGCAAAAAAAAAAAAATTAAATTTTAAGTATTATGTTACCGTTAACTGTTAAAGTAATTTTTTCTTTCATTTTATAGTTTTCCATACGTAATGTTAATTATTTCTTCCATTTTTTTATTTCGTAAAGTTTAAGTGTTAATGTGTTAAGTGTGTAAATTACTGTACGTAGTCTGTCACTTGTTACGTAGTGTATTATATTACGTTTGCCTAATGCATTTTAGAAATGTGTTGAAAAGTAGGCAGAAACAAGCTTCAATGGATAGTTTCTTATTAAAGAGGCCAGCGGTATTAGTAGGCTAAGACGAAGGTGAAAGTGAAGAAAAGAAACAGAAAAGAGGAAGGGATGAAGAATTAGAAGGTGAAAGTAAAGAAAAGAAACAGAAAAAAGAAAGTGATGAAGAAGAAGAGATTTAGAAAATAAGAAAAACGTAAAGTTATAAAAGAGCAAAAAAAAAATTCAATTTTAAGTTTTATGTTACCGTTAACTGTTAAAGTAATTTTTTCTTTCATTTTATAGTTTTCCATACGTAATGTTAATTATTTCTTCCATTTTTTTATTTCGTAAAGTTTAAGTGTTAATGTGTTAAGTGTGTAAATTACTGTACGTAGTCTGTCACTTGTTACGTTTTCTGCCTTATGCCATCCTCCTCTGCCGCGACTTCGCTATCGGACATCGTCTCAATCAAAAGGTAAGTTTCAACTTTTTTGTTACACTAATTAACTGTAACCTTTTTTTCAGTGTACAGGTATCAATCATTAATTTAGGTGTACGTACAGGTAACAATACACCTTCACTGATCTAAATGCTTTACGTACATACAGTACCGTAACTTTTATACAGTAGTAAAGAAAACGGACCTTTTTCTTTGGGCTTGGGGGGGATAACTTGGCTATAACTATATTATTGAATAATCTCATAGTGGTTTCTGGAATGGATTAGGCTGTTTTTAACGGTTGTGTTAATTATTGAATGATAGAAATGGCTACATTGCATGTTTATTACTACAGTTTAGCGTGTTTATGAAAGAAAGGGTGACTTTTTATAAGGCTTGGAACGGATTAGGCTATTTACATGTAAAACACGACTCAGGATACGAAAATATCAGGATACGAAACCGCATCCTGAACGGATTAATTTCGTATCCTGAGGCATCACTGTACAGGTATATATTTTTTTAAATTACTCTAACAGCCTTAATTTTTGTCATAGAGAGGTCAGGTTGGTCTCATTCTCTTGAAAAATGCCTGAAGTTTCTCAAAAAATTATAAAAAATATGCAAAAAAAAAAATGTAAATAGCAGTTTTTTGCAAGGACGTAGGCTACCAGTACGTCCATGGTGGTAAAGGGATGAGTTTTGTGAAACGTACCAGTACGTCTTTTGGGGGTAAAAGGGTTAAATATTTACATCTATTTTATTTTTCCAGATAAATGGGGTTCCAGTCACCATTAACAAACCAAAACCTGTTGTTAAAAAAGTGCAATCCAAGGTATGGTGGACTTATGCTTTTCTAATTCCATATGAATGAAATATTTTATCAATGTAATGTAAAAGAAATGCGTCAATGGGTGTAGGAGATGATTGATGACTTTAGTATTGGAATGATAATTTTCAAAATATTTTCATGCAGTGATTCAAAATAAATTTTTTCTTTTCTTATAAAAATTTCTGCTTGATTCTTAGTTTTCCATTTTTTTTTTTTTTTATAAAAACATTTGTTTTACCAATGTTATACACAAACATACACACATCATAGCACTGCCTTGAGGACCACTCCACAATATAACTAAATAGCTTGACAAGGTTGGATCTCAACAGAATGTTTTATACAGATATTCTGCAAAGTTAGCAGCTCAGACTAGGTTTTTTTTTTTTTTTTTTTTTTTCAGAGATGCAAATATTAATTCTTTTAGCTTAAAGCATTCAAATTTCTGTTAGATAACTGAAAAGCGCTCTTCTTTCCAGCAACCAGAGCCTGTTGCGGTTACAGACTCGAAGAAAAAACCTATGGAAAAAGCAGGCGTCGAGGAAGTTAAAAACACGGAAAGTGCCAAAAAGGTGAAGCCTGAAAAGCTGGCTGATGACCTTGTCCTTCTGCAGGCTCAAGAATTAGGCCTGATGGAAGAGATGGGGAGCGAAATGGAAGATGAAGACAGTGAAGAGGAAGAGGATGTAGATAAAAAGGACGAAAAGGAAATATTGGATGATGAAGAAGTTTCAACTGGAAATTGTGATTCCAATATGATGACCTTTGAAATGACTAATGAAGAGAGAGAACAATTTGATGAGGTTAAGAAGGAGTTAAAATTTAGAAAACAATTCTTGGTTTCTTCTCACGTACTTTTATTAAAGAATATTTTTACATAGATCATTGAATTAATGATACATACATTTTTAGGATATTTATATCCTGCTGGGTGTTAATACAGTATTGTAGAATTTTCATAATGTATAATTAGTTTGATATACAAATTTTTATACCTTTACCAAACATATATAATAGACATATTCTATTTTTAAATAATTAATAATTTTAGGTTACCTGCAGTTGAGTGCCATCTATTATTTCTTCCAAAGTTGTTTTCAGGTAATGTCTTTGTAATAACCTTTTGATGTTTTATGTTACAGGTTACGCCAGCTGAAAGAATGTATGTTGGTGGCCTTCACAGGAAGTTCAGCGATGCAGATATTTGGAATTATTTCTCTAAATTTGGAAACATACAAGAATTTAGAGTGAGAAGGAATAAGAAGGGTCTCTGTCGAGGCTATGCTTTTGTGACCTTTTCCAAACCTGGGACAATTGATAAAATTCTTTCACAGAGCCACAAGGTAAGTTTTATTTTCATTCATTCTCTGTGTCACACCAAAAAGAGAGTTTGAGTCTAACAAAGGTTCTGAATTGCAACTTGTTTTAAAGGTGAATAGAGGGACAATATAGTATTTTATTCATGATGTTCACTATGAATATATCTTTTTCAGATCAATGGATTGTTCGTATCAGTAGAACGTTTTACTCATTTGAGAAAGGAACCCAAACAGGTATTGTCCTTTTTTATTTTATTATTTTACAAGAATTGAAGAGACAGTGAAAGATGGAAATGAAAGGTTGTTAAAAGGAGAGGAGGCAAGGAAAAGGTGGGCGGAATAATTTGAAAGTTTACTGAATGTTGAGGATAATAGGGAAGCAGATATAATTGCTGTTGCAGGTGTTGAAATGTCGGTGATGAGAATGAGAGAGAGTTTACAAGAGAGGAAGTGAGGAGAGCACAAGATGAAACGAGAGTAGGAAAAGCATCTGGTATGGATGGTGTGAGAGCTGAGATGTTGAAGGAAGGGGGTGTGACTGTACTTGAATGGTTGATGAGATTGTTTAATATGTGTTTTGTGTTGTCAATGGTACCAGTAGATTGGGTTTGTGCATGTATTGTACCACTATATAAGAGTAAGGGAGATGTGCATGAGTGTTGTAATTCAAGGGGTATTAGTTTGTTGAGTGTGGTGGGAAAAGTGTATGGTAGAGTACTGATTAATAGGATTAAGGATAAAACAGAGAATGCAATCTTAGAAGTACAGGGTGGTTTTAGAAGAGGTAGGGGTTGTATGAATCAGATTTCTACAGTTAGGCAGATATGCGAGAAATATTTAGCAAAAGGTAAGGAGGTGTATGTTGCGTTTATGGATCTGGAGAAAGCGTATGATAGAGTTGATAGGGAAGCAATGTGGAATGTGATGAGGTTATATGGAGTTGGTGGAAGGTTGTTGCAAGCAGTGAAAAGTTTCTACAAAGGTAGTAAAGCATGTGTTAGGATAGCAAATGAAGTGAGCGATTGTTTCCAGTGAGAGTGGGGCTGAGACAGGGATGTGTGATGTCGCCGTGGTTGTTTAACTTGTATGTTGATGGAGTGCTTGGACGAGGATTAAAACTGGTAGACGAGAATGACCATGAATGGGAGGTAAATCAGTTGTTGTTTGCGGATGATACTGTACTGGTTGCAGACACAGAAGAGAAGCTTGGCCGATTAGTGACAGAATTTGGAAGGGTGTGTGAGAGAAGGAAGTTGAGAGTTAATGTGGGTAAGAGTAAGGTTATGAGATGTACGAGAAGGGAAGGTGGTGCGAGGTATATGTATGTATGTACATATATTATACTAAGTTACTATGGTAGGATCTAGCTGAAGTTATGATAGAGGCTGTTGTCATACAGTAAATGTAATTTCTATAAATCTCACCTAAAATTAATTTTTACATGGCTCTGTAAAGTGCAGCTTATTCAGTGATTTAAAATTGTGCCTTGTCTTGCTATGCTGCATTCA
The DNA here is from genome assembly GCF_036898095.1 of Palaemon carinicauda. NCBI lineage: Eukaryota > Metazoa > Arthropoda > Malacostraca > Decapoda > Palaemonidae > Palaemon > Palaemon carinicauda. The sequence goes on from NC_090769.1 coordinate 28,148,557, forward strand.
CTAAAGATAGCTCTCAAGAATGGCGAATTTTCCAAGCTCATTCATAACTCCTCCTGAGTGGTTGTTGAAGGGAGGTAGGTGTTGCGAGGCAAATGTATAAAGAATACGCCAGACTATTCGGTGTATGTGTAGGCAAATGAGAAATGTGCTGTAACCAGAGAAGGAACCAACATAGTAGTATCTGGCCAGCCAAAGAACCCAGTAATGCTCATGTGGCGGCATCCTTTTCCTATACAAATTTTATTCTATTATGCTAATGTTATTCATACGTACACACTAATTAGTAATGTTACCAGTAAGACCATTCCACAATGTAACAGTGAAATAGAATGTGGATACAAATACTCTGTAAAGTTAGCAGGACAAACTAATCCTCAGCGAGTAGTTAATTCTCTTTCTCTCTGTCTCTTAGACATTAAAGTGTTAATTTTTGTTTTAAATTATTTAGATTCCTGTGACTTTTATGTGACTGAATAATTCTTTGTATTTCAGGAAGTTAGCGACATTGAAAATGTAGTACCTGAAGAAAGAGACATTGAAAATGTGGAACCTGAATTTGTCCCTGATCAGACTCAAGAAGTAGACCTTAAGGAGAACCTGGTTGGCAAAGAGGAAGATGAGGTTAGTGGAAAGGAGGAAGATGATGTTGAAGAAAATTTAATATGATTCCAATATCAGGAACTTTGATAAACAATAAAAGAGATTCATTTGATAAGGTTAAGAAAGAATTTGTATTGGTTTCTTTTTAAAGATTTTTTTCATATGAAACAGTAATAAAATCTTGGTTACATTGACGGTACTAATATAATTTTGATGGTTCTTAACTCTAGGTCACAACAATTATATCTTAGAAGTGTAGCGAACTCAACATCTAATATAAGAGAAAAATCTTTAAATTCCCATTTATGGATTCCCCATTTAACAGCCCTAACCCAGGGGAGTAGCCCCTGAATGGCACTCCCACTCACCTAGCCTGACGTCCTGGTCATCAAAATCTTTTGAGTCAGTTTGAACAACATGTCATCCACAATAAAGTATACAGTACGGTGAATTTTTTCATATTGTACTGTTTAAAAGACAAGAATTAATTTCTTTTTTAATCTTGAAGTTCTTCAGTGCACAGGATCTTCAGGTATGCTTTGTGCCATTTACCTGGAGTTAGGGGTCTTATTTTTAACATAATACTTGGTATGGTATTTATTTGACTTTAACTTGTTTTCTGATAACCACTAGCCCATTTCCTGGTAAATGTAGTAGCGACAGCACTATGATCTGGAGATAAGATGTATCAAAATAAACAGAATTTTGATAGTAAAATATATTATTCTAATACTTACCTCCATTTCGTATGATGACCTTCCTTCCCACTTCAAGTGGGTTATGTATTACTTGAGGTCGCCATAAACTCCAAATTGTGAGGACCAAGAGGTGGGCTGGGGCTGTGGGAGCTCTGTTCATGGGCTAATCTCTTTGGTTGGCCTACTACAGGGAGGAGAGGATATGTAAAGAATATTTTCTTCTCTTAAACATGAGCTTACTGCGCTTCAAAGATATAAACACTGTGACTTGGAGTTATCAAAATAATCAGTTTTATCACCAAAATTCTGTTTATTTATGGTATAGATACCAAACAATGTATTGGTTTTAAAGAATTGTCATCAGTTATTGTTTGATTGATTTACGAATGTTTGGACATTTTTCTAAATACGAACAGTATACCTATTTTAATGTCATTATGAAGCTTCATCTGTGGTGGATAATGTGGGAGGGTGGGCTGTGACACCCTAGCAGTACCAGCTGAACTCGGTTGAGTCCCTTGTTAGGCTGGGAGGAACGTAGAGAGTAGAGGTCCCCTTTTTGTTTTTGTTTCTTTGTTGATGTCGGCTACCCCCCAAAATTGGGGGAAGGGTCTTGGTATATGTATGTATGTATGTACAATCGAGTATTTCTTTCTACAAATTTTTTTTCTGGGAATGCCTAAGTAGTAACCTTTTGACATTTATGTTACAGGTTGAGCGGTCTGAAAAATTATATGTTGGTGGCCTTGACAGGCAATTCACTGATGACGATCTTTGGGATTATTTCTCTGAATTTGGAGACATTCAAGAACTTGATGTGAAAAGGAATAAGAAGGGTCTGTGTCGAGGCTTTGCTTTTGTGACCTTTTCCGATTCTGAGACAACTGATAAAGTTCTTTCACAGGACCACAGTGTAAGTCTTTATTTTTATTCAGTCACTATTATACCATAAGGAGTATTTTAGCCTAACAAAAGTTTTTAAAATGCACCTTGCTTTGGAATATGATGGACAGTACATATCTACAAAGGATATGTCCCTTTAAGCAGCAGGTATGATTTATGGAAATGTATTATGCGCCCAGAACAGTTCCATTATTATATTGTGCTTATACATTTTTAACAGGAAATGACTTTCTAAAACTAATAAGGTTGTATTGAAAAAATTAATTTTGATTTTGAAAATAAGAATATATAAAGATGGATACTCATAAAATGAAGGAGTTACGCTACTGTAATATTTTGTTCGTAATATTTCCTATAAATATATATCTATTTCAGATCAAAGGAGTGAATATTACAGTAAGATCTCCAAACGTTCATCCAGAAAAGAATCCAAACAGGTATTGTGAATAGTTTGCTGTTGTACATATTTACTATTGTAAATTGTAATGGTAGGCTATAGCTATGGTACCTTATCATTGGTTATGTAAAAAATTTACTGACACAGATTATTCCCGTTAATAATGATTTAGTAATATCTTTAAATACCTGTAGATTGTAATTACTATTCTGAAATGACCATAATATAGGATCTTTAGCAGTTAATGGAAACACAAACTAAAACATAAATGCCTTATATTCTATTTGGTCAAAGGTCATAAAATGGGATTGTTCATTAGAAACTTTACTTGTACCCTAGTGCCTTGGACAATACCGATGTGATATCTATATCGCTCGTTTGCGACAATGTCGTCATAACTCAGGAATAGCTATTTTTCAGGAGAGCCATTTTAATCAATTAAAACACTCTAACATTAATGTATGTCGTTAGGACATTTAGCAGCTCAAGCGATCAATTTTTTAGCTACAATTATGACACATTTGCCAAAAGAATCGGCATTTGAAGATGAATATGTCTATATGGATAACTTAAAAATACATTTTTTTTGAGTTATCACGTTGTTGTCGCAAGCGTGTGATATATCCGTGAACTTGCAGGAAAATAACAGAGAAAAAGTAAATTTTCAATATTAAACTTAGCCGGTGATTATATAAGGTGATTATATAAGCTGCAACTCTGTTGCTCGACAGAAAACTCTACGTTCAAAATACGCCAGCGATCGCTATGCAGGTAGGGGGTGTACATCAACAGCGCCATCTGTCGAGCAGGTACTCAGTACTCAATGTAAACACAGAACCAATTTTCTCTCTGTCGGGCTACCGGCAAGACCTACTAATTCGCTGTTACTAACTGGATTTGTTTTCACAACTATTTGGTGAAGTACACTATTCTAGTTTTGAGCTTTCGCTATGCAGGTGTTTTATCTTCATCTCAAAACTTGAACTCGTTTTGGATAGATTTAATTATGGTGACAAAGAGAGTATGGACTCTCTTTCACTTTTAAATGGCCGAACCTTCCCTTAGACGGAAGTGTGTTTAGGTTTTTAGTAATTTTGCTTAACACGTTATAGATCTATATATTTTATATCTCTCCGCCTTTATTAGGCCTCTTCGATTAACTTTCCATTTATTATAAACATATAAATTTTTATGTTTTGTTTATATGCGACCTTTCCTGATAGTAGGCGGTCCTAACTTGGAACCGAAGTTAATCAACGTTGAGCCCGTTATATCGTATTTAGCCTTTAAAGAATTTAAAACTTTTTAAATTTAATGTTTTATGAAAGAATTTCTTTGATAGTCTTCGTACTGTTTTCAAAGATGAACTAACGTTTAGTTTTTTAGACTACGCAGTTGTTGACGTCCAGGACGTTCAACATGCGCTCTATCGTTACGATAGAGAGAGAGTGTATCACGGTTTCACTTTGCAGTAAGAGTAAATCGATTCTGACGTTTTGTTCATTCTTTCTTAGCTTAAATGTTTTAATTTCTAAATTAAAGGAACTTTTTATTTGGAAAACCTTTCAGTTTTTTCCTTTAGTCAAATAACATGTTTTTTTGACGATATATAATTGGGCTCTTCTCTTAGGTGCGAAATCAAGAGAGAAAGAGAGAGAGAGATAGAGACGGAGGGAGAGAGAGGAGAGAAAACGTTCCGTTCAAGCGGGTAACGTTGTTCTCGAGTTACTCTCGTCCCTAGTCGCTGTACGGGGAAGAAGGTAAAACGTTTCTAGGGTTTTATTCTTGTCCCCAGGCTATGTGCGGTGAGAGATTGTAAACGTAGTTTATTTGAACTAGTGTTTAGTCTCTATCCCAGCCACTGAATTTTTTATCTTTATATATGTTTTCTGTTTTTTGCTAGTATTAATGAGCTGCATTATACGACTGATTTCGCAATTACTACCTTTTAATGAAGGGTAGAATTGCGTGTTTCAGGTAGAAATCAGTAAAAGTTTCGATTTCAGTGAAATAAGTGCAAAACAGAAAATCGATAAAGTGATATGCGCAAAGTGTTACAGTGTTGCGTCCGAGGGTTCGTCTGTTCGTGCCTGTCGTTCACCTAGTCCGGGACCTCTTGCAAGCTCCCAAGCCCAGGGGAGAAGTAATGTCGAACGACTTATGGGTTCGAGAGGCCTTGATCAACGAACATACGTTTTTTCCCTCCGTGGTTTCAGGCGTATCTACCCAAGATCGCCCCACCCACACAAAGACGAGAGAGCCCATTTATTTCTCGTCTGCGGAAGAGGTTTCTCGTAAGAAACCATGGACCAAGGTCTCGCGGCTTATTAAGCGCAAGTCGGTCCCTTCCGCGCAAGTCCAACGGCCCAGTTGTAGCCACTGGGTCAGTTCGGACTCGCTGCAGTCTTCCGACGACTGCTCACCTCCTAAGAGAGGCAAAGCGGTACCGCATCAGGCAGTCACACCGTCTGTTGCCGCACCTGCTCCTGTAGACCCTAAGTGGTCTTTGCTGCAGACCATGCAGTCTCAGTTAACGTCATTGATGCGGGACTTTCGTGCGGAGAAGGTTGACACTGCACCAACCTCTAGCCTACAACCAACCACGGTTGTGCGTCCTGTGGACGCTGAGGCGACCTTCTGCCGCACTCCAGCTGAGAGAGTCCCGCCACCCATGCGTTCCAGTGTACCCTGCCAGCCGCATGTTGACGTTCAGTAACGCACGGAACCTTCCGTTGACGTTCGAGAGGTACAACAACAGTCTAAGTTGTTTTGTTTTGACGCGGTGCGTCAACCTCCGCATTCTAGAGTTGTTTTGACTGCTCAGTCTAGACAGTCAAAGCAGTCTCGAGTGGACACTGTATGTCCTCACGCACCTGTTGTGGTTGACAGTTCAGTTGTTGACAGTTCACAGACTGTCAAGCAGTTACATGACGTTGCCTTCTGGTCTGCTACTAATGCACCAGTGAGAGACTCACTGAGGTAACCTAGCTTTTATCGGACAAGGTTCCTGTAGATGAGGAAGTTGCTGTTCTCCCTCCTACTGATATTCCCTTGAGGACTCTGTCATTTGGAGAGGAGCCTTAAGCTGCTTAGCCTCCTATGGACTTTAATTAAATCATGATGATTTTTTTTAAGGATCTTCGTCCGGATCTTGTAACTGCTGCTCCTCGTTCGCCTAAACGTCAGAACTTACACTAGGCCTAGCTACTTCGAAGCCGTTGTTTTTAAGCTAGTGCTCTCTCGCTCTCCTAGAGAGCGTTACGTTGGCTAGGCGACTGGTTTTTGCACCAGGAGGAGTTTTAGGGATACAGCCTTTGATTTCCCTTCTTTTAAACTGGCTTATAGAGCGAGAGTCTGATAGGACACGAGAGAAGTTCTCGGCTTGGGAGTTCATGCCTCTGCCCAGATAGACTTCTCAATTCTGGTAGACTCGCCCTGGCGCCTAGCCAGGAGACGCTCCAAGTTGTTTACAGGTCAACTTCTCAACTTTTGTCGAGCCTTTGAAGTTTTGCTGTACTATTATGTCACACATAACAAGGCTTTCAGGGATGGTAAATGGTTCCGCCTCAGTCGCTAACCCCGTCTGTTGCCACACCTGCTCCCGTAGACCCTAAATGGGCTTTGCTGCAAGACATGCAGTCCAAGCTTGCGTCCTTGATAGAGGACTTAAATGCGGAGAAGAACCTTCTGGCCAACAACCTTCCAACCGGTCGGTTGTGCACCCTGTTGACGCTGAGGTAACCTACTCGCGTCTGCCAGTTGAGGTGGTTCCTCCTTCTGGCCAACAACCTTCCTACCGGTCGGTTGTGCGCCCTGTTGACGCTGAGGTAACCTACTCGCGTCTGCCAGTTGAGGTGGTTCCTCCACCGATGCGACCCAGTGTGGGTTGCCAGTCGCACGTTGACGTTAAGCGACGCTCGGAGGTGGTTGTTGACGTTCAGGACGTTCAACAACCAGCAGAGGTGACTTGTTGTGACGCAGTGCGTCAACCTCAGCAACCCGGTAGGGTGTTGACTGCACAACCCAGACAGTCTAGACAGTTTCGGGTTGACGCTGTACTTCCTCGCGCACCCATGGTTGTTGACAGTTCACAGACTGTGCAGCAGTTCCATGATATTGCGTCCGGCTCCGTCACGCATCCACCAGTGCGACCGGATTCAGCGAGTCAGACGTTGCCCACTCCGTTGCCGTTTCCTCATCAGTTTCGGATGAGGAACCCTCTGATGAGGACATTGCTGAACAAGACGATCAGCCCCCAGCCCTGCTATCCATCCAGAAGATGCTGAAGAAGGAACGCTGCCCAGTCAGGCTGTGGATGAGTCTGGTAGGGACACTGTCATCCGTGGATCAATTTGTGTCACTAGGAAGACTACACCTCCGTCCTCTTCTATACCATCTAGCTTTTCACTGGAAAAAGGACAAGACGCTAGAAGCGGTCTCGATCCCGGTTTCCGGAAAGATAAAGTCTTGTCTGACTTGGTGAAAGGACTATATCAACCTTAGAGAGGGTCTTCCCCTGACTGTTCAGACTCCCAACCACGTTCTCTTCTCGGACGCATCGGACGTAGGCTGGGGTGCGACATTAGACGGTCGGGAATGCTCGGGATTATGGAACTCGAGTCAAAGGACAATGCATTTCAACTGCAAGGAGCTACTGGCAGTACATCTGACCTGGAAAAGCTTCAGGTCTCTCCTTCAAGGCAAAGTGGTGGAGGTGAACTCGGACAACACCACGGCTTTGGCGTACATCTCCAAGCAAGGAGGGACCTACTCTCTGACATTGTACGAGATCGCAAGGGACCTCCTCACCTGGTCAAAAGGTCTAGACATATCACTAGTAACGAGGTTCATCCAAGGCAACTTGAATGTCATGGCAGATTGTCTCAGTCGGAAGGGACAAATAATTCCAACAGAATGGACCCTCCACAAGGATGTATGCAAGAGACTTTGGGCCACCTGGGGCCAGCCAACCATAGATCTCTTCGCAACCTCGATGACCAAGAGGCTCCCAATATTTTGCTCACCAATCCCGGACCCAGCAGCAGTTCATATAGATGCCTTTCTACTAGATTGGTCACATCTAGATCTATATGCATTCCCTCCGTTCAAGATTGTCAACAAGGTACTGCAGAAGTTCGCCTCTCACGAAGGGACAAGGTTGACGCTAGTTGCTTCCCTCTGGCCCGCGAGAGAATGGTTCACCGAGGTACTTCGATGGCTAGTAGACGTTCCCAGAACACTTCCCCTAAGGGTGGACCTTCTACGTCAGCCACGCGTAAAGAAGGTACACCAAGGCCTCCACGCTCTTCGTCTGACTGCCTTCAGACTATCGAAAGACTCTCGAGAGCTAGAAGCTTTTCGAAGGAGGCAGCCAGAGCGATTGCTAGAGCAAGGAGAAAATCCACCCTTAGAGTCTACCAATCGAAGTGGGAAATCTTCCGAACTGGTGCAAGTCAGTATCCGTATCCTCGACCAGTACCCCTGTAACTCAAATAGCTGACTTCCTCTTATATCTGAGGAAAGAACGATCTCTTTCAGCTCCCACTATCAAGGGTTACAGAAGCATGTTGGCATCAGTCTTCCGTCACAGAGGCTTAGATCTTTCCAACAATAAAGATCTACAGGACCTCCTTAAGTCTTTTGAGACCACGAAGGAGCGTCGTTTGGTTACACCTGGTTGGAATTTAGACGTGGTACTAAGATTCCTTATGTCAGACAGGTTCGAACCGCTACAATCAGCCTCCCTGAAAGATCTCACCTTAAAGACTCTTTTCCTGGTATGCTTAGCCACAGCTAAAAGAGTCAGTGAGATTCATGCCTTCAGCAAGAACATCGGATTCTCATCCAAAACGGCTACATGTTCTACAACTTGGTTTTCTAGCCAAAAACGAGCTGCCTTCTCGGCCTTGGCCAATATCGTTCGATATTCCAAACTTATCGTATGGTTAGAAATGAACTAGAAAGAGTCTTATGTCCTGTAAGAGCTCTTAAGTTCTATTTAAAACGAACTAAACCTTTACGAGGCCCGTCTGAAGCTTTATGGTGTTCAGTTAAGAAACCATCTTTGCCTATGTCAAAGAATGCTTTATCCTCTTTTATCAGACTGTTAATACGAGAAGCTCATTCCCATCTGAATGAGGAAGACCAAGCTTTGCTGAAGGTAAGGACACACGAAGTTAGAGCTGTCGCAACTTCCGTGGCGTTTAAACAAAATAGATATCTGCAAAGTATAATCGACGCAACCTATTGGAAAAGCAAGTCAGTATTCGCGTCTTTTTATCTTAAGAATGTCCAGTCTCTTTACGAGAACTGCTACACTCTGGGACCATTCGTAGCAACGAGTGCAGTAGTGGGTGAGGGCTCAACCACTACAATTCCCTAATTCCATAACCTTTTTAATCTTTCTCTTGAAATGTTTTATTATTGTTTTTTGGGTTGTCCGGAAGGCTAAGAAGCCTTTCGCATCCTACTTGATTTGGCGGGTGGTCAAAGTCATTTCTTGAGAAGCGCCTAGATTAGAGGTTTTGATGAGGTCCTGTTGTATGGGTTGCAACCCTTGATACTTCAGATCCTAGGGGTCGCTCAGCATCCTAAGAGGATCGCGAGGCTCCGTAAGGAAGACGTACTTAAAAAGGCAGAGTAATTGTTCAAGTCGACTTCCTTACCAGGTACTTATTTATTTTATGTTTGTTATTTTGAATAACTGCTAAAATGAAATACAAAATACTTAGCTCATATTAATGTAAACAAGTAATGCTGGTCTCTACCCACCCCCCTGGGTGTGAATCAGCTTATATAATCACCGGCTAAGTTTAATATTGAAAAATGTTATTTTTATTAATAAAATAAATTTTTGAATATACTTACCCTGTGATTATATATTAAAGGACCCTCCCTTCCTCCCCAATAGAGACCCAGTGGACCGAGGAGAAAATTGGTTCTGTGTTTACATTGAGTACTGAGTACCTGCTCGACAGATGGCGCTGTTGATGTACACCCCCTACCTGCATAGCGATCGCTGGCGTATTTTGAACGTAGAGTTTTCTGTCGAGCAACAGAGTTGCAGCTTATATAATCACCTTATATAATCACCGGGTAAGTATATTCAAAAATTTATTTTATTAATAAAAATAACATATTCAATTTATAGACCATAAGAGCAAAAAGAATTGGGCAAGCCAGTAACATATTCTGAAATTTTTGGGTACAAATGATCATACCCAATTTTCCCTATAATTCATCCCTTTGTTCACATCTCCCATAAACTTACCACCTATGAAGAATCTGTGTCAGCTTTGTCCCCCTCCTATGCACCACTGTTACACGAGTGAAACCCTGTAGACAAAGGAACTTCCATGAGTCAAGTATCGGTTCCAAGGTCTAAAGGTCTCCTCAAGATCTCTCAGAATAAAAAAGGGATTTTGACGAAGGAAAAATCTATTTCTGGGCGAGGGACCTGTGACGCCCAGTGAAATGCTCCTTAAAGCACCATTTCTAAGGTATAAATACTGCTAAAAGTAACAGAGAAAAAGTTGCATGGAATACCAGGAATAAACCCAGCTTGCTCACTCTAAAAGAGTGTTGGTATAGTAACTGGGGCGTGTTAGAACCACTACCAGAGGTCCCTTACCAGTTAGTCCTCTCCTTCCTCAATATCCCCCGATACTGGCAAATATTTTAGATTTGATAGAGAAATAAGAAAAACTGATTGGTTGTATGTGTACAGTAGTAAGAACAAAGATGTAGCAAGTACTGTAATAATCAGTACATATAAAAATAGTGTTTTTATTTTAGTAGATAAATAAATTATAGTATGGAAGAGCAAGGGATTAAACATAAAAGTAATTATTTCATATGTTTGGGAGAAATAATCAAGTCTTACGTCTAGTGTAAACATTTATCTTTTCTGATATAATGTTAAGAGGTGAAATCATCTTCCCACTCCAAAACCATATTTCTGGGCTCGACCTGTGTCGCTCCATGAAATGCTCCTCTAGCACCATTTCTAAGGCATAGTTATTGCTGAATATACCAGAGAAAAAAAAGAGATGCATGGAATGCCAGAAATAAACCTAGCTCGCTCACTCTTTGAGTGTCGGTATAGAAAACTGGGGTGTGATTGAACCCTGACCATAGGTCCCTCACCAATTAGACCTCTCCTCCTTGTTCCCCTGGAACAACGAGGTGCCGTCCTACACCCATCTGTTGCCTCCTACTACGACTATCCCTCTCCACCCCTACATCTCCCCACCCCCTATCCTCATTCCTCAACAGCATCTGCGTTGGTCAGACGTGTTTTATTTTGCTCTGTGTTTTTGAAGACGTCAGAAAAAGACCTTCCATCCATCAAGGCATCAATCTAATGCTAATGTTAAATCTTTGAACCGCTGGTTTCTAAGATTGTAGTCAAGACGTTAATTTTTACTTAACTTTGTTGATTGTTATTAGCTCAAGTAATTTCTGAACCAATTTTAGAATACAGTACTTTATAATTATAATTAATTTTTTTTTTTTTACATTTTATGTTACATTATATGTAAGTTTTGTGATATCAGTTTACAATATAAATCTGTCTTTCAATCCATTATATAACTTTAAATATAGGTGTTCATGATCAAGTACATATTAATAATATGATGTCATGGTGTATAGTTTTGTTAGCCTGGAAGATAATTTTCAATAAATTTCAAAATAAACTGTTTTGAATGGCAGATCCCAATTTAGTATAGACTTTACTCTTCAGAACTCTGTTACTATTAGTAATAAACTACGGGGAAAAAAAGAGCTTATGATTATGGAGGAGCTCTACTCTTTAATGATGTTGGTCGGCTATCCAAATGAGCTACCTCGATAAGTTCTGATACTTATTATTGCTCTATGTTATCTATAGATGTTTGTCAAGACATGTCATCTTCAACCGATTTTGTATTGTTATAGATCATAATCGCTTGATTATCATCTCGAGTGGAAGTAAAGGATTTTCACCCAGTTCTCTCTTAAAGCAATTCTTAAATTTTAAATTGTCTAATAGTATTCTTGAAAAATTAATCATAGTTGATTGCTAGTTTAAATGATATTATGAATCTTCATGATTGTAAACAAGTCTCAAGCTTCTATGAAGTGTCATTTTAGCTCCCAGGTGTACGTACATCTCCATCTCCTATATTATTATCCCTTTTGGGTGTCCCCTTTAATTTGTTATGGAGTTAACTTTTAATGATAGCCCTTGACGAAATATATATTGCATGGATTATTTATAGTGTTGTCTTGTAGTATATTATCACTAATGATTGCAACTGAGCCTAATTTTCATTACTTTCCTGCTTAAAGTATTGCTGGGATTACAAGTTGAATGTATTTTTCCAGGAAAAACAACAGGACCAAGAACCCTTAGAAAGGCGACTGACTTTGTGTAATAAAGTAAGTACAAAAACTGAAGTGATACCTCAGCCTATGGAAAGTCCGGAATTTGTTGAGGAAGAAAATGAAAAGGCGGAGGAGGCATTTTATGATTATGAAAGACAAGAACCTGACTTTCTGGATGAACAGTATGAAAGTGATGGAAACAAAACATATGAATCTGAAGGGGAATCCTATGGAATTGAAGCAGGTATATATTAATTAGAGCAATTTTAAATGAAAATTATTTTCTCCAGATGAACTTCTAAGGTCATTTACAGATTCATGCAAATTCCTTGTAAAATAGTTTGTGTTTGCTTTTCTCTCTTAAAACCAAATTTAGAAATAATTTAGCAGTTTAACTGCAATAGATTTACCTTTCAGAAAATATATTTCAATGTTCAGAAGCTGTAATTATAGTTTGTAACTTGAATATTGTAGTCAATAAACTATAAAGGACTTTTGAAAGTACTACTGTGTTACTAGAAACAACAGAAGAGAAAATATATCGAATCTTATTTGTATTTTATAAATACAAGCCTTTTATTCTACTTATGCATTATTGCCTTCTGTATTAGTGGATAGCCTGGGGAAAGAGGTATACCTGCTAAACTACACCTAGCACTTTCCATTCAAGGGGCTTTCTCTTTACCCATTCCATTATCATACACTATAGTCCATTTCTTTTAGCGATGCATATTTGCACCGACTCGCGGCGGTGCCCTTTTAGCTCGGAAAAGTTTTCGGATCGCTGATTGGTTGGACAAGATAATTCTAACCAATCAGCGATCAGGATACTTTTCCGAGCTAAAAGGGCACCGCTGTGAGTCGGTGCAAATCTGCATCGCTAAAAGAAATTGACTATAGTATGTCAATCCTGAACTTTGGTGATGTAAGTCCGATGGCAGATCAAATTAGCAGATATGAGAGTAGGGCGAATAAAGAGGTTTATTATTGTTCCCTTGGTTATTATTGAAAAGATTGTGTTCATAAGATTTAAGGCTCGTCATATCTTAGATGTTTGGAGAGGCTATGATTTTTATCTCATCGATAGTGATTGGTAACAAAGTTGGATTTGTTAGTGTTTTTAGTAAGCTTAGACCTGTTGTGTCTGGTACTCAAGGGCCTTTGTTGGGTTTACCTTTTACTAGTAATGTAACTGTTGGACTTGAACACAAGATATTAGTGTGTGTATGCAAAAATACTCATTGCAGTTACTTGCTCTTCCAAAATCTATTGTTGGAGTTTCGGGTAGAAAAGCAATTCTGCTGGTGGTATAAGGGATGCTACTCAGAACTTTCAGTACTATTTATAGTTCAATGTACAAGGCTTGATGTAAGCATTCCCTTCTTGTGTACCATTTAATGTAGTTAATGATTATAAATATGTGAGGATTCTTAATACTGTACTGTATTACAGCACTTTGATATGAATCAATAAGTTCTACCTACCTTTTAAGCCACTGGTGTAAAGTTAGTAGCTGCACAGGCCTTTTGTCATTTTGGTGTTTTTGATTATTTGGCATAACCTCCGTACTCCAATTTTCACTTTACAATCCAATATTTCTTTGTTTTTGGATTTATTTTTGTCTTAGTCCTAATGAACTCAAACAGTTATTAACCATTAAAGATGGCAGGGTTACATTATCATTCTACCTTTTTCCACATTAACAAGCCAGTCACCTCACATCATTAATTCAATCTGCATAAGTAATGTGTTTTTCATACCACTAGAGCCTCACATTGTGCTGTTTTTTCAAACTTGTAATTTGGTGTGCATAGATACTGTATATGCAATGTGTTTTTGCACAAAAAACACATAGATGGTTAAGTGACTCCTGTAATTGCTTAGTGTGGGCAATAGAAAATTTTTATCACCTCATCCACAAAAGGAGGAATAAGCTCATGTGAAGTACTTGAAATCTCAACATTTTCAGGATGTAGTGGAGGTTCTGTTATGTGAGATTGAATAGATTCCTAATTATTTCTATAAAACTACCCTGGTATTCATATTGCTTAGCTCTCAGAACTGGTTAATTGTCAACGTCTACCCTAGAATTAAAAAATTTCCCCATTTTATTTCCTTGTTATAGTCCTGCCCCTCTAGTGTAGTATTGGAATTATGTGGCAGTGTATAGCAATACATCCTCACGGGTGAATCATACCCTTTATCCTTCAGTTCCTCAGTTGCCATGCTTTCGTTCTAACATCTCTTTATAGGTAGTAGGTTGGCCAGGGCACCAGCCACCCATTGAGATACTACCACGAGAGAGTTATTGGACTCTTTGACTGGCCAGACAGTACTACATTGGATCCGTCTCTCTGGTTAGCGCTCATTTTTTTCTTTGCCATCACATACACCGAATAGTCTGGCCTATTCTTTACACTTCTCCTCTGTCCTCATACACGTGACAACACTGAGATTACCAAAAAATTATTCTTCACTCAAAGGGATTAACTACTGCAGTGTAACTGTTTATTGGCTACTTTCCTTTTGGTAAGGGTAGAAGAGACACTTTAGCTATGGTAAACCGCTCTTCTAGGAGGACACTCCAAAATCAAACCAATTTTTGCTAGACTTGAGTAATGCCATAGCCTCTGTACTGTGGTCTTCCGCTGTCTTGGGTTACCGTTCTCTTGTTTGAGGGTACACTCTGACATGCTATTCTATCTTGTCTCTGTTTTTTGAAGTTTTTATCATTTATATATGAGATCCAATTTAATGTTGTTACTGTTCTTGAAACGTTTTATTTTGATTGTTCGTTACTTCTCTTGTAGTTTATTTTTTTTCCTTGTTTCCTTTACTCACTGGGCTATTTTTCCCTGTTGGACCTCTTAGGCTTATAGCATCCTGCTTTTCCAACTAGGGTTGTAGCTTGGCTTGCAATGATAATAATAATAATACCTGCTCTTCAGAACGTGTTTCTGTTATAGGAAGTTTTATGGAAACCCAGTATCACTTTTTATAGTACAAGCGAGGTCTTCTGACTTTTTTATGACTTTTGAGAGTTGTTCAAAGGATTTTTTACTGCATGGTAGTGATTTTTATTCTCTTTGTCACATGATTTGAATGACTGTTGCGAAGAATATACAGTAGTTTGCTTTCAGTTCCTTTAATGAGGGATTATCTTCAGTGAGTGAATGCTCACATTAAAGACTCAAGTTGTAAAAGGAAATTGTCTTTTAATTCGGATTGCTGATTTTACGTCCTCTATTTCTGATTTTGCTACCTTTAGGCAATCACAAAAGGCCAGCAAGGCTTTTGGGTAAAAGGTATTCCTAGATTAATCATCTCTTGAATTGAATCTTATATTAACCTCTCATGTTGTGTCTAGCTGTTTTGGTATGCCACTCAGTTCAAGGGTTCTGTTGATACACTGCATTATAGAGTTGATTGCCACTCCTTGAGCCTTGTTTCTCTTCTTCTTCCCCACCGTTATCCCTACATTAAGGGGTCATTAAGAGGTCGGTTACCTGATGTGCCCTCTCCAATGCCTTCGATCAAAGGCATCTTCTTCCACCAAACCTCTTCTCTCCATATCATCCTTCACCTTTCTCGCCATCTAATTCTTTGCCTCCCTCTTGATCTTTTCCCCCCTGACAGGTTCCTCCTAAGCCCTCCTCACTCCCTCCCCACCATCCATCCTTAACACGTGCCCACACCATCTCAGTCGTGACACTCATCATCTCGGTGATCTTTACTACTGCTATTCTTCTTCTTTCATCATTTTCCAATCTTTCAAATAGTGACATTCCCATAATCCACCTTTGCATTCTCATCTCTGTTCTCTCAATCAACCCACTGGAAATCCAAGCAACTCTTTTAGTAATGCAAATTTCCAACAGGGTTTAATAAGTAACTTGGTAGCATTATAATGATCATGGGATTAGTATAGAAATAAGTTTATTTGAATTCTATTTTGATATTTATATTTTTTTTTTTGTATTTCATTGTAAATCGTTTCACTCAACTATTTAATTGTCTAACATGTTTTAATTCAGGTTTGTGTAGTGCCCTACGCCCAATAGGGAACCATTTGACGGTAGTTGATAAACTGACTGTAATCATTATTTGTATTTTGAACACAATCAAATTGTAAACACAGTGTTCATGGCTATACTGTTTCTTGGCAAAGTCTCCTTTGGAAGAATGTGACAGAAAGGTTATTGCATCAATCTCCAGGATTTTGCAACTGGTTTTTCCTAGTCCTGAAACTAGAGACTGGGTCTAAATGTTTTTATTTAAAAAGGTTTATTGTTCTCACTAAATTTTAGAAGGAAAAACCCTCAACAGTTCTGGTGATAAGGAAAAAATTTAAGGTTTTTATAGACTTGACAGATTCATATTTTCACATTCCCATTTATCAAATTCAAGGAATGTCCATCGGTATGTGAACGGTTTGAAGGTTTACCAATTTAAGTGCATGATGTTTTGGTCTATGGAGAGATCTCTTAATCTCCACCAAGATTATGGCTCCCAAATTAATTAAGGTTTATGGGAATAAGTATTCTTTTGTTCCTTGATGATCGGCTATTTGTTCCTACACGAATACAAACCACCGCCCTTTAATAAAAGTATGATTTCAGCGAAGCTGGAGCAGTCATTTAAACTCTTAACAAAATGATTGTAGTTGCTGGTGGGTGGAGGGTAGGCCCTAACTACCCGCCAGGCAGAGAAACCTTCACTTTGACTTCAGCCGTAGTTTAGTATACACATACTTCCCTGATGACTCAAAATTTGTCAGTTTTGATCTCTTTTCTCTATCATAAGTTTTTATCTTTCTTTCAGATTATGTTTGTCTTTGGAGACTCACAAGCAAACATGTGGGTAAGCCCTGGAAAACTGAACAAAAGTGGTGCAGGTTCAAGACCAAGCCTTCACGCTGTACTTTTTGCAGGACATACAGTTTTGGATGTCCTGGCCGTTGAAATGGCTCTGGCTGAAGCTCTCCGAAATTTGAATGAGAAAGAGTTGCACCATTGAAGCATTATGTTGTGCCCTCACCCTCTATGAGCATTGAATCCTATGACAAAGACTTCGTCTGTGGGTTCTCTGCATATCTCACTGGGAGTGAGGGAAGAAGTGCCCAGATGATCAGCCTTTGGTTAAACCAATGAAGAGCACTCCTGGATCTCTTCAGACTTTAGTCTGAGAGATCTTATTACATATTTCCTCGAGGTATGCAAGCTTAAAGAGGGCCATTGGTTCAGAGTCTGAACCTCAGAGAAGTGAGGCTTCAACTATGAGAGAGAACAAAATCTTCATGAATGTGTACCGTTCAATTATGTAGAACTTCCACCACAAGAGCCGACACCACCTCAAGGAATGTTTCAAGCCAAGAAGAAAGCATTTAAAGGACATTTCCTGAAATTCTCTAAGAGAAAAACCAAAAACTGAACAGCTCCATCTTCTGACCGACCAGTTCTTTTCTCCCCTTTTCCTAGGGTAGTCATAGACCGCAAGAAAGAGCGCCAACTCAAGCGATCCTCAGAGTTGCTTGATGTTCCTAATAAGGATTATAAAGGCGTATATCGCAACGTATCTAGCTCAGATCCAATTCCAAGACATCGTAAGAGGTCAGGAGTGTTGATGAGCAACAACACTACAGTACTGTAGTGGCTTATGTCAGCAAGCAAGGGTCACCAGTTTTTTGTCCCCTTTACCAGTTGGTATGAGCATACACTCATGGTCAGAAGATAACCGAGTACCTGTCAACACAGTTTATTCCAGGAAAACAATGTCATCACATTTAATCTGAGTTGACGGCAATAAAATTGCGGACTCAGAATGGTCTTAGAATCTTTTAGTGATGAGACGATTACTGGACTTGCAGTGTATTCCTCACCAGTGCCCAAGCAGCCATACTGGAGACATATTTCAACACCTGTGGGATGGCCTCACCGCCTCTGCCTTCCCATCATTGTGTGTCAAGGGAAGTGGCCAGTAAAGCCATTATCACGCCAAATCTCAAAATCAGTTTGGTAGCACTGAAATGGACACATGCAGTGGTACCCAGTTCTTCTTAGTTGAGATACTATTGCTAGAGAGTTATGGGGTCTTTGACTGGCCAGACAGTACTTCATTGTATCCTTTTCTCTGGTTACGGTTCACTTTCCCTTTGCCTACACAAGCACCGAATAGTCTGGCCTATTTTTTACCAATTCTCCTGTCCTCATACATATGATAACACAGATCACAAAACAATTCTTCTTCACCCTTGGGGATAACTACTGCACTGTAATTTTTCAGTGGCAACTTTCCTCTTGGTAAGGGTAGAAAAGACTTTTAGCTATGGTAAGCAGCTCTTCTAGGAGAAGGACACTCTAAAATCAAACCCTTGTTCTCTAGTCTTGGGTAGTGCCATAACCTCTGTAACATGGTCTTCCACGGTCTTAACAGAGTTCTCTTACTTGAGGGTACACACAGGCACACTATTCTATCTAATTTCTCTCCTTTTTTATTTTTTTTTTTTTTTACAGTTTATATAGGAAATATTTATTTTAATGTTGCTATTGTTCTTAAAATATTTAATTTTTCCTAGTTTCCCTTCCTCACTTTGATATTTTCCCTGTTGGGGCACCTGGGCTTATATCATCCTGCTTTTCCAACTAGGGTTGTAGCTTAGCAATGATAATAATAATAATCCTGAGGGAAGTTCCAAAGGAGCTTTCAACTCTGTGCGACTTCTTATGTGAGCCGCACGTGAAGAAGTACCACAATACAGTGGATTGGTTATCTCTTCACGGTTGGAGGTTATCTAACATCTCAGAGACAGAGGGTTTTTTGTGACCAAACTCTTTGGTAAGGATTCATTCAAATACATGATTATTATTATTACTTGCTGGGCTACAACCCTAGTTGGAAAAGCAGGATGCTATGCCCAGGGGCCCCAACAGGGAAGATGGCCCAGTGAGGAAAGGAAACAAGGAACAATAAAATATTTTAAGAACAGGAACATTAAAATAGATATTTCCTATATAAACTATAAAAACTTTAACAAAACAAGAGGAAGAGAAATTAGATAGAATAGTGTGCCCGAGTGTACCCTCAAGCAAGAGAACTCTAACCCAAGAGAGTGGAAGACCATGGTATAGAGGCTATGGCACTACCCAAGACTAGAGAACAAGGGTTTGATTTTGTGGAATGTCCTCCTCCTAGAAGAGCTGCGTACCATAGCTAAAGAGTCTCTTCTACACTTACCAAGAGGGAAGTGGCCACTGTACAATTACAGTGCAGTAGTTAACCCCTTGGGTGAAGAAAAATTGTTTGATAATCAGTGTCGTCAGTTGTATGAGAACAGAGGAGAATCTGTAAAGAATAGGTCAGACTATTCGATGAATGTGTAGGCAAAGGGAAAGTGAACCGTAACCAGAGAGAAGGATCCAATGCAGTACTGTCTGGCCAGTCAAAGGACCCTATAACTCTCTAGCGGTAGTATCTCAACGGGTGGCTGGTGCCCAGGCCAACCTACTACCTATAATCTCTATTTAGTTTTACTGTATAACAGCCAGTAGATAGTATGAGGGATACATAGGATAAATAAAAATCGTGAGTAATATAAGGATTTTATTCAGTGCTAAACATCTCGGTTTTCACTTTATACAACACCATAACCAACAACTTTCACGATAGGAAAAAATTATATCCAATGACCACATGAAAGTTGGGATAAAAATTGTCTCGATATTCTCAAAGATAACATACCTTTCAATTTCTATACTTATAAAATCTGTTCTTTTTGTTGCAATTTTAAGCCAAACCTTTTCCCACTATTCAAACATTTACAGTAGAGTGATACAGCATGTGATGGTTTTGAAGTGACATAATGGGAACTAAATTATTGTACTTGAATGAATTAAGCAATAGTTGAACAATTCTTTTTTTTTTAGATATCCATAGTTGTTCTGACAAAGTAGGAATAAATAACAGTAACATCAGCAATTTTAAAAAAGGCTGATTGGATGATCCAAGAAAATACTACACAACCTCCATGATTGCACATGTATTTACATTGTAATGCAGTAAATTTTACAGGTTTTAATAAATCTTAAGAAATTTATGTATGATGTATTAACTAAGTTACAAAAGTCAAAATCTGAGAACAGGTACTGCACATATGAGTACAAGCAACAATATATTTAATTCTGTAATTGTAAAACTCATATTGGAAACTTGTGGTCACCCATAAATGTTGTGTATACTTTGTGTAACAAAAAAACAAAGATGGGTTAAACTAAACCTTCATTTGTTACGCCATGTCCACACGATCGAGCATGCTCGACGTGCAAACCGTGATACCAGGCAACAATAGGATAGTGAGAATGAGGGTTCATGACGTCCGAAGTGGGAAAACCAGAGGCAAGGATCTGGCAACACTTTGCTGCCAGATCCCTGACTATGGTTTTCTCACTTCTGACATCAACCTTCTTTCTCACAACCTATTGTGGTCGGGTATCACGGTTTGCCAGTCATGCGTGCTCGATCGTGTGGACAGGGCTTTAACTATGCAATGTAAACATTCACTTGGTCAAGTTTTGATTTATTACAAGCTCTGTTAATAAAAATTTCTGTGAAATTATAATTGAAATGGAAGCTAGCTGAAGTTTTTAATACAAATGTCTCTAAGAAAAGATCCTTATTTATGTTGGAAAATATTACTTTACAGCCTTGAAGTTACAAATGAATTAGGTTTTTGTTTTACATGTGCTGAAGTATAAAGCACCTGCTAGCTCAAATATAAGTTGTGTATGAAGTTTGGTAATAAAACTTAGTGTCATTAATTCCAAACTGAACAGTAAATGAAATTGTTACCAAGAAGCCCAATAATTGGATTTTATGGTCGATTATTAGAGACAATAGGATTACAATTACAGCATACTAATTTAGGCATGATACAGTGTGATAAAATTTTAAGAAACTTTGGGTTAAGGTAAACTTGGTTTTTTTTTTAAGTCATGGTAAACTTAGTTTTGGCAACCTATCAGTGTCTGTGTTATTATAGACTGGATAGTTAAACCAGACAAATGTAGGATATGAAATTATCAAGTTTACATTAATTTACAGATAATCATAATTAATGCTCAATGCTAACAGTTTCGAAAAAACTTTACGATTATAATTATAAAGATTATCCTATCATAAATATTTATTGTATGTATGAAATTCATATTGCACAAAACTTCCAATAAGCCTTCCTTGTCGGGTATTAAGCGTGAATGGAAGAAATTCACCAATATAAATCTAAAGGTTCCTATCATTTTGGTCCCTATTATGTTCTATATAAGGGAATTTAAACCAGCAGGGGAAAAATACACCTAAGTATGATGTCCATTACGCAGTGAAGCTATTAATAAACTGGGAATTATGCTTTTGCATTAGAAAGTTGCCAATTCAAAATACATCTTTGTATATTCAAAGAACGAAGAAAAAAAACAAAAAACAAGGGAAGGCTTCCTCATGATAATGAATTACTTTTTTAAATGATAAAATGTGAGCTAAGTGGAACATAAAATGTATAAATAATCTGAGACACCATGACTTTTTTGTTAATGCGTTAGTCTCAAATTATGTAAAATAAAGATTACTAGTCCTGAATATATAAGAATTTATACTGATGTCCAGCACATGTAATGGAACCAAAGGAACATCCATAAAATGTCCTCCTATTTAACAAGTTTCCAAAATTTTAACTTTAAATTGTCCTGCAAACATTTTGAAGAGAAAACGCTTAAGGATGCAGAAAATTACTTCTGTTGGGACTTCTTCCTAAACAATGAAATTCACACTAAACTAGAAATGAGATAAATATATACTGTATTACAAACATAAAATTAAACTTCCTCAAAAAGATGACTGTTCTGTTTACTTACTTCCCGAGAATGAGGTAGACTTGTGTGTGGTTAGCTAATGAAATAATGCTCTAACAAATTGGCCAGAAATCAATTTTCATCATATTGAATTTCTGGATTCGGGGCGTAATTCCAGAGTTTAGGACCTATGAAGCCATCCATTGCCAACAAAATCAATTTTCATGAAACCTGCAATATGAACACACTCAAAAGAATAATTATATAAATAGAATATTCCAGATATAGGTTTTTCTTTAAAAAACAAAAAATTTCATTCCTGAAATGCTATGACCTACTCACACCAAATAAGCTGTAAAATTCATAACAAATGAGAATCTAGGTTTATCTTCAATATTGAGAGTATGCACTATGTAAACTACAATATACATATAGCAATAATTTGGAAAAACAGATTTTAAAGCTGCAAATTTCAAGAAAAATGGAATAATTACACTGGCTACAACATGAAACTCTTTCATAAAACAAATTCAATTACTGAGCTACTATAAAGGAACTTCATAATCTGTAAACCAATCTCAAAATTCCAAAAAACTCATGCAGTGTATGTGTACAATATATTATAAAATTGTAGTGAGAAGAGAAATATAAATGTTTATAAGGAAATATATAGAAGCAACAAACTCGTAAGGCAAATTCAGCTTTGAAGTTTTTCAATCCCCCACACGAAGGACTTATGCATTTATTATATTACAAAAGTAAAATAGGAATATCAAATAATTATACAGATCTTAGATGTGGGAAAAAGTTCCCAACTCCTTTAATCTCTTATTTTTTTTTAATCCGAGAATGGGAATGCATTGAGATATGACATTTTAACTCCTTTCTGAGGCTGGTATGGAATAAAACATTCAAGGCTGAATTAATGCTAAACTGATACATGTTGCTATAACATACACACATGCATAAAAGTAACCTCCGCTATTAAAGGAAATACTATGAAGGTACATAATTCAGTATTATTACAAGATGTTCTCAGGGTTTTTTAATAACTAAAAACCACCCAAAATAATAATAAAAAAATTATGGCAATATCTACTCTGAACACTTGCTGAATTGAAAATTATTACAAAAACAAAGTACCTGTGACTCAAGCAATGAATACTAGACAAATTTGGTATTAGACAGTACTTACAATATTCTAATTTATATCAGTAAAATTATAATTCAAGAAAATGGAACAGTGGATATACTGTATATGCACGTGAGTATGTCTCCCTATATAAATTGTACATTAAAACAGATGCATTTCTAAATGTCCACATTCAAGTTCACTGTTCATGAGAAAATCCTACATTTTTGACAAGAAGCAATGCTTTGGATATCTTAAAAACCCCCACATGATTCAAATGGATATAATTCACCATCCCACTGATGCTACACTGAAGACAGTGCAGCTACTCAGGGAACCATCAGCCTAAAACCAAAGTTGAGGAAGCAAGAACTCAATCTGTTCTATCAGTATTCCATAAATAGTCAAATACCACTCTAGTAAATGACCAAAACCTAAATCAGTCTCACAATTTGCTTCAGTTTGTTAGCATACACACCCATCATAGCACTGTAAACATTAACAAGGAAAATTCATCCAATTTGGAGACAATCATTAACATAAAAATCACTGGATACCAGTAATAACAAATTGTAATACAATAGAAATCTTCAAATATACACCATAATATAACATATTTTGACATTCAAAGCACTTTGCGACTAAGCAACTAGTTAAGACGCAATGCACAACAAACATATCACGGAAACAACTGGTCTCAGGTTTGACAGTAGTGGAGGGTTCTGGAAAATTACTAATACAGTAGTAATAAATTTCAGCTACACCATATAAAGATGTCAACACTATGTTAAGAGCTAAAACTCAAAACGTACCAACAATATTAAATGACATGGCTTTACGTACGCTCCTCAAAAAGAGCTGAAAATTACATTTTAATCAATCTGCTTTCACTGCTATATACAGTATTTAAGATTACTCGCCAGAAATTCCGTCATTCTAAAAATAATACCATTTCAGGAAAATACAACTCTTGGTCTATATGATGGGATTACCTGGTAACGAGAGTACTTTCACAAAAATTTCTTTAGCAAGAATTAGCAAATAGTTTCACAAAGGCTATCTATGTACAGTCTATTTAAATATATTTTATACAATTTTACGTATCATATGTACATGCAAATTTATCAAGGTGTACTGTAGATATCCACATGTATGTACTTACATATGCCTGTGTATCTGTATGTGACATACAAATATATTACACACATGGCATAGTATATCTAATGTTAGCATACTGCATATAGAACGATACATCACCAAATTGACATCACTTCAAACTATAACTGTGTAAACACTGCCATTTTAATATAATTAATTGCCACTCCAATCCCTCCATCACTGCCCTTACTAAGACATTACTTCATTACTTTGCACCATCATCTTTCCTCACCTGCGTCTAGTTTCTCAGGTACTGTCTAAATATGATTGTAAAGGTATTTTGGGAAAACATATATACATGTTCATTAGGTTATTGAGCAATAAGCACTTCACAAAAAAATGAAAACAAAAAATTGGGCCCTTATTTCAGTGGCCTAAATATCACTGTCTTGCACATACTAAATAAGCAGTGCTTCGTAAGTGTTCCGAGGTTTGACGTTTTCGTACAAGAAGTCTTTTAAACCAAGATCGGTTGCTGTATGTATAACAGTAAAATTATCCAGCGTTACTTATACAAATGCACGGGTTACAAAATCGTTATTTTGTAGTAGTGTCATGACCACCTTCATAATAAAATCTGTTTAATTCACAGCACAAATAATCTTTAAAAACTGAAGCCAGCAGTTTTATCATATTTTCCATTTTCTACAAGTTCTGTACAGTACAGTAACATAACTTAAGTAATAATAAACGTGTTTAGATTATTTCTAATTTTTGGATTGGATATGGTAAGCAGCTGCCCAGTGTGGGTGAGTCCGAGAATAAGCAGAATTATTAGGACAAGTATTGTTAGCATCAATAAATTCACGAACAGTTTGCACAGGATCACGAACTTCTCTCACATCCCGGGCTTCTCTGAGATCTCGAATTGTACGCAAATTTCGAACTTCTCTTACCTCGTGCATGTGTTCCTGATCTCTCGACTCTCGGCCTAGATCATGGCAAGCCGAGGTATCCCTTGAAAAATCCCGCTGTTGTTGTTGTTGTTGATGATGATCCCTTACATCGCGGTATTCCCTCATGTCAATTTCACCTGGTTCTCTCTTTTCTACCGTTTCAGGAGGATTAGAGAGATTTGTACGTTGGTCTTCAAACTGGGAAACACTTTGCCTAGGAGGCTCTCTTCGTTTCCTGTCATTATACATACGAGAGGGGAATCTTCCATTGTGAGTGGATGATTCAAAGTGATGTAATGATGAATTGTGGTTACCATAAGCTTGTCGGATACCAACTGCTGGATAAACATTAGAATGGGGTGCTTGGGATCCTCCAAAATTTGATTGATGCACAGCACCTATATTTGCCGTAACTGTTGCAGCTGGGCAACAAAAATTAACATAGATGGATACTGGATGTAAAACAGGAGATTTTTCATTTAAACCAGCCATTGCAGGTGCCAACAAAGAGTGGTCAACTGTGAGGGGTACATAAAAACTTCCATTCTGATTCAGAGCAAAAATTGGAATTGTGCCACCAGGGCTCTCTGCCGCATGACGTGTTGGGGAAAGACGCCCACTAGGATGTTCATACTTAGGTGTTGGAGATGGAGTTCCACAATTCTTTTCAAGCATCGGGCTATCTTGACCGTCCAGCATTTTGACAGATTCATTAGGAAACCCATCTTGGTAGGATGTTGGACGGGGTAAATGGCCAGTTGGAGTTACCCTATCTTTTTCACAATCAGTGTAATTCCCACACGAGGATTCCGAATCCCTTCTCTTTTTACGGACTTGGTGGGACTGCTCAAGATCAGCACTAAATCTGTGCTTCATATTAGATTTAAATTTGTACATTCGAACACTATCATCACCGCTGGAGGAGTTGTTAGAGCTTAAACCAGAGGAGTAGCCAGATCTTCGATCAACAACTCCACCAGGTCCAGAATGCTGCTGGAGAATTTCTCGTAACTGACTCCCCATCCCTGAGCTACCGTCTAGGCCTGAACTTGCCGACTTCTCATCTCTATCATCAGATCCCGGCCTCTCATCTGATCGATACGCAGATTCCTCTGTTAAAAGATAAAGCACAAGCATGAGTACAAATGAAAACAAACTGTACATGTTTTAATATTCTCCCTCAAATTCAATACTTTCTGTTTTGATTTCCTGTTTTTAGTGTACAACACTAAATATGAGTTAATAATAAAATAATTATAAATAAATGTTTATAAAAAAAATCCTAAAGGGCAAGTTGTTTATATTTTCATCAATTCCATAACCAAGGACTGAATAGCATTTGTCACCAAATGTCTGTATACCTGACAGCTACATCTACCATAACCTATTCCAATGAAAATCTTACACCATAAAGTGTTTTCTTTAATTTGAATATAGTAAAGGTATAGTTTGTAGAATGTTCTTAAACCTAACATCAAATGGTGACCTAAATATCTAAAACAATTTTAGTTTGAAAAGATGTGAACAGAAATCTTATAGTTTTTTTTTCCATCTACATTTCAGTATCAGACTATCTATAGAATATAAATATAAAATACTATTGCTACATTGAATTAATAAAAATCCTACTGAATCTTAAGTTATGCAGGACTATAAAAAAAATATCTACTATAGAAGAGACAGTCCCACTACGCTTATTGGCTTTCAATTTTATCGTACAGTTTCTAAACAAAGACTGTCTTATCATTCTGAAATGCAGAAAGCAATCTTCATAATGAATACTAAATTGAGTAGCATCCAACATTGGTGATAACATCTGAGCAATGAATACCACATCCATACAGCATGAAAAAAGTTATTGAAATACAAAAATAAATGTGCATAAACAGCCCAGAAAATGGTGAACCATCAACTAAATATGTTAAAATTCTTGTAAATAAGCTGGAAAACGGATGTAAGATACTATACGATTATTTTTGGTACTGTCAGTCAGCCTATGACGGGTAAATATTTGGGGAGAAAATGCAATCAAAGAAAGGAAAGGCTGTGACAATATATTAGATCAAAAGAAATATCTATAGGTGTCAGTCAGGAGTATCATCAATAAAATCAATAAGGCTTTCAAAAGCAGAATGCACTTTTTTCTGTGCCACCAGGAAGGATGCCCTAAAAGCAAAAAGGTGGGCGATTTTTTTTTCTGTGTTTCTGAAAAACCATCTAGCACCTTAGTACATTGACTTTATGAAGGGTAGCTTGAGGAAAGGAGCTCTTTAGAGTCTCCAGTCCAGCCATCAATACTTCACTGCGTAAATGAACGACCTGTGGTTCCTGGTAGGCACCTATATGATAGACCTTCAAGACTTTACTCTTTCAAAGGATGGTAGATGATATTCTTTCCATAGATAAACTTTTGGGTTATAAATATGTACACTGACATGTACTTGTGGACTACTATTTCACCAACAAGGCTTTGGGCCTCATGAAAACATTTTAGATGTGCTCGTTAAGACTTTATCCTGCCATCTAGGAAAGAAAAATCCTGCTTGGTTGCTAGGATTCATTGCACAGCAAAATTACACCACAAAATTATAAATTATTGCCAGTTATAATAGGTGCTTACTGGAAGTAGAGAATGCTCACATAAATGAAATATAAAGAAATTTATTCTATTTTGGTATCCTACTTATCCAGATTCTTGGTTCCTAGTTTACAAGGATCCAAAAGTGGCATTTCTAATGATCCTTTGTCCGATCCTGTCAAGATAATCATCCTAACAGGTCTATTTATAGTTTTGAATCTATAGAATTTTCTTCTTCCCCTAGAATTTGTACAACAGGGGAAATCTGGAACCAAATACTCACCCCATCAGAGGTTGACAAATACAGTACCAAAAACAGTGAATTTAAAATTCCCACTCCTAATGGAAGTCCTGTAATACTATAGTTTTTTCATGTTTTATGCAACATAGTTTAGGCCCTCCCTCCAATAGGTTTCAGAACTACAATATGTATGTCTAGAATAAGGCATAGTTATTCTTATCGATAGATATCAAGCATTATTGCTGTTTCAGCATACCAGTGTTTCAATTTGTAATAACCTATCTTCTTTCAATTCCTGACGACAAAAATATCCAAGTTCAAAACTGACAGGCAAATCCCTTTTGTGTCATTCATTTATAACAATCAATTGTTTTACAATATATAGATGTTTACTAATACTGTAAATGGTGGTTTATCAGAATTTAGTATTTTTATTTCATAACAGTTAAAAATGTAGGTGTTTTACAACCTTCTGATTTTACTGTGATATTTCTTAAATCTCATCTTATTTTATGAAGAAATCATTCTTATCTCTTAAGAATAACTTTCCAAGCAATGCCCAAATCCACTTAAATCCTGCCCATTTACTTCGTTGCTAAAACAGATATTTAATCTATCCAACTTTGACTAAAGTAGGAATCATAACAAAATAAATTAAAATCCTAAAGGAGTAAAAAATCCCAAGAAGCATAAAAGGAACCTGGGAATACTTAGGAAATGTCAGTGACTAACAACAATAATAAAATAAAGATTCAATTCCTTCTGGAATCATGCATGTCTGTAGTTTCAATCTGCCTTTGCAGGCTGAATATTATTCCAAGTGAAACAATGCAAGTCTAAAAAACTATATGAAATATTTATTTTAATATTTCAGGGTATGAAAACCAGTTCTGAATATACCTGAACTGTTATCAATAGTTGGGAATGTGACTGGAAAAAAAGAAGAATCAAAACTTAATACTAAATGGGTGGATAAGCTTGTGATGCAAATTGCCCTTGCAGTAATAAGTACGTAAATAACGACCAGTAAAAAGTTATATAAACTTTCTCCACTCTGCAACCAACATATGGGACAAATATAAAATTGCATGACTGTGTGAAGCACTTTTATGGAAATAAAACCTTATAAACTTCCTATACATGGAAGGAAACAGACTCTACACATTTTCAATACATGGAACTCAATGCTAACTGCACAGAATAAGCAATTTTTCAGGTAAATAAATTTCACTTAATAAAAGTGCATACACACAAACATATATACATTATATAAATATTTTGGGATACTTTTCAATTGGGAGCTATCTTTCCCAATACAGTAATACCCCTCTTTGAGTTGGTTTAACTAACATATAATCCGACTTTATGTCACTCTGCATCGTACAACAACGATGAAATGGTGTACTGCACAGTACTTTACTTCACATGGAAGCTTATCAAGTACTTTTTAGTGTTCAATACGTCACGTTATAAGGTCGGGTCTTTTGGAACCATTTAATAACAGGGCGAGAGGGGTATTACTGCATATACCCAATACGTACATATGTGGTAACCTATATCATATGCTAATGACCCAGTTGGGAAGTGTTATGAATTCCTTGTTTCCATCCTCATTCCCAACTAGAACTGGCTATCCCATAACGCTACAAGAAACACTGGACTTGTTTCAAGTCTGGTGTATTGTATAGGGTGATCATTATGAAGTAAGTGATAAGCCCTTATACAACCAAGAATAGAAAGTCTACACTGGCTGTTACAATACATATAAAAAGCAACACAGAAAGGGTGGCATTTACCATGCTGTAACACTTGGCAATATCATTGATCCTTACCTTTCATTTCTGCACCATGAAAGAGATTTTCAATCTTTGTGATTATTATTACATATTGCCAATGCCTTTAAATTAGTATTCAAAAGTAAAATATACCATTGAAACTCATTAGATAAAAATTCCACTAACATGAAAAATGGAAACTTTTATTTCTATCTTAAACTCTAGTAATATTTCTGTGAGCAATGGGATGAAGCGCGGCCTTCACAAAATCCAAAACTACCATCTAATCCAAACTTTTAACAACTTATGTATTCACTTTCATATACAGCATAGCTGCACTAGATTCTTTTGACCTGGTCAAACACAGGATAGCTCAAAGACTGCACCTGAATGACATTCAACATGCACTGGTCTCTTAATATCTCTCAAGTGACATTATTCAGTTGCTGGTTGCACAAGGCTTTGGAAACAGTCATGCAAATGTAGGTCTCTCAAATTACGGTATTTTAAAATTTGGGGGATATTTTAAACCATCATCATCAGTAGTATCAGAACAGCACGAGAGCTTTGACTTACTGCACTTATGATTCAAAAAGTAAAATAAAATTAGTTATGTAGTAATTCAAATTCAAATGTAGATACTGTTAAACAATATTCCCAGGGATCAAAGTAATACAGTAATGGATATGGGAAGTTACAATGTAAATACCAAAAAAATACTATAAATCGATTATTAGTCTTATATTAGATAAAAGAGACGAGCGAGGTGGGACTGCTCTTGTTATTAAAATAAGAATAGGGAAATACACCACTAGTGGCAGCGGTAGAATGCTAAAGACCCAAGTTCAAATGTTGTGATTTGCTACCTCCAGCATTCCAGCAAGAGCTTTTTGTCAAATTTTTGGCATGTAAAATGACTGAAAAATTTTGAGTTTATGTCAAAAGCAAAAAGAGCCCTGGCATGGTGGACATTTCCAAAAAAAAAAGCCTAACTCATAATCGTCTATGATTATTTGGATGACTAAAAATAGAAATAAACTGAGAAATAACGATACAAAGCAGACAGTAAAGTAGAAGTTAAAAACCAAATATGGTAGAAAAGAAAGCAAAAGAAAAATCTACCTACTAGTCATCATAAATTCATTACTCTCCCTCCCACAAAAAAAAAGAAAACAGAAAAAAATTGCCCCATGGAATATGATTACCAGTCCAGCCAGATCTCTTTCAAACAACATTAACCTTGGAGTTCCTTCCTTGGGACCAAAACTGCTGCTCAAAATCTCATATGGGATTTTTAGTACCTCTCGGCTTCCTCTGCATCGTATCATTAAAAAGGATATCAATATCTAGGCGAAGATGTATTGAAATCTTTCATAAAGTACATGTCAGGGAAAGCTAACTCATCATGAGCCCAAGAGGAAAACAAGGTTTTGACAAATCAAATTTCTAATGCATTATTGCCTTTATAACCTTTGACTGCAAATAAGGAACAAATGACAACTCCCTTGAGCCTTGCGCATTACCTGTGACAAGAGTGTCCTTACTCTCGGAAGCATGGGTCGAGCCATTACCGTTGCCGTCGCTAGACGATCCGGTGGATGAACTATTTGCGTGGTAGCCGCTTG